>NC_068442.1:36216460-36531441 GCF_023373465.1 Oncorhynchus keta | reverse complement strand
ACCTTTCTAGCAAGTCAGTTCGTCAAAGTTCTGCCATTCTAGAGCTGCCCCAGTCAACTGTGAGTGGTGTTATTGTGAAGTGTCTAGGAGCAACAATGGCTCAGCCGCAAAGTGGTAGGCCACACAAGCTCACACAAAGGGAACACAAAGTGTTGAAGCGTGTAGAGCATAAAAATCGTCTGTCCTCATTTGCAACACTCACCTCCGAGTTCCAAACTGCCCCTGGAAGCAACATCAGCACAATAACTGTTCGTTTCCGTGGCCGAGACACATTCCTAAGATCACCATTCGCAATGGCAAGCATCGGCTGGAGTAGTATAATGCTCACCTTCATCAGACTGGAGCAGTGGAAACACGTTCTCTGGAGTGATGAATCTCACTTCCCCATCTGGCAGTGTGGGGACAAATCTGTGTTTGGCGGATGCCAGGACAACGCTACCTGCCCTAATGCATAGTGCCAATTGTAAAGTTTGGTGGAGGAAGAATAATGGTCTGGGGCTGTTTTTCATGGTTCGGTCTAGGCCCTTTAGTTCCAGTGAAGAGAAATGTTAATGCTACAGCATACAATGACATTGTAGATGATTTTCTGCTTCCAACATTGTGGCAACAGTTTGGGGAAGGCCCTTTCCTGTTTCAGCATGACAATGCCCCTGTGCACAAAGCGTGTTCCAGAAATGGTTTGTTGAGATCGGTGTGGAAGAATTTGACTGGCCTGCACAGAGACCTGACCTCAACCCCATCGAACACCTTTGGGATGAATTGGAACGCCGACTGAGAGCCTGGCTTAATCTCCAAACATCTGTGACTGACCTCACTAATGCTCTTGTGGCTGAATGGAAGCAAATCCCCACAGCAATGTTCCAGCATCTAGTGGAAAGCCTTCCCAGAAGAGTGGAGGCTGTTATATTTTGGAATGAGATGTTCGACGGGCAGGTATCCACATACTTTTGTCAATGTTATGTATGTTGGACATGTACGTTTAATTTTCCCATAAAATGCCACAGGGGATGGAAAATAGGAAGGATTACACCTCAGGGAATCCTTAGCTACTGCATTTCAGTTTTAATAATTTATTTCACAGCCAAGGTTTATAACTCTACTTTGTATTTTATTTGGCAGTGTCAGACAAGCCGCCAGGTAAGCACCCTCTTCCCTCTGATCTTAGCTAAAATAAACAGTTGGGTAAAGTAGGTAGGGCGCTATGCACTAAAAATAAAAAAATCCCTATGCCTGCACTTGTTCCCTTGGTGCAGAGGTAGGACAATGTGTCCAGATAGAAGAATACTCAAGGCTGAGTGGGTACAGTAGATGTGCATACTGTTGAACCAATAAGGTGGGGTGTGATCAGAAGAGGGTCTGTTGGTGGACAACGATTGGCTGATGGTTGTGGATGACTGGCTCTGTATGTGATATGATTGGCTGCTGGATGGGGAAGACTCTGTAGAAGGTGTCAGTTCTTTGACACCCTCTCATCAATTGTCACCTCAACCTCCACTTGAAACTGTTCAGCACGAGCAGACAGAGTGCACTGATTGGAGATAAAATGAGGACATGCCCTGTGTGCTTTTAGCCCTGCTTTTACCCTTGGGAAACATAATCTTCAGTGCTGTCTGTTTGAAATGCAGTTGGTCTGTCTTTTTATTATAGAAGCTGTTTCTGTAGTAGTACAGGGATTGGTGTAACAGTAGTGATAAAAGTACTGGTAGTATCTATCCATCATATTTCTTCAATGGTACAAATCAATCATATTCTGTTCCAGTAACTGGGAAATCCTTGTTGAAACAAGCTGGCACTTATAGAAGCAGCTATAACCTAATTGGATCCAGCAGCTGTGGGAATTAGAAAACATGGGATGTGTTACATAAAGAGAGAGAACTGCCGATATTAAAGCTACTGTGGTTGGCACCTCAGCAGTAGACCAAAGAAAATAAGATTCAAGAAAACACTGTTCCATTGAAACTACTTATTTGAGGAAAAAAGAGAATTATATTATTTTATTTTGCCTCATTTCACATGGATCTGCTGTCCATAAAGGAGAAGTCTGGTTTTTTTTTTTTTGCAATCAAAGTGTTGGCTTGAATGTCAGACATCTCTTAATTGTTTAAAGCACACTGTTTTTGCCCAGTCATTATTGTAAAGGAAAACATATATATCTGGTTGGCAACTATTAACATGTCCAAACGGTGGCACCACATGTGACACCAAAAACAAATAACTTGTATGAAATGTCCTGATTTTGTTTTCATAACTTGAGTTTTCCAAACCCTTACCCAGAGTTTTCCAACACTGACACCCATTTCCAGTCCAATTGGGCATGTGTGGTTAATGTGGTAGACTAATGAGGGAACATAACTTCTCGTTAACTCTGTGGCATCAAGGTCTGGTTACAGAAGATTAAGCTTTCAACATTCGTTGACGTTTTCACACAAATTCACCAACATTATCTTGAACCAGAAATAGTTTCATTAGAAACAATCACCTTAAGGGAAACTGGTTGAAATGTATCACCTGGTCCACCATTCAACATTCAGTACATCCTTTCTATCACAAAATCAATAAAGTACACCACATAAAACCTACAATTATTTAAAGAATGCAAATGTTTTCAGATACACATATGGCTCAAATAAATTCAAACAAAGTCAGCCAGTGATTTTGGGGTGGTATGTCATTGCGCAAGCTGCACATTGATTGAATCCATCTGCCATTGAACTTACAGATAGTTGGTAGCTGTTGAGGATCATTGGACAGATTGACATGCGTGGTGATGGTGACCACAGTTATTGGAGACTCCTGTGTGGCTGATCTCATGTGGTTCTCTACACTTGGAGTGCAGTAACACTGTATACTACAGTACACTTGCCTTAGTTTTAGTAAGACCTGAACATTGTTATACCAGATGCAATGTTTCTGATTGTTCCTCTGGGCAGAGTTACTGATCTGCTGTCACAAATCCTGACAGGCAGAGAAAATAGAGGTCATCCTCTTGTTCTTTGGTAGGTCTTTGATGACTCACAGTTCATAATCTATGCATAGTCACTTTACAAGGTACAAATTACAAGGTACAAATTACCTTGACTCAGCTATACCCCCGCACATTGTCTTGGTACCGGTAACCCCTGTATATAGCCTCGTTTTTGTTATGTAATCTTATTGTATTACATTTTTTACTTGACAAACATTTGACAAAGAAATTCTGAACTCTATGTCTTGAACTTCATTGCTGGTTAAGGGCTTGTATAAGGAAGCATTTCACGGTAAAATTTGATTTGTTGTTCTGGGATTGATTTGACCTTTTCGCACCAAAGTACATTCATCTCTAGGAGACAGAACACGTCTCCTTCCTGAGCGGTATGATGGCTGCGTGGTCCCATGGTGTTTATACTTGCGTACTATTGTTTGTACTGATGAACGTGGTACCTTCAGGCGTTTGGAAATTGCTCCCAAGGATGAACCAGACTTTTGGAGGTCTACAATTTATTTTCTGAGGTCTTGGCTGATTTCTTTTGATTTTCCCATGATGTCAAGCAAAGAGGCACTGAGTTTGAAGGTATGGCCTTGAAATAAATCCACAGGTACACCTCCAATTGACTCAAATGATGTCAATTAGCCTATCAGAAGCTTCTAAAGCCATCACATCATTTTCTGGAATTTTCCAAGCTGTTTAAAGGCACAGTCATCTTAGTGTATGTTAGCTTCTGACCCACTGGAATTTTGTGAAATAATCTGTCTGTAAACAATTGTTGAAAAAATGACTTGAGTCATGCACAAAGTAGATGTCCTAACCAACTTGCCAAAACTATAGTATGTTAACAAGACATTTGTGGAGTGGTTGAAAAATTAGTTTTAATGACTCCAACCTAAGTGTATGTAAACTTCCGACTTCAGCTGTATGTGTTAGAACAACACCATGGTGAATTTTTCTTGCTGGTTCCCTTTTTCTCTGCTTTTATCCAACTCTAACTTCAAACTGGGTTTTGAAAGGCTGCTCTTTGTTCATTGAATTCATTTGGAAGTGTTGTTATATGCCAAATACAGTACACACGTGAGAACTGGGAAATGTCACTGAAGTGGAAAAGAATCTCAACAGTTGAAGTCTAGTGATGGTAGCATATCATTTAGACATGTCAAGATTAACATGACAACGTTTCCATTAGGGTTTATCAAACAGAGAAAATCATAGCATTTCAACCTCTCAACCATGAAGCAGATGCAATCTTTGTCACAGCTCATTTAGTGGAAAACAAATCATAAAGGTACTACATCTAGATACATTGAAGGCTTATCTCAATGTTTATCTAAACTGAGAAACTGCAACAGATTGTATTCATGTGAAGTTCCCAGTACTACAACTCAATTAAAAGGACACCCATGATGATGAATGTGTATCTTCTCACACTTGTTAAGAGTTAGCCTTGTCTCTTTGTTATAAAATATAATATAATAATATACGCCATTTAGCAGATGCTTTTTATCCAAAGCGACTTCATACATTTTTTGTATTGGTGGTCCTGGGAATCGAACCCACTATCCTGGCGTTCTTGTAGCCAGGACCACCGATACAACGGTACTTCTCCTCATACAAACCTCAACATACCACTAATATACCAAACATCCCAGTGCATATAGATACTGCTCACCACCGCTTGGATACTGCACACCAAAGTTGTGAGTTTTAATGTGACTGTTGTGGTTGTTCAGGTGACGAAAAATAACAAGGATAGAGTTTGCCATTGAGACCAGTACGATATACAGCTCCTATGGTTCCTCGTGAGGCACATAACAAAACAGACGGCCCCAGAGGGTGAGTGGAACACACCATAACCCACCCTCATCTCTATTGCAGTAACCAACCAGTACATCTCTCTCTCTCTCCAGTAGTAGCTACAATGACATTTGTGTTGAGATTGAACATTCTCTTTCTCGCTGTCTTTCTCTTTCTTCTCCTTTCTCCCTTTCTCCATCTCAGACACATCGTGAGAGAGCAGAGGGAGACACGGATGAATATGGAGCTCTCCAGCTTCCTCTGATTAAAAGAACGGAGGGCCAGAACACATCCAGTGCATGTCCTCATGAGCCAAAGTCTACTGCCACCAGTACCTGTCTACTGCCAGCTAACTCCACCTCATGCAAAATACTTAATTGGTTTGATAAGTGGCAACTCGTCACTAGATTCCATATAGCAGTACTCCACCCCTTTTCATCTTCTTCCTGAAACTAGGAGTTTTTTCCTCTGTTTAGGTGGATCCTCTCCTATGTTTGGATACAGTTGTGTCATTCACTCAGAATAACTCATTTGCAATGCCCACTCATTACCGTGGGCCCTTAGGGGCTGTGTCAGTTTCTTCCTTTTTTTCCTCTTTTCCTTAATTTGCGCCAAAGCTGGGGAACAATAGTATGTTAAGGGGAGAAGAGAGAAAGAAGGGAATAATCATTGTTTTGAAAAATAATAAAGAAAGGGGAAAAATGGAGGGTTCCTCTTCGTAATATAAGTGTTTATATGTAATTATTTATTTTTATGAGCAGCTGAAAAACAATTAAAACATTTTTTTTCCTGTGTTTGAGGAAGGGGAAGAGTGGACCCAGGGGTCCCAAGATCGAATCCCCGCCTCAGTCAGAAATAAAATCTTTAGTCTCCAAAAGTGATGTTATTTTTCACATTGGTGAATTTAAGGTTACTTGAGTTAATACGTTGATTGTGCTAGCATAATTAGAACATATAGAAGTGTTGTTCTGATGAGGTTACCTTGTTACCTTGCTCATGTAATTATCTTGAATCAGTTATTGTTTCATATTTGTCACATATTTGACAATTTACTATATGAGAGACATGTATTTTTGTTATCAAATCAAATCAAAGTTTATTTGTCACGTGCGCCGAATACAACAGGTGTTTCACCTTACAGTGAAATGCTCACTTAAAGGCTCTAACCAATGGTGCAAAAAAAACAAAAGGTGTGTGTGTGTGTGTGTGTGTGTGTGTGTGTGTGTGTGTGTGTGTGTGTGTGTGTGTGTGTGTGTGTGTGTGTGTGTGTGTGTGTGTGTGTAAGTAAAGAAATAAAACAACAGTAAAAAGACATTTGAGAAAAAGAGTAGCAAGGCTATATACAGACACCGTTTAGTCAGGCTGATTGAGGTAGTATGTACATGTAGGTATTGTTAAAGTGACTATGCATATACAGTGGGGCAAAAAAGTATTTAGTCAGCCACCAATTGTGCAAGTTCTCCACTTAAAAAGATGAGAGAGGCCTGTAATTTTCATCATAGGTACACTTCAACTATGACAGACAAAATGAGAGAAAAAAATCCAGAAAATCACATTGTAGGATTTTAAATTGATTTAAAAATAAGTATTTGGTCAATAACAAAAGTTTATCTCAATACTTTGTTATATACCCTTTGTTGGCAATGACAGAGGTCAAACGTTTTCTGCTTGAAACATGTTGGTATTACAGACTCAATCAGGGATATGTTGAAAATGTCATTGAAGACACCTGCCAGTTAGTCAGCACATGCCCGGAGCACACGTCCTGGTAATACTGTACGTCTGGCCCCGCAGCCTTGTGAATGTTGACCTGTTTAAAGGTCTTACTCACGTCGGTTACGGAGAGCGTGATCACACAGTCGTCCGGAACAGCTGATGCTCTCATGCATGCCTCAGTGTTGCTTGCCTCGAAGCGAGCATAGAAGTGATTTAGCTCGTCTGGTAGACTCGTGTCACTGGGCAGCTCGCGGCTGTGCTTCCCTTTGTAGTATGTAATAGTTTGCAAGCCCTGCCACATCCGACGAGCGTCGGAGCTGGTGTGGTATGATTCAATCTTAGCCCTGTATTGACGCTTTGCCTGATGGTTCGATGGTTCGTCGCAGGGCATAGCGGGATTTCTTGTAAGCTTCCGGGTTAGAGCACCTTGAAAGCGGCAGCTCTACCCTTTAGCTCAGTGCGAATGTTGCCTGTAATCCATGGCTTCTGGTTGGGGTATGTACGTACAGTCACTGTGGGGACGATGTCCTCAATGCACTTATTGATAAAGCCATTGACTGATGTGGTGTATTCCTCAATGTCATCGGAAGAATCCCGGAACATGTTCCAGTCTGTGATAGCAAAGCAGTCCTGTAGTTTAGCATCTGCTTCATCTGACTGTTTTTTTTATAGACCGAGTCAATGGTGCTTCCTGCTTTAATTTTGGCTTGTAAGCTGAAAAATGAAAAATTAAATTCCCACACCATTTCTATCAGGATTGCTTTTGGTCGAGCTTGCTCCAGTCAACCAGCTTGCTTTTTCCTTTCACATCATCCATAATTCAAAGATGGAAGGATGCTATTGTTGTGTCCTTCTTCCAAAGAAGGAGAATCTATACACGATTGGCTTATGAAACATGGACAACTGAACGGTGATTGGACATATTTGACAGACTTGTGTGAATTAAGTGACGCCAAAGGAGCCATGCTCTACCAACTGAGCTACAGAGGACTAAATATATTTCCTTTATTAAGTGATGAATGTTCACAACGACCAATCTATTGATTTATGCGTCATTCCAGTACGGTCATATAATGTAGGAGTATGTCATACAACAGGGTAATATACAGGGTACAATATTACAATATTACCACATGAAAAAGTCATAGATATTGGACAAATAGCTGATATACTACAGAAAATGTGGGTGTAAAATCCCTCCAGTTACAGTTCTGCGGTGGAGGGATTCAAACTTGATCTTCACGTCAGTGTGGGCTGCCGAGTACCTTTTCTCCATGCTCTCCCATTTATCAGAGAACAGAGATATGAGAGCACAGAGAGCAGGACTGTGTCATCTCCTCCCCCTAGATGAGGTACGGCTGTGGAAGCACTGGGCTGGGAGAGAGCTCTCCTCTGGGAGGGCCTATGAATTTATCCAACGTGTTCTTTCCTTGCTGCAGAAACCAGTAAGACAAACCTTTTAACAGCCATAATATCGCCCCGAGGACATGTGCATTTCTCTTTTCTGTTGAAGTTAATACCCTCGTTGGCATGTGTGCGTGCATATGCATGCATCGGGGAAAAGGATTGTGTGTGTTTATCTGGGTGTGTGTGAGTGTGTGCATGAGTTCAACCAGCCAAACTTCAGAAGTTTGGTTTACAGAGTGTATTGGATTCCCCAGGCTCAGCATTCGGTAAATTATTCAGTGTTGGGACTCATAGTTTGGAGGATTATTGGCTGACTGTCCATCACGTGCTACACAGCTCCTTGCACCTCACTACCTGATTCTCAGAAGTAAGAGAAATCAAAATAATCAGGAATAGCTGTTACTATCAAGCCTACATTCTCACTAACAGGATATTCATGATTGTTTTTCAGACTTTCAGACTTGTTAAAGCTGGTTCAAAATAGTACCCACTAAGTCTCTTTCACATACTTAAATTATGTCTCCTGAAAACTCCTGGAACTCAGAAATAAAACCTCTCCATATCATCTGTGTTTGATTCCACCAAAAACTCTTCAAGAGCCAATGGTGATTTGTTTTTGTCCAAATGTAACTTAGCTGCATTTCCAACCAGGAACCTCTGTTATGTTTAATTAACATTATGCACCCTATTCTAAAGGATTCATCCGTTCGCAGGGGTGGTCCAAAATAAACGTTGGTCCATCTGTGTCCTCTCAGTGAATTATTTTCATTTTACTAGGCAAAGTCAGTTAAGAACAAATTCTTATTTACAATGACGGCCTAGGAACAGCGGGTTAACTGCCTTGTTCGGGTGCAGAATGACAGATTTTTACCTTGTCAGCTCAGGATTCGATCTAGCAAAGTATCGGTTACTGGCTCAACACTAACCACTAGGCTACCTGCCGCGAATGCAAGGAGCTCTCTTGTTCTGGGTTTTAGGAAGTGTATTATGTTGATGTTTTGGCAGCTTTAATTTATCTCAGTCACATTATAGTCTCTTAGAGATTCTTTGGCGGGGTTAACGTTTGGGAAATGATGCCCATGAACGTTTGACTGACTTTTCAGCTTCATTAACAGTAAGAGGAATACCCATACTAACATACTGTATACTACATACTTAATGAGTATATACTATTAGTTAATTTTAGTGTACTGTAAACAAACAACATCCTTTCAGTTGAGTATACTAGCGCTTCGCCTGTCTACCGGAAGTTGATGCTGTTGCTATGCAACCTCTTACTAGCTTGTTAGTATAAGAAATTACTAGCAAGACATCATACGACTTCAGGTATATTCGTAAATTAATTCTGTAGTGCCAGAGTGCGCTCTGGGCATTCTTAAATTCAGAGTGTTGTCAGATTGTCCGTTCGTAAATTCAAAGTGCACACTGGACGCCTGGCCCGAGGAGTAGGGTTGATCAGAGCGTTCTGACCTCTCAACGCCAGCAGTCAAGCACCCAAGCTAACTGGCTAACGTTGGCTTGCTAGCTACTTCCAGACACAAATGAGAGAACACCTCACTCTGACCATTTTACTATCCCTAGAACTCACACTCACAGGGAGCAGCGCGAGCAGCGACGACGTCATCCAAAGACATGGCAGCCATTGGATGAATATAAAATGTTAATATCTTCAGCTGTGAGTGATAAAAAAAACACTGGCCTCAGCAACAATTATTTGAATAATTCAATGGATGTTTTGTGCACAAAAGTGATGGCTAAAGTGTCTTATTAGGAATTATGTGTCTGTCTATGGAAATTGTCTTTCTGGGCCAGGCGTCAGTAAAACGCAGTATTGAAGCAAAACTGCAGGAGCAATTGAAACCGTGCTTCAAGACCTGAACTCTGGCCCCTTAGTACCAGTCAAAAGTTTGGACACACCTACTCATTCAAGGGTTTTTCTTTATTTCAATACTGTTGGGTAAGCATTCCAGGTGAAGCTGGTTAAGAAAATGCCAAGAGTGTCCGAAGCTGTCATCAAGGCAAAGGGTGTTTACTTTGAAGAATCTAAAATCTAAAATATATTTTGATTTGTTTAACACTTTTTTGGTTACTACATGATTCCATATGTGTTATTTAATAGTTTTGATGTCTTCACTATTATTCTACAATGTAGAAAATAGTACAAATAAAGAAAAACCCTTGATTGAGTAGCTGTGTCCAAACTATTTGACTGGTACTGTGTATATAGGAAGGAGACACGTTCTGTCTCCTAGAGATGAACGACTTAAGTGTGAAAAGTGCAAATCAATCCCAGAACAACAGCAAAGTACCTCCTTGTGAAGCTGCTGGAGGAAACAGGTACAAAATTATCTATATCCACAGCAAACGAGTCATATATCGACATTAACTGAATGGCCACACAGCAAGGAAGAAGCCACTGCTTCAAAACCGCCATAAAAAAGGCCAGATGTCCTCTGGTCTGATGAAACAAAAATAGAACTGTTTGGCCATAATGACCATTGTTATGTTTGGAGGAAAAAGGGGAGGCTTGCAAGCCAAAGAACACCATCCCAACCGTGAAGCACGGGGGTGGCAGCATCATGTTGTGGGGGTGCATTGCTGCAGGAGGGACTGGTGCACTTCACAAAATAGATGGCATCATGAGGAAATAATATTATGTGGATATATTGAAGCAACATCTCAAGACATCAGTCAGGAAGTTAAAGCTTGGTCGCAAATGGGTCTTCCAAATGGACAATGACCTCAAGCAAACTTACAAAGTTGTGGCAAAATGACTTAAGGACAACAAAGTCAAGGTATTGGAGTGGCCATCACAAAGCTCTGAACTCAGTCCTACAGAAAATTTGTGGGCAGAACTGAAAAAGTGTGTGCTAGCAAGGAGGCCTACAAACCTGACTCAGTTACACCAGCTCTGTAAGGAGGAATGAGCCAGAATTCATCCAACTTATTGTGGGAAGCTTGTGGTCCTTCTGTAGCTCAGTTGGTAGAGCATGGCGCTTGTAACGCCAGGGTAGTGGGTTCGATCCCCGGGACCACCCATACGTAGAATGTATGCACACATGACTGTAAGTCGCTTTGGATAAAAGCGTCTGCTAAATGGCATATATTTGTGGAACGCACCCGAAACTTTTGACCCAAGTTAAACAATTTAAAGGCAATGCTACCAAATACTAATTGAGTGTATGTAAACTTCTGACCCACTGGAAATGTGATGAAAGAAATAAAAGCTGAAATAAATCATTCTCTCTACTATTATTCTGACATTTCACATTTTTAAAACAAATTGGTGATCATAACTGACCTAAAACAGGGATTATTTACTAGGATTAAATGTCAGGAATTGTGAAAAACTGAGTTTAAATGTATTTGGCAAAGGTGTATGTAAACTTCTGACTTCAACTGTATGTATGTGTGAGTGTGTGTGTGAGTGCGTGCGTGCATGCATGTGTGCGTGCGCGCGTGCGTGCGTGTACAGTATCTATTAGATATTGGGGGCATCCTGGGATGTGCTTTTGTATGTTATTGCTGAAAGAGTGAGTTAGCTATCATGCTTTAATTGTAATTGTTGCATTAGCTCCTTGCTAATTCACAGTTATTTCCAGGCTAACAAACAAATCACGAATCTACAGCCATTAACATACTGTTGTCCTGCACATCTAATGTGCTTCCTAGTGTCAATCGTCAGGTACTTACACTGAGTGTACAGAACATTATGACCACCTGATATTTCCATGACATAGACTGACCAGGTGAATCCAGGTGAAAGCAATATCTCTTATTGATGTCACTTGTTAAATCCACTTCAATCAGTGTAGATGAAGGGGAGGAGACAGGTTAAAGACGGGTTTTTAAGCCTTGAGACAATTGAGACATGGATTGTGTATGTGTGTCATTCAGAGAATGAATGGGCAAGACAAAAGATTTAAGTGCCTTTGAACGGGGTATGATAGTAGGAGCCAGGTGCGCCTGCAACGCTTCTATTTTTTTCACACTCAACAGTTTCCCGTGGTTATCAAGAATGGTCAACTACCCAAAGCACAACCAGCCAACTTAACACAACTGTGGAAAGCATTGGAGACAACATGGGCCAGCATCTCTATTGAACACTTTTGACAATTTGTAGAGTCCATGCCCTGAATTGAGGCTGTTCTGAGTGCAAAAGGGGGATTGAAGCTCAATATTAGGAAGTTGTTCTTTATGTTTTTTACACTCAGTGCACATTTATTGTATTTTCTAAAATGTTTGTCATTGTTACGATGCTTGATTACAAAAGACCCAGTCTGATATTGACATTCAAGTGACGACGCACAAATCTACAGCCATCGACATACGGTTGCCCTGCACATCTAATGTGCTTCCTTGTGTCTATCGTCAGAATAAACATCAATCAACTGGGACTCCTGGCTGAGTAGTCCTTTCTTTAAAAAACTATGTAAGAGTGTTACGAAGTACGATCACATCTGTTACACTGGCGCTGAGACCCGTCTTCTTGTCTTCCTGGGACATCTATTACATCTGCTAACTCTCAGATATATCTTAGTCTAGTGGATGTGAGTGAAAAGGACATGGATAACTGCTAACAGCAACTTAATGCCACAACTTCATCAGCCAATTGGATAAATGGTATCTGCTTTATAGTTTTCAATGATAATGGTTTTGATGATAATAGCAATGCTTCTTCAAACCAATGGGGAGAAATGAAATCTACATAAATTACAGAGAAAAATGTAGACTGTAAAATAACTCTAAAATGGGAGTCATGGAGCTAATTTTGAGGGAAACAGTCTTTCAGGCTTCCTCGCTTGTGAGAGTTTGTATACACTACGAGGGAATGTTGTGGGTTCAGCGGTAATTCAAAGGAAACTCAGAGACCACATAAACATTGGCATAGTTAGTCAAGTGTAAACACTCTGGTTCAAATCAGACTACATTAGCGGCCAACAAACACCTTGTCGCCCTGCTCTGGAACATGTTGTTCAGTGGTTGAAAAAGTAAATCACCAGTGAAACAGGCCACAGTCAACCATTGCTACAGATGGGTGTAAGCTGTACTACTTTAAAAAATCCCTGATAGGTGGTTTACAGAGTGGCTTTAACCACTGTCCTCCTCAGGTTATTTAGCCCCAGGAATCTGACCTGTGACCTGTCCTGTGTGTTGGGCAAATGAGAGCCTCTGACAGAGGTGTGAGGGTGGAAATAGTTGAATAATCATCTTTACCATCAGCATAGCATCTCTGTCAAAATATACACAACCTTAATGTAACACGGCTGGCTAGGATTGCCATCCATAGTCAGGCAATCTGTGGGTCCTGACTGGGAGTAGAGAGAGGAGGTTAGGTTTATCTGCAAGAGAAAAAACTTCTGGATCACAAATGTTTGGACTATGTCTAGCAAGTGGTCTCGTAATTGTCTGTCAAATAAACATGGTAGAGAGTTATAAGTACGGATGAAGTGACACTTGCAGTGAAGGTAAATGTGTTCAGTCCAACTACACAAAAGAAGAGACCTCTGGAGAGACTCAAGCATTTCAGGATTTAAGAAGAAAGCGTTTTATGTTAATTCACGTTAATATACAACAGAACTCAGCCACTAAAATGTAGCATATAAAAAATACTTTGTGAGTGATTCCAATTTGATCCCAAGTGACGTAGCATACTGTACATTTATGTAAGTGCCTGCAAAGGATAACCACTCTCGCAGTCCATACAAATACATTAGGGTAACCATTATAATAATCCTGAACCAGTTTGTAACAAAATTGGTCTCCCATTGGATGTTTTGTTTTAACACTGCTTATATACTCCCTGAGCTAACTGGTTTTAAGCAGTTCAACACTTCAATTAGGAAGATGTTAAAACACCAAAGACTGATATACCAAACCCTGTCATTCGATTCCTCTTCAAGCTGGTCAGGTAAAAAATGAGCCGCTCCAGCCACGGACCTGGCTTAGCTTCCACTATCATGCTCAGTGTAACCCAGGGCATTGGCATGTTTGTCTGAAGGCTTGTGACTCCTACAGACCCCACAGATGGCCAGGGCTCTGCTGCTCAGGGTTCAGGGTGACTGATTGTTGTGTGAAAGCATTCACTGTGCTAGTGTTCTTCATGTCTCATCAATCACTGGCCACTGTGCAACATTTCTGGAAGCGCTGATCAATCCTCTTTACAATTTACAATGTACTTGAATGCAATGAATGGGTGTTTAGGCCCAGCATGTATGTGTGTATCTCATAAGGTTTGTGCCATTCCATTATGATTCAAGCCAAATGTATTTACATTTGTCTGCTCCTGCAAATTGAACTTCGTGTTTCACCATCTGGGGATTACTTCGGGCTCACATACAGTATGGTGGGATCCTTGTCACAGTGAGGAGTGCAGACCCAACCAACATGGAGTGATTGAGTTTTGCGTTTCCAAACATTTAGCCCCAAAATGTCTATTTGATCAAAATGGAAATTGGATTTGTACTATCTTGTGTGTCAGAATAGTAATGTATACTAGTATTGGTCGTCTTTAGCATACTGGGCCAGTAAGTTAACAAAATGTCAACATACAGTATAAATCAATCTTACTGATTCATAGTGTCATAGATATTGATATTGCATATTAAGTCTAGTAAATAGAGAAGAAAAAAAGAAGTATTTGTTGCCTGGAGTATACTGACTTCAGTTTTTCTCACTTTTTATTCAACACATCCTCATATTCTAATGAGTTTTAAGGAAAAAAGGGGCTGATGTGCATTTTCCATTCTATATTGATTTGTTTTCCTTGGCTTGGAGGTTTAATATGAAGTGTATACAGCGAAATGCAGAATGTATATTTTCAATGAATTCAGCATCTGGTCACCTCTTTTAAGCCCCGTTTATACCTGGAATGTTACCTGCCGCTAGCATGTGTCTTTCTTCCTGATCTTGTCCTGATCTTGATAATTTACACTTATAAGATCTGATAAAAATCAGTTCACAATGAGTATTTTCAATCCTCTACACTTGTCAAAACATGTGGACACAATCAGAATGAAGACAAGATCAGGACAAAGGACGCATGTTAGAACCAGGTATAAACGTGGCTTCTGTTTCTTCCTCTGAGTCAATCAAATGCTATTCCATAGCCTGTCAGATCATGTAGGTGAGTGTGTTAAATGATTTAGCACATTTACAGTGTACATGTGATGTACTCTACTGTTCTTCCCAGGGTGGTAAAATGCGATGGCAGAGGATCAGCAAGCTCAGTTTCATGAAACAAGCCTTTTAAATGTAGTTAACGTCAACCTGGGCTGCGGTGTGCATCGGTCAGGAGGCCATTGACAGGGGTCATTGTTCTAACCTCCAGGAAATCCTTCCTTTTCCTTTATGGGCCAAGGGTATAAGTTCAACACTAGTTGCAGAGCATTAAACATAGGCAGATAAGACCGAATTGAGTGGGCGGATATCCCAGACAGGCATAAAACAAACTATTTTTATAATATTTTCTGTCACTGCCTTTATGTCCCAGTGAGAGTCAATTCTGCAAATCTATTTTGATTTAGATGACATCAATGGAAAAAATAAATATTAATAAATTATGCAATTTTTGAGTGGTCTATTCCTTTAAGAGAGGGTATGGTGACTTTCAAGGAATATCTGTAATATCAGGACAAACTCAAAACATTCAGCTCTGATATAATGGTGTGAAGAAAAAGCACTCAGCAACCTAGCTTCCAGGGGGAGGGTTGTAAGTACTCATCATAGTGTACTTGACTGTGCCACAAAGGCACAGAACTCTTTAACAACTAGCTACCAGTCTGAAAAAGAGGTGTCACCCTGGAGTACGTTCTTGTCATGTCATCAAATATGTAAAAAGCTTCAATATCTGTGGACGAAAATATAGTAGTATCATATATAGACAGTATAGTGTAAGTACACACCACCACCACACAAACACACCACCACAAAATCCTGAGTATTGTATCTCTGAAGGTTTCTGTGTTGTGTCTACTGACAAAGTGACAAAGGGAAGACAGTGTAGCATCATGCTATCTTTCCATTTTACAGAGAGACAAGACAGTTGGTTCTATTAATACCATGCCTTCACATTGACCTCTACTTGGCAGGCACAAAGGTGGCGTCAGGCAATGGAGCAACAGCAATAGCAGGAGACATTAGATATTAAATATGGGCTGTGCAATCAAGACCTCCTGGAGTCAGAGCTGCTGTACCGTACTTCAATTACTGAAGTCCATTTAACTGGTTCAAACCAAACCCCATTTCAAACTCATGCATTGAAACAGGCATACAATTTTGAATCCCATACAGAGCAAAGTATCATATGTTTGTGATCTCTCACTGGCAAAATTACACAATACAAAAATGTTGGATTAAGATTGGAATACAGATTGATTTATGGGGGCTTTGAACTTGTGTATAACTTTTTCAAAAATTCCTGAGTTCACTCACTTTCTTAGATGTGCTTATTGAAACCTTATGACATGAGCTTTAACAATGTTCAGTTTATGCTCTCACACATTACAAATCACATTGTCCTGAATCTAAAATTCATACACTGTATGTGTGTGAAGAATCATCATTGTAGATTTATTTCACGTGTCGCTACAATATAATTTGTACAGATGTATGTGTGTATGTGTAAATAGAAGGGTATGGTCTACTCTAGCCTACAACTAGCCCAGCCAAGTCCTCTCCAACAGCTTCTCTAAAAGCCTGTCTTCTGGAGGGATATAAGAAAGACTTATGAAGTGACCGCTGGAGTTTTAGATTGATGCTGGAATCATTGTTGCATGTGGCCGATCTCTGACTCCATGTGTTATCTTATCTTTAAAGCCTGTTGAATTATGCTCCTTATGCTCCATGACATATTATCTCTGAGCTTGAATACTGGGGAGAAGCTTATGCTACTAGTAAAAGTCTTAAATGTGTATTTTTGTGTGTATTCGGCTCTGTCTGCACTAGCCACTCGAATTTAATGGAATTTGTGTCTCTTTCTCTTTGGAGTCTCTCCTTTAGCTGTAAATTATTGCTACAGTGCCTTCGAAAAGTATTCAGACCCCTTGACTTTTTCCAAATGTTGTTACGTTACAGCCTTATTCTAAAATGTATTAAAACAAAATGAAATTCCTCAGCAATCTACACACATTAGCCAATAATGACAAAAAACTATTTTTTAGAAATGTTAGTACATTTATAAAAAATAAAAAACAGAAATATCTTATTTACATAAGTATTCAGACCCTTTGCTATGAGAATCGAAATTTAGCTGTGCATCCTGTTTCCATTGATCATCCTTGAGATGTTTCTACAACTTGAGTGACCAGATGGAAGCCACTCAATAAAAGGCACATGACAGCCCGCTTGGAGTTTGCCAAAAGGCCCCTAAAGACTCTCAGACCATGAGAAACAAGCTTCTCTGGTCTGATGAAACCAAGATTGAACTCTTAGGCTTGAATGTCAACTGGAAGCTTCATTAAATAGTACCTGCAAAACACCCGTCTCAACATCAACAGTGAAGAAGCGACTCCGGGATGCAAAGAAAAAGCCATATCTCAGACTGGCCGATAAAAAGAAAAGATTAAGATGTGCAAAAGACACAGACACTGGACAGAGGAACTCTGCCTAGAAGACCAGCATTCTAGAGTTGCCGCTTCACTGTTGACATTGAGACTGGTGTTGTGTGGGTACTATTTAATGGAACTGACAGTTGAGGACTTGTGAGGCGTCTGTTTCTCAAACGAGACACTCTAATGTGCTTGTCCTCTTGCTCAGTTGTGCTAACATAATTGTAAAAGGGTTTTCTAATGATCAATTAGCCTTTTCAAATTAGAAACTTGGATTAGCTAACACAACTGATCAAATTGATGTTATTTTAATGGACAAAAAATTGCCTTTTCTTTTGAAAACAAGGACATTTCTAAGTGACCCCAAACCTTTGAATGGTAGTGTATGTAAATGTTATATTTATGTTTTTGTTTAATTTTAAATAAGCAATAAATGTGCTAACATTTCTATAAACCTGCTTTTGCTTTGTCATAATGTGTAGATTCTTGAGGGGAAATTATATATTTAATGAATATTAGAATAAGGCTGTAACGTAACAAAATGTGGAAAAAGTCAAGGGGTCTGAATACTTTCCGAAGGCAATACACATAGACATGTCCATTTTAACTGGGTCAATTAGTCTCAAAATAAAGGTTTGAATGGGAATTGAAAGATACAAATGACTCACTGTACTTGCAAGGACCTTTCTGAATCACTTTCCATGCTAATAGGCTCGTATTTTTGGAACACGCTTCCCCTATGATGCTCTTTCAAAAAATTATGTTGAAAAAATGATTACAAGTTCAGCCATTGAGCCACAAAGTTGGCTGGAAGTTGTTGCTGTTTGGTTTGTGTGGAATGTGTGACCTTTTCATTTAGAATACTGTTGGGCCAAACCAACCGACCAACCAACCAACCAACCAACCAACCAACCAACCGTGTTTATGTACTGAACCATAATATTTGTAGTAATTGCCTGTAAATGCATTTTTGGAGGGATGCGCTTTTATTTGCATGATACATCAATAATGTTTTAACACCATGAAGGCCTTCTCCAACATGCCAATACTGATGTGCATGGCTTTAGTTTTTCCTCAACACTAGGAAATTGGCTGCCAAACAGGTGAGGTGTAATTGGGCATTCTGAAAGGGCTTGATCCCTGACGGAAAAACCTGCCTTATAATTAATGCAGATCATCAAGGGGTCCTTTGTAGCTCAGTTGGTAGAGCATGGCGCGTATAATGCCAGGGTAGTGGGTTTGATTTCCGGGACCACCCATATGTAAAATGTATGCACGCATGACTGTAAGTCACTTTGGATAAAAGCGTCTGCTAAATGGCATATTATATTATTAAGCTCTGTCCCAGCGCTGAACAATCAAGGTGGATCTTAACAGGCAAGATGCAAAGCACTTCACATCGCTCTAAATAATTAGGCTACCCAAATATGTAAACATTGAAGGCATACATTTTTTGCACTTATGATTGCATTGTGTTAATAATGAAAATGTTTGTGGCAAATTATAAAAAAGGGCATTTATCATAGGGATCCTCTCCAGGGACTGTCACAGGAAGTTGAGTTCCAAGCAGTGATGGATGGAGAGAAAGGTCCAGCGTAATACTAAGCTACCAACTGAGCCCTATGTGAATACTTTCCTTGGAGTAATCACTGATCAAGCTCACTCAGTCGGCTAAGTGAAGCGGCAAGGATCCCACTGCATAGATGAACCATCTCAGCCAAGTCATACCAGTGATAACTTAAGAGGAGGTGGAAAATGGTTGAAGCATCGCAATGTATTTAAACAGAGCCCAGGTATGAGGGGGTGTAGGGCGGACCTATTGAGTGGTGAGGGTTTACCTCTGAGTCACAGCTGACTCACAGACTGGGAATGGCAGGATTTGGAAGTTCACATTCCATCCTGACTCACACACGCTACTTTGTCAATCATGATTGGATTCTCTGACAAGAACTGTATATATACAGTATCAACAGTCAGAAGCTACAGACGTATGTGCAGGGGTAAACATACTGAAAAGGACAAAGGACAAAGACTTATGCTGTCCCTCAAAACCCTGCTAAATTAATAAACCAGGGGAGCGTTTTGAGAGAAACCAAACAGAAATATGAAATTCTATAAAAGCAAAGTGGAGTAGAAAGTGCAATGTCTATGACACTACTAAAACCAAGCATATACAGTGCCCTCGGAAAGTATTTAGGCCCCATGACTTTCTCCACATTTTGTTACGTTACAGCCTTACTGTAAAATTGATTAAATAAATAAAAGTCCTCTGCAATCTACACACAATACCCCATAATGACAAAGCAAAAACTGTTTTTTAGGAATTTTCGCAAATGTATAAAAATAAAAAAAACGTAAAATACCTTATTTACAAAAGTATCCGACCCTTGCTATGAGACTCGAAATTGAGCTCAGGTGTATCCCGTTTCCATTGATCATCCTTGAGATGTTTCTACAACTTGATTGGAGTCGACCTGTGGTAAATTCAATTGGACATGATTTGGAAAAGCACACACCTGTGTGTGACAATGCATGTCAGAGCAAAAACCAAAGAACAATCAGATTTCGACAGAAATATGACTGAGACGCAAAGAAAATTCAAGGAGAGGGGTACAAAAATGGTCAGATTAATACTGCCATTGAGAAAATTCTAAACAAAAAGAGACATGACCTTTTTCAAGGTCAGTCTCGCAAAAATAAGCATTGTTGCGTTCTAACTTCCCGCTATTCTAAGTGCTCTGAACAAATTAAGGGAATCGTTCACAAACATTGGCACATTCTAAGATCCAAAGACAGTATCGGTAATGTGTTTTCGGACCTTTTCTTGGTAGTATTCTCGCGGGGCAGAAAACTCAGAAATCAATTGGCAAACTCTGATTTACCACCCCGAGATATCCATGCACAACGTGTATTTGCGCCCCTACTGGATGGAAAATACAAATGTAATGGCTGTGCTCAAAGCAATGGCACTTATAAATGTTGTGATTATTGTGATTTTGCTATTGTAAATGTTTGTAGGTTACTGTATCTATGATCGTACACTATCCATTTATGTTTCTGTATGCTATGATCAGGCCACACCCTGCCATGATTACAGACCCCTGTGTGTGTCTTTTGACACTATATAAACAAGTCATCCCGCAGTGTTTGTCATTATACCCTGATAAAGACAGATTGTCTGTCGAAACGTTGGAAACATATTTTTTTGCATCTGAGCTCCTAGAGTGTGTGGCTCTTATTTATTTTTTAAGTGTTCCAATCTGCTAGGCAGCACCTCACCTAAATAGGTGTGTGTTTCTTTCGCCTCTAGAGCAAAAACCAAGTCATGAGGTCAAAGGAATTGTCCGTAGTGTTCTTGGAGGCACAGATCTGGGGAAGGGTACCAAAAAATGTCTCCAGCATTGAAGGTCCCCAAGAACACAGTGGCCTCCACCATTCTTCAATGGAAGAAGTTTGGAACCACCAAGACTCTTCCTAGAGCTGGCCGCCCAGCCAAACTGAGCAATCGGGAAGAAGGGCCTTGGTCAGGGAGGTGACCAAGAACCCAACGGTCCCTCTGACAGAGATCTAGAGTTCCTCTGTGCAGATGGGAGAACCTTCCAGAAGGACAACCATCTCTGCAGCACTCCACCAATCAGGCCTTTATGGTAGAGTGGCCATGCGGAACCCACTACACAGGAAAAAGCACATGACAGCCCACTTCGAGTTTGCCTAAAGGCACCTAAAGACTCTAGGACCATGAGAGACAATATTCTCTGTTCTGATGAAACCAAGATTGAACTGAATGTCAAGTGTCACGTCTGGAGGAAAACGGCACCATTCCTATGGTGAAGCATGGTGGTGGCAGCATCATGCTGTGGGGATGTTTTTCAGCGGCAGGGACTGGGAGACTATTCAGGATCTTGGGATAGATGAACGGAGCAAAGTACAGAGAAATCCTTGATGAAAAGAAATAAAAGCTGAAATAAATCGTTCTCTCTACTATTATTCTGACATTTCACATTCTTAAAATAAAGTGGTGATCCTAACTGACCTAAGACAGGGAATTTCTACTAGGATTAAATGTCAGGAATTGTGAAAAACTGAGTTTAAATGTATTTGGTTAAGGTGTATGTAAACTTCCGACTTCAACTGTACATAGGTGTACAGAGGCCCATTATCAGCAACCTTCACTCCTGTGTTCCAATAGTGCGTTGTGCTAACTAATCCAAATGTATCATTTTAAAAGGCTAATTGATCATTTGAAAATCTTTTGAAATTATGTTAGCACAGCTGAAAACTGCTGTTCTGATTAAAGAAGCATTAAAACTGACCTTCTTTAGACTAGTTGAGTATCTGGAGCATCAGCATTTGTGAGTTCGATTACAGGCTCACAATGGCCAGAAACAAAGAACTTTCTTCTGAAACTCGTCAGACTATTCTTGTTCTGAGGAATGAAGACAATTCCATACGAGAAATTGCCAAGAAACTGAAGATCTCATACAACGCTCTGTACTACTCCCTGTACTACCCACAGAACAGCGCAAACTGTCTCTAACCAGAATAGAAAGAGGAGTGACCCCAGTGCACAACTAGGCAAGAAGACAAGTACATTAGAGTGTCTAGTTTGAGAATCAGACCCCTCATAAGTCCTTAACTGGCAGCTTCATTAAATAGTACTAGCAAAACACCAGTCTCAACGTCAACAGTGAAGAGGTGACTCCGGGATGCTGGCCTTATAGGCAGAGTTGCAAAGAAAAAGCAAATTCTCAGACTGGCCAATAAAAATAAAAGATTAAGATGGGTAAAAGAACACAGACACCGTACAGAGGAACTCAGATTGTCAAAAAATGACCCTTGTTGTTAGAGTCATCAGACTCTCGATGACCTCTCTGCGCTACATTTTGAGTGGCAGTTAATAGGAGCACATATGCAATTGTTTAAATGGAAGTACAGTTTTCCTCCACTTTCTTTTTCCAGTCCTCAATTATGACATCTAACATTGATGAGTTGCTGTCAATAGCCCTTTTATGCTGATTCCAAGCATACATAGCATTGATATGATGCTCTGCCTTCAAACGGAGCTTAAACCCAGAATCTTTAAACAGCACCATTTTCCAGTTACAAAAACCTGACTGTGAAGTGAAGACCGATTCAGGTGCATTGGACAGAGAAACATGCCTACAGGCAAAACAATAAGTCAAATCAAGCCATGAATTGTCCTTATACCAGGAGCTGTTGAAAGCCCTTTTCCTAGTACCATGCTGAGTTCTGGGAAATGTTTTCAAACACGGCTGTACAGGACCTTCTTCTCTGGATCTTGAAATGTCTGAAATGCACGTTAAATAATGTGTCATATCTCTTTGGAAATGTATAATTAAGGGATCCACAAGATTAGATACTAACAGCTGCTAACTAAAATGTGTAGTTTAAAGTATAGTCCTGGCCTACCATTGGGTGTAGTTTAAAGTATAGTCCAGGCCTACCATTGGGTCCTTCTGGAACAGCATATCTGGTGCTTGATGCAGTAGGGAGGGGCTCGATGACATCTCCTGGCAGCTCTGGCTCACTGTCTTGTTCAGAGCCAGAGGTCTCTGTCATCCCTTGATACATCTATTACATTAAAATAACACAAGAACCATTAGTGTATAATCACAATAAAAATTCCACAGCCATCAAAACAAGAACACACATGAAGACTGGGTCCTTCTGAAGTCTGACCACACTGACTCTGACTAGCCTCTGGTAGGGAGCTGCTCTGACCTGGTGGTAGACTGGGTCCTTCTGAAGTCTGACCACACTGACTCTGACTAGCCTCTGGTAGGGAGCTGCTCTGGGTTCCGGTGGTGATGCAAGTGCTGGGGTCTTTTTGCTCCTGACCTGCCTGTTTGTCCTTCTTTAAAAATAAGTCTGATATCTCTCCATTTATTGTCATGTTTAATTAACCCTATGCAAAAATAAGACTATGGTCTTGGTCTATGGTTACATCTAAACATCCAATTATCCACATTTTAGTCCAAACTCAATCTTAATTACAAATCTCCATTATCATAACTGTACCTTAAAATCAACTACCGGCCTTAGTTATTAGTCAGATCATGGCTAGCCCTACTCTGCAGTAAGTAACTTAGCTAGCTATAATTTCTTACACATTCATGATAGCAAACAGGCTATCTGACAATTGTGGTAATCTTTTGAGTAACGTTAACAGATTGATAATAACAATTGTTTGTTTTGAGTTCAAGTACGAAACTCTGAGTTAATGGCTTTCAAATTGCTGAATGTTAACTTGCTGAACACTGACAGCTGTAGCCTACTAGTTACCCCACATTAGCTAAACATTCATATACTGTAACTTAAGACACTGCACTGTTTATGCGTGTATTACTAGCACAGATGTAAACAATGTTAGTCTAAACTGGGAACCGATCTCTCTTATCTGATCAACCGTCTGTTAATGGAGCCAAAGGTCTAACGTTGACTTACACAGCGACTCAACTCACGTATAAGTTGTTCAGGAAACCTAAACCTGATGCTAAACATTAAAACTTACTTCATATATGATGCTTTCACCAATCGCGAAAGGAGCTCGTGGAGCTGTGGAAATACTGACTTTTCTTCTTCTTCTTCTGTATCTTCCAACCAACGTTAATATTGTAGAGGAACCGTATTGGTCTTGACTCCGAGCAGCAGGAACGGTTGTGGCAGTTGCTGTTTGAATTCAGAGACAGCTTTGCACTGAGTGACGAAGCGGTGGATCAGACTCATCTGGTGCAGCATGAGATCGACACGGGTGAGGCTCGACCCATCAAGATGCATCCCGCCGTATCCCGCTGGCAGGCCAGGAGGCGGCAGACAAGACTGTGTTGGAGATGCAGCGGGCAGACTTCATCGAGCCCTCAGACAGCCCCTGGGCGGCGCCAGTCGTCATGGTTCCTAAGAAGGGGGGCAAGCTGAGGTCCTGTGCAGACTACAGGCGGCTGAATGAGGTAACCAGGAAGGACTCATACCCCATACCACAAAACAATGAGTCGCTGGATCTGGTTAGGGGGTCCTCCTGGTTCTCCTCACTAGACCTCCGCAGTGGCTACTGGCAGGTGCCCCTCTCCCCAGAGGCCAGAGCCAAAACTGCCTTCTCCACTAACAGGGCATGTTTGAGAACTTCCGGCGCTGACAGAGATGGCCGCCTCGCTTCGCGTTCCTAGGAAACTATGCAGTTTTTTGTTTTTTTTACGTGTTATTTCTTACATTAGTACCCCAGGTCATCTTAGGTTTCATTACATACATATAAGATCAGTGTCAACTCACCATCAGTACGACCAAGAATATGTTTTCCGCGACGCGGATCCTGTGTTCTGCCTTACAAACAGGACAACGGAATGGATCGCATGCAGCGACCCAAGAAAACGACTCCGAAAAAGAAGGAAACGAGGCGGTCTTCTGGTCAGACTCCGAAAAAGGGCACATCGCGCACCACTCCCCGGCATTCTTCTTGCCAATGTCCAGTCTCTTGACAACAAGGTTGACGAAATCCGAGCAAGGGTGGCATTCCAGAGGGACATCAGAGACTGCAACGTTCTCTACTTCACGGAAACATGGCTCACTGGAGAGACGCTATCCGATGCGGTGCAGCCAACGGGTTTCTCCACGCATCGCGCCGGCAGAAACAAACATCTTTCTGGTAAGAAGAGGGGCGGGGGCGTATGCCTCATGACTAACGAGACATGGTGTGATGAAGGAAACATACAGGAACTCAAATCCTTCTGTTCACCTGATTTAGAATTCCTCACAATGAAATGTAGACCGCATTATCTTTGTCGCTGGGGATTTTAACAAAGCTAATCTGAAAACAAGACTCCCTAAATTTTATCAGCATATCGATTGCGCAACCAGGGGTGGTAAAACCTTGGATCATTGTTACTCTAACTTCCGCAACGCATATAAGGCCCTGCCCCGCCCCCCTTTCGGAAAAGCTGACCATGACTCCATTTTGCTGATCCCTGCCTACAGGCAGAAACTAAAACAAGAGGCTCCCACGCTGAGGTCTGTCCAACGCTGGTCAGACCAAGCTGACTCCACACTCCAAGACTGCTTCCATCACGTGGACTGGGACATGTTTCGTATTGCGTCAGATAAAAATATTGACGAATACGCTGATTCGGTGTCCGAGTTCATTAGAACGTGCGTCGAAGATGTCGTTCCCATAGCAACGATAAAAACATTCCCTAACCAGAAACCGTGGATTGATGGCAGCATTCGCGTGAAACTAAAAGCGCGAACCACTGCTTTTAATCAGGGCAAGGTGTCTGGTAACATGTCCGAATATAAACAATGCAGCTATTCCCTCCGCAAGGCTATTAAACAAGCTAAGCGTCAGTACAGAGACAAAGTGGAATCTCAATTCAATGGCTCAGACACAAGAGGCATGTGGCAGGGTCTACAGTCAATCACGGACTACAAGATGAAACCCAGCACAGTCACGGACCAGGATGTCTTGCTCCCAGGCAGACTAAATAACTTTTTTGCCCGCTTTGAGGACAATACAGTGCCACTGACACGGCCTGCAACGAAAACATGCGGTCTCTCCTTCACTGCAGCCGAGGTGAGTAAGACATTTAAACGTGTTAACCCTCGCAAGGCTGCAGGCCCAGACGGCATCCCCAGCCGCGCCCTCAGAGCATGCGCAGACCAGCTGGCCGGTGTGTTTACGGACATATTCAATCAATCCCTATACCAGTCTGCTGTTCCCACATGCTTCAAGAGGGCCACCATTGTTCCTGTTCCCAAGAAAGCTAAGGTAACTGAGCTAAACGACTACCGCCCGTAGCACTCACTTCCGTCATCATGAAGTGCTTTGATAGACTAGTCAAGGACCATATCACCTCCACCCTACCTGACACCCTAGACCCACTCCAATTTGCTTACCGCCCAAATAGGTCCACAGACGATGCAATCTCAACCACACTGCACACTGCCCTAACCCACCTGGACAAGAGGAATACCTATGTGAGAATGCTGTTCATCGACTACAGCGCGGCATTCAACACCATAGTACCCTCCAAGCTCGTCATCAAGCTCGAGACCCTGGGTCTCGACCCCGCCCTGTGCAACTGGATACTGGACTTCCTGACGGGCCGCCCCCAGTGGTGAGGGTAGGCAACAACATCGCCTCCCTGCTGATCCTCAACACGGGGGCCCCACAAGGGTGCGTTCTGAGCCCTCTCCTGTACTCCCTGTTCACCCACGACTGCGTGGCCACGCACGCCTCCAACTCAATCATCAAGTTTGCGGACGACACAACAGTGGTAGGCTTGATTACCAACAACGACGAGACGGCCTACAGGGAGGAGGTGAGGGCCCTCGGAGTGTGGTGTCAGGAAAATAACCTCACACTCAACGTCAACAAAACTAAGGAGATGATTGTGGACTTCAGGAAACAGCAGAGGGAACACCCCCCTATCCACATCGATGGAACAGTAGTGGAGAGGGTAGCAAGTCTTAAGTTCCTCGGCATATCACAGACAAACTGAATTGGTCCACTCACACTGACAGCGTCGTGAAGGAGGCGCAGCAGCGCCTCTTCAACCTCAGGAGGCTGAAGAAATTTGGCTTGTCACCAAAAGCACTCACAGACTTCTACAGATGCACAATCGAGAGCATCCTGGCGGGCTGTATCACCGCCTGGTACGGAAACTGCTCCGCCCTCAACCGTAAGGCTCTCCAGAGGGTAGTGAGGTCTGCACAACGCATCACCGGGGGCAAACTACCTGCCCTCCAGGACACCTACACCACCCGATGTTACAGGAAGGCCATAAAGATCATCAAGGACATCAACCACCCGAACCACTGCCTGTTCACCCCGCTATCATCCAGAAGGCGAGGTCAGTACAGGTGCATCAAAGCTGGGACCGAGAGACTGAAAAACAGCTTCTATCTCAAGGCCATCAGACTGTTAAACAGCCACCACTAACATTGAGTGGCTGCTGCCAACACACTGTCATTGACACTGACCCAACTCCAGCCACTTTAATAATGGGAATTGATGGGAAATGATGTAAATATATCACTAGCCACTTTAAACAATGCTACCTTATATAATGTTACTTACCCTACATTATTCATCTCATATGCATACGTATATACTGTACTCTACATCATCGACTGCATCCTTATGTAATACATGTATCACTAGCCACTTTAACTATGCCACTTTGTTTACTTTGTCTACATACTCATCTCATATGTATATACTGTACTCGATACCATCTACTGTATGCTGCTCTGTACCATCACTCATTCATATATCCTTATGTACATATTCTTTATCCCCTGACACACACTGTGTATAAGACAGTAGTTTTGGAATTGTTAGTTAGATTACTTGTTGGTTATCACTGCATTGTCGGAACTAGAAGCACAAGCATTTCGCTACACTCGCATTAACATCTGCTAACCATGTGTATGTGACAAATAAAATGCGATTTGATTTAACAGAGGACACTGGCAGTTCAAGATCCTGTGCACGGCCTGGAGGACAAGGAGGGGGCTGTCCGAGACTGGCCTGTGGCCTATGTTCTGCCTGACCAGGAGGCAGAGACCATCGTCGACGCCCTGACAGCGGGGATGTTCAGCAGGTTTGGAGCTGCAGAGTCCATCCACAGCGACCAAGGCATAAACTTTGAGTCCCGTGTGTTCGCCACCATGTGTGAGAGGCTGGATATGCACAAGACCCCCACTACTCCTCTCCATCCTCAAAGTGATTGTGGAGCGCTTCAACAAAACGCTTGGACAGCAGCTGGCCATCATCTCTGCCAAACACCAGCGTGACTGGGACAAGCACCTGCCCATGGTCCTCATGGCATGCCACTCCGTTGTCCAAGACTCCACCTCCTGCATGCCTGCCCTTTTCATGCTGGAAAGAGCGATCCGCACCCCTGCGGAGATGGCGTTTGGTCGGCCCCTGGATAGCCCTCATGTCCATGTAGAGAGTATAGGGATATTATCCACATCGGCACCAACAATGTTGGGATGAAACGTGTAACTCAGAAACGTGGAAATCAGCTAGAAAGATGTCGGCATCGAGTAATTGTCTCTGGCCCCCTCCCAGTTAGGGGGAGTGATGAGCTCTACAACAGAGTCTCACAACTCAATCGCTGGTTGAAAACTGTTTTCTGCCCCTCCCAAAAGATAGAATTTGTAGATAATTGGCCCTCTTTCTGGGACTCACCCACAAACAGGACCAAGCCTGGCCTGTTGAGGAGTGACAGACTCCATCCTAGCTGGAGGGGTGCTGTTAGCCAGCCTGCCAGCTTAGTGGAGTCTGCCACTAGCACAGTCAGTGTAGTCAGCTCAGCTATCCCCATTGAGACCGTGTCTGTGCCTCTACCTTGGTTAGGCAAAACTAAACATGGCGGTGTTCGATATAGTAATCTCACTAGAATAAAGACCTCCTCTATTCCTGCCATTATTGAAAGAGATTGTGATACCTCACAGTTAGTCAATGAACTAATCACTGATCATAATCTTGATGTGATTGGCCTGACTGAAACATGGCTTAAACCTGCTGAATTTACTGTGTTAAATGAGGCCTCACCTCCTGGTTACCCTAGTGACCATATCCCCCACTCATCACGCAAAGGCGGAGGTGTTGCTAACATTTACGATAGCAGATTTCAATTTACAAAAAAAAGACGGTTTCGTCTTTTGAGCTTCTAGAAATCTATGCAGCCTACTCAATCACTTTTTATAGCTATTGATTACAGGCCTCCATGGCCATATACAGCATTCCTCACTGAGTTCCCTGAATTCCTATCAGATCTTGTAGTCATAACAGATAATATTCAAATTTTTGGTGTCTTTAATATTCATATGGAAATGTACACAGACCCACTCCAAAAGGCTTTCGGAGCCATCATTGGCTCAGTGGGTTTTGTCCAACATTTCTCCGGACCTACTCACTGCCAGTGTCACGAACCGGCTCAAAGCCCGTAACAAAAGGGAGACAACGTGGAGATAAGGCGTAACAAAAGATATATTTATTAACTAAAGCAACTAAGGAAAATATACAATGGTGTGTGTAATCAGTAATCAGTAGTGTAAGTGAGTGTTTTGCATGCATGAATGTGATAATGCAGGGTGTTGAAAGATGCTGTCGCAAACAACCCCAAAACCACCAAGAAACACAACAAAATCCATAAAGGTGTCTGCATGGAGAGAGTCTCCTCCATGAATGGGGAAGTGGTGTATTTATCCTGGGAGACACCGGGCCCAGGTGTTTTCCATGTAGCTGACGACCCTCCCAACTCCAACCACCAGCATCCTAATAAGGAAATAACAGAGAAAATACGGCAGACAGAGTGGGAGGGTCGTCACATTCTCCCCCCCCCCCATAAAACCGGGGACCAACAAGGGCCCCGGAACAACATACCAGCCTCTAAGTTCCAATTTGACACAGCTTCTGCGCCAGAAATTGATGAGGGTTTACGTGTTCACACTTTCAATTTGCCCCAGCCAAGCTCCTCCCCAGACCTCAGCGACCTGACAACGTAGTTTCTCTGAAGAAACTCTATAGAACCGCTGACGAATGGGGTCAGCATCTCCAATGTCAATATCATGTTCTATTAAGTTTGTACGTGTAGGTGTATCAGAAAACAAACCTGGAAATCTCTGAATCAGACCAACTATCTCTTTCCGCCCATCAACAGGTAGGTGAGTGATAAGACTGTCTAAAATATCCAGTGTTTCTGAATTTTTCAATCTACCCTGCAATATACAATCGTCAGGACCAGGAATATCTTCCTCCTCATGCACAGATCTAGCATGACAAGAACCCAAGGAAACAACGGTATCAGCCAAAAGAACAGGTTTTACCGTCCTCTGAGAATCCCACTGTTCAGTCTCAGAGGAACGTGCATAATAGGGTTTTAACAGATTTACATGGCACAGCTGGTGTGCTTTCCTCCGTTCTGGAGTGGCAACTAGATAATTTTGCTCAGTGTACTGGCGCACCACTGTATATGGACCTTGAAACTTGGCTTGAAAAGGAGAACCAACAATTGGCAGCAGAGCAAGAACCTGGTCACCTGGACTAAAGTGACGAGGCTCAGTCTGGCAATCAAATATGCCCTTCATCCTCTCCTGTGAAGATGATAACTTCTTTAGCCATTTCACCAGCGGCGTACAGCCGTCGCCGGAAATCACACACATACGATAATAGGGACTGAGGAGGCTCGGGAGACTTCCAGTCATCCTGGAGAACAGATAAAAGTCCACGCACCCTATGTCCAAACACAAGGTCATTTGGACTGAAACCTGTGCTCTCCTGTGAAACTTCCCTAGTGGCTAACAGTAACCAAGGCAACCCCTCCTCCCAATCCTTCTCCATCTCAGTACAATAAGCTCTCAACAAAGACTTAAGTGTTTGATGGAAACGTTCCAGTGCTCCTTGACTTTGCGCGTGATAGGCGCTAGACAAATTGTGTTTAATATGAAGCTGTTGAAGAACCTGACTAAACAGATTAGAGGTAAAATTAGATCCTTGATCACTCTGAATGACCTTAGGGATTCCAAACAATGAGAGAAACTGAGTCAAAGCTTTTAACACCGATTTAGTCGTGATAGATCGGAGAGGATAGGCAGCAGGAAACCTAGTGGTCTGACACATCACAGTGAACAGGTAACTGCTACCCTTTTTAGAACGAGGCAGAGGACCCACACGGTCAATAATCAGATACTCAAAAGGTTGGCTGAGTACAGGAATAGGAAACAATGGTACTGGTTTAATAGCTTGATTAGGCTTACCAGTTAATTGACAGGTGTGACAAGTTTTGATAAAATCAGAAACATCCCTCTAATCTAGGCCAAAAGAAATGTCTTAATATGCGATTTTAGGTTTTCCTCACCCCCATATGTCTAGCAACGTCGCTGTGAGAAGTTTCCAACACCAACTCACGAAGCTTAACTGGTACAACAACCTGACTAATTGCCTTCCCCAGAAAACAACTATCATGAGACACCCACTTTCTCATCAGGACATCCTCTTGGAGGAAATAGCCATGGGCGACATCTCCCAACTGTTCTACAGGCAAAATTTGATCACGCAACTCTTCCAACGTGGGGTCATCCCGTTGCGCATTGATTAGATCTGAGTGGGTTACAGATAACAGGATAACAGGGAAAACAGTGACATACTTTGTATTATTATCATTAGTCGGCGCAGTGACCAGTTCGCCACGGCTCATAGAACTTGTCACTGCACACGCAGAGAACACCTCTGGGAAACTCTGTACACTCATCAGGAATCCCAACAAATGACTGCTTAGTGGAAACCACTACAGATGGAAACACGACTGGCCAAACGGCGCTCACCAGCCAAGTTATTCCCAAGGATAACGTCGATACCCTCAATAGGCAACGAAGGACGCACCCCCACAACAACTTCACCCTTCTCCAGCCCACAATCAAACATCAGTTTATGCAATGGAACTGACAGAGTGTTCAAACCTATTCCCCTAATTAGAACACTATTCCCCGAATCAGTCTCAGCAGAAAAGGGTAACACAGACTCCAACAAATGATTCAGAGGCACCTGTGTCTCTCAGGATCTTCACTGGCACTAGGTCTTTACTTCCTAACATAGACACAAAACCTTCCGTAATGAAAGGTAAATAGTCTGGATCAATATGGACTTTCACATTCTCCTGGGCCTGAGGAAATGAGTCATGAATGAACTGATGTGGAACAGGCGCAGCTAACGAGGTAGGCTTAGATTTAGCATAAGCATCCTTTGACCTGAGAAGTGGACATTCGTTTTTCCAATGACCTGAACCTTGACAGTAGTGACACTCCTGCCCAAAGTCAGCTTTACCATGGGAGTCAGGCTCAACTCTAGTTGAATAGAACTCTGCCTGTGAACCAAAGTATCTCGGTGAGCGAAGCCCAAATCTATCCGAACACCCCCACTCTTTCCGAATACGGGGCTCTGCAAAGACACTTTTGTGAGTCAACACATATTCCGCCAAAACCGCAGCTTCCGCAACATTCTTTACTTTCTGTTCGTTAATATACGTGGAAATACGATCAGGAATTGTGTCCTTAAATTGCTCTAACATAATCAGATCACACAGCCCTTGGAAAGTCACAACTGCAGAGGCGGAACACCAGCGATTAAACTGTAAAGATAACTGTCGCGCAAACTCAACATGCGTCTGCTTATCATCCCTTTTTAAAGTTCTAAATCGTTGGCGGTAAGCCTCAGGGACCAATTCATAAATCTGTAAGACAGCTGTTTTAACTTTATCATAATTGGCACTGTCGTGTACACTAAGAGCTGAATATGCTTCCTGCGCTTTACCAGTCAGCACACACTGCAACATTAAAGTGCCAACTCCTAGCGTCAGCAACCCGCTCAAACAACGAAAAGAATGTCTCGGGGTCCGTTTCATTAAACCGAGGCAATAACTAAGTTCCCAACAATATCAAATGTCTCTGGGGCACGACCAAAAGCAGAACTACCCCTAGGTAAATCTGGGTCACCTTCCCAAAACAACCTCTCCCCTGAGATCTTTCCTTCCCTAACCAACTCTATACGTTCTTGTTGCAACTTGATTTTAGCACACTCCATATCTTGTTTAAATGCCAATTCCTTTTCATATTTTACCCGATCATGCTGCCGATCATGCTCTCTCTTCTCACGATCATGCTCCAGCTGTAACAAAAGCAGTTCTTTCTGCTGTTCAAAAAGGCTACTAGGACTAACCGATGGAATGGCCATTGTAACGTTATGAGGAGACGACAAATCCTCAGCAGAGGCTGGCCCAGGGATAACTTCAAGAATATCACTCTCCATCAGATTGGCCTTCAATATCAACCTAATATAATTCTTTAGACATTTATCACTAATCTCAACCTTGTAGTGTTCCGCAACCTTCAACAGCTGTTCTTTAGTACCTAAATCTAACAATTCCTCTGATGGAGAGCGAATGAACTTATCTACATAAGACACCATAATCACACCAAAAAATATATAATAATCTCGCTCTTGCCTTCTGCTGAGCACACCAGACCACAACCCGAGAATTGACAATCACCCTGAGCACCACAGAAGAGAGATGAGATACGGAGCTTCCCCAAAACCTACAATAACTCAACCCTAGTCTTCGTGCAGATTTGCGGTGGGAATTTACTCACTGTAGCCAGCTGGCAAGGAAAAACTCCCCAGCATGCTGGCAAATTCCACCAAGCCACGGATGTGCCCCCGAGACAACTGCTCAGTCCACAGACAGCACACAAAAATAACATTAACCATGCCCAACATATTCCAAAAAATGAAACACGTAGCTAAACCTATCAGGGGAAAAAGGCTATAGCTCCGGGTAGCAAGTTCCACTACCCTACCCAAATCTCCCACCGAGGTACACAGCCGATTACTCACCTCAGACTGATGTCCCAACAGAAAGTAGAACAAGAGTTCAGGCTAGGCAGGGCCTGGAAACTAACCATTATACTCTCTCCAACACAGCACACAAACCAACCAACAAATGCAACCAATACTGGGCCTATCAAACTCAAACAAAATATGCAAATCAAACACGTACCTTCATGGTCTCCCAAACCAATAGTTCAAAGATCCTGGACTAGCCCCCACTTGTCACGAACCGGCTCAAAGCCCGTAACAAAAGGGAGACAACGTGGAGATAAGGCGTAACAAAATGTATATTTATGAACTAAAGCAACTAAGGAAAATATACAATGGTGTGTGTAATCAGTAGTGTAAGTGAGTGTTTTGCATGAATGTGATAATGCAGGGTGTTGAAAGATGCTATCGTAAACAACCCAAAAACCACCAAGAAACACAACAAAATCCATAAAGGTGTCTGCATGGAGAGAGTCTCCTCCATGAATGGGGAAGTGGTGTATTTATCCTGGGAGACACCGGGCCCAGGTGTTTCCCATGTAGCTGACGACCCTCCCAACTCCGCCCACCAGCATCCTAATAAGGAAATAACAGAGAGAAAATACGGCAGACAAAGTCGGAGGGTCGTCACACACAGTCATACTCTGGACCTCGTTTTATCCCACAGAATAAATGTTGTGGATCTTAAGGTTTTTCCTCAAAATCCTGGACTATCGGACCACCATTTTATTATGTTTGCAATCGCAACAAATAATCTGCTCAGACCCCAACCAAGGAGCATCAAAAGTCATGCTACAAATTCTCAGACAACACAAAGATTCCTTGATGCCCTTCCAGACTACCTCTGCCTACCCAAGGACGTCAGAGGACAAAAATCAGTTAACCACCTAACTGAGGAACTCAATTTAACCTTGCACAGTACACTAGATGCAGTTGCATCCCTAAAAACTAAAAACAATTGTCATAAGAAACTAGCACCCTGGTATACAAAAAATACCGGAGCTCTGAAGCAAGCTCTTTGGTCTTGGCCATAGTGGAGTTTGGAGTGTGACTGTTTGAGGTTGTGGACAGGTGTTTTTTATACTGATAACAAGTTCAAACAGGTGCCATTAATACAGGTAATGAGTGTAGGACAGAGAAGCCTCTTAAAGAAGAAGTTACAGGTCTGTGAGAGCCAGAAATCTTGCTTGTTTGTAGGTGAGCAAATAGTTCAATTAAAATTAAATTAATTAATTAAAAATCGAACAATGTGATTTTCTGGATTTTTTTTCTCATTTTGTCTGTCATAGTTGAAGTGTACCTATGATGAAAATTACAGGCCTCTCATCTTTTTAAGTGGGAGAACTTGCACAATTGGTGGCTGACTAAATATTTTTTTGCCCCACTGTATCTCTTGACACAATGATGAAAATAATAATGGACTCTAAACCTTCAAGCTGCATTCTAGACCCTATTCCAACTAAACTACTGAAAGAGTTGCTTCCTGTGCTTGGCCCTCCTATGTTGAACATAGTAAATTACTCTCTATCCACCGGATGTGTACCAAACTCACTAAAAGTGGCAGTAATAAAGCCTGTCTTGAAAAAGCCAAACCTTGACCCAGAAAATGTTTTAAAACTATCGGCCAATATCGAATCTCCCATTCCTCTCTATTTAAAAAAAAAAGCTGTTGCGCAGCATCATAGCACTGAGACTGCACTTGTGAAGGTGGTAAATTACCATTTAATGGCGTCAGACCGAGGCTCTGCATCTGTTCTCGTGCTCCTAGACCTTAGTGCTGCTTTTGATACCATTTGATACAATCTCTCCATTCTTTTGGAGAGATTGGAAACCCAAATTGGTTTACACGGACACAGTTCTGGCTTGGTTTAGATCTTATCTGTCGGAAAGATATCAGTTTGTCTCTGTGAATGGTTTGTCCTCTGACAAACTGTACATTTTGGTGTTCTTCAAGGTTCCGTTTTAGGACCACTGTTGTTTTCACTATATATTTGACCTCTTGGGGATGTCATTCAAAAACATAATGTTAACTTTCACTGCTATGTGGATGACACACAGCTGTACATTTCAATGAAACATGGTGAAGCCCCAAAATTGCCCTCGCAGGAAACCTGTGTTTCAGACATAAGGAAGTGGATGGTTGCAAACTTTATACTTTTAAACTCAGACAAAACAGAGATGCTTGTTCTAGGTCCCAAGAAACAAAGATATCTTCTGTTGAATCTGACAATTAATCTTGATGGTTGTACAGTCGTTTCAAATAAAACTGTGAAGGACCTTGGTGTTACTCTGGACCCTGATCTCTCTTTTGACGAACATATCAAGACTGTTTCAAGGACAGATTTTTTTCATTTACGTAACATTACAAAAATCTGAAATTTTCTGTCCAAAAATGATGCAGAAAAATGAATCCATGCTTTTGTTACTTCTAGGTTAGACTACTGCAATGCTCTACTTTCCGGCTACCCGGATAAAGCACTAAATACACTTCAGTTAGTGCTAAATACAGCTGCTAGAATCCTGACTAGAACAAAAAAATGATCATATTACTCCAGTGGGCTGATTTCAAGGTTTTACTGCTAACCTACAAAAGCATTACATGGGCTTGCTCCTACCTATCTTTCCGATTTGGTCCTGCCGTACATACCTACACGTACGCTATGGTCACAAGACGCAGGCCTCCTAATTGTCCCTTGAATTTCTAAGCAAACAGCTGGAGGCAGGGCTTTCTCCTATAGAGCTCCATTTTTATGGAATGATCTGCCTACCCATATGAGAGACGCGGACTCGGTCTCAACCTTTAAGTCTTTATTGAAGACTCATCTCTTCAGTAGGTCCTATGATTGAGTGTAGTCTGGCCCAGGAGTGTGAAGGTGAACAGAAAGGCGCTGGAGCAACGAACCACACTTGCTGTCTCTGCCTGGCCAGTTCCCCTCTCTCCACTGGGATTCTCTGCCTCTAACCCTATTACAGTGGCTGAGTCACTGGCTTACTGGTGCTCTTCCATGCCATCCCTGGAATGGGTGCGTCACTTGAGTGGGGTGAGTCACTGACGTGGTCTTCCTGTCTGGGTTGGCGCCCCCCCCTTGGGTTGTGCCGTGGCGGAGATCTTTGTGGGCTATACTCAGCCTTATCTCAGGATGGTAAGTTGGTGGTTGAAGATATCCCTCTAGTGGTGTGGGGGCTGTGCTTTGGCAAAGTGGGTGGGGTTATATCCTGCCTGTTTGGCCCTGTCCGGGTGTATCATTGGATGGAGCCACAGTGTCTCCTGACCCCTCCTGTCTCAGCCTTCAACATTTATGCTGCAGTAGTTTGTGTCGGGGGCTAGGGTCTGTTATATCTGGAATATTTCTCCTGTCTTATTTGGTGTCTTGTGTGAATTTAAGTATGCTCTCTCTAATTCTCTCTTTCTTTCTCTCCCTCGGAGGACCTGAGCCCTAGGACTATGCCTTAGGACTACCTGGCATGATGACTCCTTGTTGTCCCCAGTCCACCTGGCCGTGCTGCTGCTCCAGTTTCAACTGTTCTGCCTGCGGCTATGGAACCCTGACCTGTTCACTGTGATTACTATTATTTGACCATGCTGGTAATTTATGAACATTTGAACATCTTGGCCATGTTCTGTTATAATCTCTACCCGGCACAGCCAGAAGAGGACTGGCCACCCCTCATAGCCGGGTTTCTCTCCAGGTTTCTTCCTAGGTTTTGGCCTTTCTAGGAAGTTTTTCCAAGCCACCGTGCTTCTACACCTGCATTGCTTTCTGTTTGGGGTTTTAGGCTAGGTTTCTGTACAACACTTTGATATATCAGCTGATGTAAGAAGGGTGATATAAATACATTTGATGATGATTTCAATTTACTGATTTCCTTGTATGAACTCTAACTCAGTAAAAATCTTTCAAATTGTTATATGTTGTGTTTATATTTTTGTTCAGTGTACTGTATATATGTAACGGGTGTGAAATGGCTAGCTAGTTAGCGGGGTGTGCACTAATGTTACATATACACCAGCGCATATTCTTAGAAATATACATTTGCCCTGTGCTTCTCCAAGCATGCGTGCTCTTCATAAAGGCTAGGCCTATAGTATAGGCCAGTCTTTCTTAAACGTATTTGTGCCAAGGACACCCCAGAGGTATCAAGACGTTTTCAACAGCCAGTCTGTTGCAATATTTTTTTATTTTGTTGCAGCAAGAGAGCTGAACAGCCAGAATGTGGACAGGCGGATCTCGTTAATATCAGCATGCAGGCCTTGGTCACAGGACAACTCCAATAGTTTATCCATCAAGAACCGGTAACAAGCTGTGAGTCTCTTCAGTGCTGGTGAACTTTCCCGGCCGTGGATCAGATTGTGAGGGTAAGTAATCCTTGAATTTGATGTGACCCCATCAATTTATGCATGTGATCCATGTCTACATCACCCACGTCAGGCAGAGTTGAGAATAGGTGGAGCATATTGAAAATGTCACTATCCACTCAGTCTCTCCAAACAGACAGCTTTTTCTTGAAATCAGCAATTTTATAATTTGCTTAGAAATTGTCACTTGCACATCCCTGCATGGATAGGCTGAGCAGCAGTTTCTTCAGTAGGCCTGCAGATCCAGATACAACGGTCCCATCATAATCCATTTCCTGTTATGAACTCCTTCAGAACACAGAATATTTCACCTGCAGTTGTATTCTGAGGCAACTCTTTGCAACAAAGAAATTCTTCATATAATTAGCAACTATATATATATGTCACGACTCCTACCGAAGGTGGCTCCTCTTCCTTTTTTATTTTATTTATTTATTTATTTTATATATATATTTTTTTTATTAACAACAAATCAATAGATAAAGCACATGAGGGAACTCAAGCATACATAGATTACAAACAATAGACAATCGAGCTAGGGGGTACAATATCACATTACAATTACACAAGGACCTTAAGGGACATGCATATACTTACAATTCTAACAGCTTTTTTGTTAGTAGAGCATTTAACCGTCTTAAAATACAGTTCAATTTCTTTTTGTAGGGTACGAAAATTTGGTTTTCTGTTTGTAAATTTACATTTGTGTATATGAAATTTGGTCAAAAGAATAATGAAATTAATTACGTAAAAATGATTCCGCTTATTTATATTGTATGTAAAGAATCCAAACAGTACATCTCTCCACAATAGTGTAAAATCCTCATAAATGTGTTCAATTATAAACCTACTGATGTCTTGCCACAGTTTTCTTACATGTATACAATGCCAAAAAAAGATGCACAACTGTTTCTGGGTGGTCATTATGTGTGTGGCAACATCCAAACTTTTTTCCAACAGATATTATCAATAAATCCATTCCAATAAGGCATGACATAAGGTATAGATACAACATCCTGCTGAAACAAGGATCGTATCGCTCTGTTGTTGAATGGACCAAAAGAGAAACAAATCTTTCCTACTGATGAGTCAACAGGGTCAATAGAAGGTAGGCTCTGAGGGTCAGGTCTTGACATGTTCCTGAATAACATAGCAACACCTGAGGGAATGGCATCTAAAACAATTGCAAAATCTTTAGGTGTTACAGGGACCTTGTAAAGTGATAAGAATTCTTTATAACTGAGTCAAAGACCCTCTGCATTTACCAGTTGGCTCACCAATAGGATATTATTTATGAACCAATATTCTAAAAACAGAGAGGTATTTTTATACAATATATCCCGATTATTCCATATATAATATCTGTGTGGAGAAAAATTGTGTTTATAAATTAAGGACCATGACAAGAAAACCTGCCGATGAAAAGCAGAAAGTTTCACTGGAACTTTGTCAATATTATAATTGCAAAACAACATGAAGTTAAGGCCACCAAAAGAAGAGAAGACATGATGAGGAATAAAATTCCAGATAGAAGTGGGTCTTCTTAGGAATTGTTTTATCCAATTGATCTTGAAAGTATTATTTAAAGTCGTAAAATCCAGAAAATTCAGTCCACCATTCTCATAAGTGTTCATCAAAGAAAGTTGAAAAGCATCTGGTCTATCTCCTTGCTTATTTTACGGTCAATATATAAAGATAGAGCACCATATGTTAGTCTAGAGATACCTTCAGCCTTGGTTATTAGGACTCTACATTTTAAAGATAAGTCCCTCTGTAGCCATTGATTTAGTTTCTTCTGGGTTTTTTTAATAAGAGGGTTAAAATCGAGTAAGCCTCTAGACTTCTGATCCTTTGTAATTGTTATGCCTAAATATGTAAGTTCTTCTTTTACTGGAATACCATAATATGAAGGTGTCACACAATCTTTGACAGCCATGAGTTCACATTTCTTAATGTTAAGATATAGACCAGACGCTTTGGAAAAGGATTGTAATCACATTGATCGATATGGGAATTTGGTTAGCGTCTTTCAGAAAAAGTGTAGTATCGTCAGCCAGCTGGCTTATAATAATTTCTTTACCAGCTATGGAAATACCTTGTACAGGACTATCATTTAAAGAATTTGCAAGAAGTTGGGTGATTAATAAAAACAGGTACGGAGAGATAGGACAACCTTGCCTAATTCCTCTCTTTAACTCAAATCTAGGTGAGGTGCCATATTTCAATTTGATAGAGCTGTTACCATTTGCATAGAGAGTCTTAATAGCTTTACAGAAAAAATCCCCAAAGAAAAATCTGTTCGAAATTGTTTAGCAAATAAAAATAAAGCCTTGCGCTTCACACTGTTTCGTAACCCCCTAGCATTAAGAGATAATATAGACAAAGACAAAACAACAAAGATTATATAAAAGTATAAACTGTAGTAGGATGAGTCAAAGACGTAGGAGCAGTGAACGTAAACGATAAGGAACCGAGATCTGCACCATTTAAGTCAATTTAAAGTGAAAATAGCTTATTCCATAACCTTTGAAATTCAACTAAACTGGAAATTATGTTCAAGACCAAACCAAGGGTTCTTGTAGTAAGAGACTAAAAACCCTCTTTAGTGTAATCAGGAACTATTCTGAGAAATAAAACAACAAATAATAATTTAAATAAAAGGGTACCTACTATTTATCTATTTATCATAAAATAATTGAATAACAAAATGTTTTACATATAAACGTTCCTAAGACCTTTTTTGGAAATAAGTATTAATAACTAAATAGAACAATAACCGTGTAAAGTCAGAGCAGATCTGTATGCCATTTAAAACAGTATCTTAGTTACGGTATACATAAAACATAAATTCAGCTTTCAATCTTCTTCGTAAGTTTGTAAACAAAATAGGACTTCTGGTCATACAAGAACAAACTAATGAATTGAAATACCTGAGTATTCCTGTAAAATAGTCACCTGATGCTTGTTAGGTAAACCACATAAGGAAAATGAGAATACCATGGCTGAAACCATCAACCTGTTCCTTCTAGTGAGATTTTAGGGAGGAATATGGATTTCTGAACCATTGATGAAACCTCGTCCTCCGACGAAGTAAGCAGCCTTCCCCTCACTTCGTGCTATCTTGATCGTTGTCCACAACTTGTTCCTTCTTTCTATGTCTTCCGGGCTGAGATGCTCGGCGAAACGCATACCATGGCTCTGAAGGAAGGCGTTCTTCCTAGCAGCTTTCAATACAGCATCCCTGTAGAATCTGGTAGTGAATAGGATGATGATACCCCTGGGTCTTGAATCGTTTTGCTGTTGCTTCTTGCCGAGGCGATGTACAACGTCGATGGTATCACAAACTTTGTTCTTCTCTGCAGGCAAAACTTCTTGGCAGATACGGATAGCCTCTCCTCGCACATCTTCATTCTCCACCTCTGGCAAGTCTCAGGTTCCATTTTCTTGTGTATTGTTCCAGATCAGTGAGACGTCTATGGTAGACATTGTTATTCTTTTCCACCCTTTCCACATTTTTTTCAACTTTTGCCACTCTCGTTTTCACATCATTAATTTCACCACATGCAAACTCCACAGTCTTTTTCAAGCCTTCGATAACCATTGTGTTCGCGCCTACCATTTTCTCAATGGGGTCACACCTGGAGTTGATGAGTAAGGAGAGGGTAGCCACGATGTCAGAGTTCATGTTGGGTTTTTTGGAGGGTGGAGGTTTGCACGGAGTAACCGGTAAAGAGGGGAATTCGTCATCTTCAGCATTCGAAAGCATGATATTATCCATAGGCCAAGTGTAGTTATGGCAGTTGTCTATAAGCACGTTTCTCTCTTGTTGATTAGCAATAGAACGGCTAACTTTTTCCTTTCTTTTTTTGTCATGACTTTGCATGGACATGCTGAAATAAATGATCCAATTATCATTCCAGTCACAGGAAAGGTCTTATATCTTGAACAAATAAAAATAATAATGACTAAACTTTTTACAATTTTTAATTTTCACAATCTTTCTGAAGTTTGGTACGGAGCTCGGTAAAAAAGCATCTGTTCAAGCAGCCCTCTTGGCACCTTCCTTGGCTCCTCTTCCTGTTCGGCGGCCCTCGGCAGTCGTTGTCACCGGTCTACAAGCTGACACCGATCCCTTTTCCCTTTTCTGTTGGTTTGTCTTATTGGTTTCAACTGTTTCGTGTTTAGGTTTTAATTGGGCTATTTAAGACGGTAATGCCTCCCTGCTCTTTGTGCGGGCTTATTTTTTCCTCTGTTCATGTTTGTGCGATTTCCTTTGTTTTTCTCCGGACTGGTTGGATCCACTCAAATGACGCACCCCTCCTAGGGACGGCATGGAAGAGCACCAGTAAGCCAGTGACTCAGCCCCTGTAATAGGGTAAGAGGCAGAGAATCCCAGTGGAGAGAGGGGAACCGGCCAGGCAGAGACAGCAAGGACCTAGTGAAGAGATGAGTCTTCAATAAAGACTTAAAGATTGAGACTGGGTCTGCGTCTCTCACATGGGTAGGCAGACCATTCCATAAAAATGGAGCTCTATAGGAGAAAGCCCTGCCTCCAGCTGTTCGTTTAGAAATTCTAGGGAAAGTTAGGAGGCTTGCGTCTTGTGACCGTAGCGTATGTGTAGGTATGTACGGCAGGACCAAATCGGAAAGATAGGTAGGAGCAAGCCCATGTAATGCTTTGTAGGTTAGCAGTAAAACCTTGAAATCAGCCCTTGCCTTAACAGGAAGCCAGTGTAAAGGCTAGCACTGGAGTAATATGATCAATTTTTGGGGTTCTAGTCAAGTATCAAAAGTAAAAGTATAAATCATTTCACATTACTTATATTAAGCAAACCAGACATCCCAATTTTGTTTGTATTTCTAAATGTACTGATAGCCAGGAACACACTCCAACACTCCTACATCATTGACTAACGAAGCATGTAGGGTTGACCAGGGATGTTCTCTTGATAAGTGTGTGAATTGGACCATTAATCTCCCAAAATGTAACGAGTACTTTAATCAGGAAAAATTTATAGAAAAAGTACATTATTTTCTTTTGGAATGTAGTGGAGTAAATGTTGTCAAAACTATAAATTATTAAGTACAGATATATTTAAAATACTTAAGTAGTACATTAAAGTATTTTTTACTTAAGTACTTTACACCACTGTTAAAGTTGACACACACATACACACACTCTTCAATTGCAGTTGATTGGTGCAAATTGTCTGGGAAGATCCTCCTCTCTCTCCACTGGCTTCCAGTTGAAGCTCGCATCCGCTACAAGACCATGGTGCTTGCCTACGGAGCTGTGAGGGGAACGGCACCTCAGTACCTCCAGGCTCTGATCAGGCCCTACACCCAAACAAGGGCACTGCGTTCATCCACCTCTGGCCTGCTCGCCTCCCTACCACTGAGGAAGTACAGTTCCCGCTCAGCCCAGTCAAAACTGTTCGCTGCTCTGGCTCCCCAATGGTGGAACACACTCCCTCACGACGCCAGGACAGCGGAGTCAATCACCACCTTCCGGAGACACCTGAAACCCCACCTCTTTAAGGAATACCTAGGATAGGATAAGTAATCCTTCTCACCCCCTCCCCCCTTAAAAGGTTTAGATGCACTATTGTAACGTGGCTGTTCTACTGGATGTCATAAGGTGAATGCACCAATTTGTAAGTCACTCTGGATAAGAGCGTCTGCTAAATGACTTAATTGTAATGTAAAATGTAAGATAGCCAATGTTTCCACCATGTGGCTAAAGCAGGGAGGTGCAGGATACAGACTGTCATAGACACTCTTTTACACAAGTTTATTCAAGGAATATTTAATATACAATATACATGTCAATATATAGTCTCCCCCTTGGGCTGTTTACATCCTGGGTGGTCCAGCTAATCTCCAGCCCTCCATCTTGCCCACCTTAGTGAACATGGCCAGTGTCCCCAGCCCAATACATGCCGTCGTGCCTGTCATTGCACTGTGAGCTGTGTATCATAGAGAAAAAAATACATGTTATTAGTGGAAAAGAAAGAGGATAATATCTGGTGCCCCTCTGTATCTCAAGCAAACATCATCTGGCAATGAGAAGATGTTCACTGTCCTACAAAGTTCTTATAGCGCTTGATAGATGACAGCAATATGATGGTAACTATGTGGGATGTTAACAAGGGCAGAAGGGAAAATACCTCTTTTTATAATTAAACCCTGAAAGAAAATGCTTTGAAACAGAGGAGGTTCCACCCAAACTTATCCATTAAGAATGCTCATTTTATTTATCCGTTTCAAAACGTTTGTTCCCATTTGTTCCTACTGCATGTAACCCAAATCTTCAGCATACTATTTAATATAGACTACTCACTACGAGCTCCAAGAAAGACTCCTGATGCACAGCCTCCGAGGAAATAGTTCACCGGATCATCAGGAGCATCCCGGGCCTGTGCAGCTAGACAAGTGGTCATTCCAAAGATCGCCCCCAAGGCAGCTGTCATGAAAGGAAAGATAATTGGTTAAGGCCTGGATTTAATCAGATCATGCATTAGTCCTAACCAGCGATAGTTGACACCCGCATAACTGATGTAACTGCGTTGGAGCTGTCAAATCGGTGAGCAGCTGCACTTGATCATTTTCACAAAGCCACACCTGTCCCGTTCAGAACAAGAAAGTGTAGACTATATAAATTGTAATGACTCTCAAATTGAAAATCATTAAATAATGAGGATTTCTATCAGCCTAATCGAGGTGTAAATTACATCTCACATTCCACTGTTCTAATGTGTAAACAAGGCTAATAGCAATGTTCGCTTTAGGTATAATGACAGGTGTCGCTTGTGGATTTGACAGCTCTAACACAATTACACTCTGACACTGCCAAAACAACCGCTATGTTGATGTTGGCTGAAGTGAATATGATTGAATAGAGCCCTAAATTAACACATACTGACATAAACCCACCTTAACTGTTTGTTTACAAATCCTTATGACAAACATCTGATCACCCCCCCCAAAAAAAATCTGATCACTATTGAAACACTAAGATCAAACAGACACTTTCACCATCACTCAAACGAGGCAACTGTAGAGACTCCGTGTTTATTAGGTACATTTCAGCATTGTGACCTGGGCCTATATCCACAAAGCTGAATGCTGATCTAGGATCAGTTTTGCATTATACGGACAGACCCTAGATCAGCAGTCCAACAGATGCTTTGTGGATACGGCCCTTGGACTAAATCTTCTTGACAAATGTAGTGTACTGATCTGAGATAACATTCTAGCCTGAACCCTGTTGGCTACTGGTCTAGGTGTATCTAGGTATTTAAGTGTAAGATTGGATACCTTCATGGCAGCAAGCCAGGTGATTATTATCAGTGTATGAGATTAGAGACATGCATACCCATGGTTACTGTGCCATTTGTGGCTCTCTGAACAGCTTGGATTGCGGAATCAGGCTGGAATGCCACAATGTGATAGGCTGAACCCACCAACCCTGTGTGTAAAAAAAATACATTTAAAAAATTGGCTGTTAGAGTACTGTGCATTTGGTTAACTAGCTAGCTACCTACTTGACAAGTAATTTTGTCTTTCAAAGTCACAAGAATGTTAGCTATGATTAGCTTGCTAGCTAACTGGTAAACATCATTCAAAATCCAGTTTAATTTACTGCCTTAGCTGTACTGCCTGGCAGCAACTGCTGGCTAAACAACTAGCTAACGGAATAACGTTAGCTGACGTTACATTTGTTGAAAACAACACATTGCTTACTAGTACAGTAAGCTAGCACTAGTTAGTTAGAATGACAGTTAACTATGCTATGGCAAGTTAGCTCGGCAGCTAGCTAACGTTAACCTGTTATGGGGTCTAGTGTTACTTTACTGTTCTTTACCTCCAGCTAGCTAATTTCAACAATGTATTTCTGTGTGTAAGATTTAGATACCTAGAGCTGTGCCCAATTTAGTGGTGATCCATGTTTTCTCGATACAATCTTTCCCCTCTTGCAGATCCCAATAACCCATTTTGGATTTCACATGAAGGACACAGACATTGAGGAAATATCGCGAGATGGGGGGGAAAGAAGACGACACTTGAAATTTCGGAAAACTTTATTGATAAACATGTATTAGCTAAACAAACATCTTATGAAAAGTATTCTTTTTACTTAAAAAAAAATACAATTACTGTTTAAATGTGTTATTAGCTACATATAAAACAACATAACACACTGACAACTTTTCTACATTGTATGTAAAGCTGTCAACACGACTGTTTCCGGGGCGGAGTTTAATCCACAGGTTACAAAGAGAATCAGTTTCAAAGTTCATTCAAGTTATCCAGCTTTTTTAAAATTTCAAAACAGTGCAAATAACGAACGAGTATATAGCTCGAGGCATGTTGTTCGTAATGAATCAATTAAATTATATATTGATGCATTTCTTATGAGTTTTGGAGCTTAGAATCTCGTAGGATGACGTGTCGGTAGCGGTAGCTGGTTAGCATAACATAATCAATACTTTTTTTCTGGACACGGAACAATATTTTTTGGTTCAGTTGTTTAACGAGGAACAAACGCTGAAGAGGGTGCAGGCATGGCAGGAAGAGTAAACACCAGCCCTCCGGTGAAATGCTTGTTCACGAGATTTCAAGTGATCATTCATTGCTCTCTTATTTGATCGTTAATCAATCTTCTACGGTGTGCTATTGTAACTTGACTTTAGGTCGTACCATATTCCTCATGTGACATGTCCTCGCCATCACCAGTCCAAATTCGGGAGGCGAACGCACACCTGGTAGCTGTGCACAGGCGGGTAGCAGAGCTGGAACAGTGGCTCGAGGCAGCAGAGAACACCGTGAGGGAGCAAGCAGAGAGTCTCATCAGGAAGGACGAGCAACTGAGGGCTGCTACCCAGGAGATCGCCGAGGCCAAGGATAAGTAAGTGATTGAGGTCTTGTCTCTTCGGGGCAATACCAAAGCTCCCGTTTAATATCCCCAACCATTGTTATTTAATATGTAAAAGGTTATCAATCATGTCTAATTTATTTTCTCTAGAGAGATTCACTACCTCCACGAGAAGCTGTGCAAGTCAGAAGAGACCATCCAGAGGTTTCAGAACATGGTCAAGGAGAAGGATGCTATGATAGGACAGTTGCAACATCGCTGCCAGCTCCTGGACAACATCTGCAAGAGCAGGCCTTTACTGGACAGTATGCTGTCCCATATGGCTGAGGCAGAAAGACTTGGGCCAGTTGTGGGGATGGGTGAACCCACTGCCAATACGTCCCTCACAGACGGGGAGTCAAACTGCAGTCCCAACCGCATCTCTAACCACAAAGACTTCTCCCTCAGTGAGGATGACATGGATAACCAGGAGCTGGATGAGATAGTGTTTGGAACAACGGTATAGTAAAAGGCCCCTGAGAAGCATTACATAGGTTAGAGGTGAAAAGGTTCTAGAAGAGGATAGTACTTGAAGTAGAGGCATGAGTAATTTCAAAACATCATGCATGTTATTTTTTTCATGTTCAAGTAGTTCTGTATGTTAAGCAGATGACTTACAACTTAACATCTTACATGAATGTGGGGGAACTGCTTGACACGTTATGAAGCCTTTGATGTAACCAAATGGAGAGAAACTAATCTGCCTTGATTCCATGTCTTAACCAGACGTGAAATGTATAGACATCTGGTTATCGTCTGTTACTGTTTTAACTGCTATATTTTTATACTGTAATATCAAATATTTGGAAATAGTGTAAACAGGACCTCTATGGTCAGTGTTCAGCTGGTCAAAGTTCAGAAAGTACATCTGCAAGGCTAGGTTCCAATCCATCCCATGCTTTGTATATGTAGTGTATACTTTTTAATCTTTTTTTTGTGACAATTCAGTTTAAAGTGTTTTTTCAGGGATTGTAGTTACTCCCTTGTAAACATGACACATTTAATGGTGAATATAAGACATACAGTAGCCACGTACTGGCATCAATATTTGCTTCAGTGAAGCAAGTCTATGCAACATTAGCTGCTACATCGATGTCACATTCCAGTAGGGTCAGAATCAAAGTGGTTATTTTTTTCATAATGGAAGGAAAGTTCCTATGATGGCCTTCAAGGTTATTATATGTGGTGGTAGGAAGGTGGATGGTTGTCAAACTGTTGCTGAAAAACAGCAAGTATGTGAGCAAGGGTAAATTGACAAATACATCCCACGATTTAGACCCATTGGTTGAGAGAAAGGTGGTAAGCGTGAGCCCATAGGTTAAATGGCAAGCGTGAGGAATGTGCATTATTGTGCCACGCTTATAGGCTAAGGTAAATGGGTGAATGGCATTCCGCACTTGGCTAATGGGAAGAGATGAAACAAGATGCTATGCAGTTTTTCTATTCTACAGGCATAGAATACAAAGTGAATTGTTTAAACAAGCATTCAGATCAGCCTTCCTGATTGAACTTTGTATTAAATCTACAAATGTAGTTTGACATCACAGCCATGCCTTGTACTCTTTATATTGGATGGTTTTGCTTAATCATTGTAGAAGCAATATAGTGTTGGCTTAAATCATCAGGTGGCTAAAAGTTTCTGCTTTTTCTTTCAGTACAACTGCATGATTGTGCTGCTTAAACTGTTCCGTTTGTGATCACTGTACCTTTAGCATGGGGACAGTTGCATATTGCCTCTGAACTGTAAAATGTGTGCTCACTCTGTTCATGTTACGGTCATAGTCAATGAAGAAATGAGAATAGGTATCTGTTCAATGAGGAAATGCTTTAACAGGGCAGTCTGTTACATGAATAAATTATTCATACACCATTTACTTGGAAAAATAACTTGGCAGTGTGAGAGAACAAAAAAACAATGCTACCTTTGTAGAACATACCCCACTAGAAGACATGCAGGCACAGGGAATGGTGCTTGACAGACTATGGTGGCCATTGCCCCCGTGGGACTTGACTCATTGAGAACATTATCCTGGTGGAGACGCATACATTAGAAGTTATGCTAGGGAAGTTCAGATAACCGTATATGCATGTGTCTTTAGCAGTTAGGCAGGAATGAAACCATGTTTCACCCCAGAATAGTAATGTACTGAGATATCATTGCATAGTCAGAATAATTTTAGTCCATACTGGGCATAAAGGGAAATAACATAAGAATTGTTGAAAGTACATCGTAATCTTTATTAATCAATACAAAATAACATTTTCATAAGTTTGACCAACGCGACCCCCCCCACAAATTTAATTTAGATAAACATTGAGACAATCAAAAGTAATTGTGAACACTATATGGTGGTTACATTAAGATCAAATCATTCCTTGCTTTGGGCAGAGGTAATTTTGGCCAGGCTTTATCATTGCTGCACTACCAGTTTCCCCCTGCCAATGCAGTTGTAGAAGCCTTTAGTGCCATCAGGGCCAAGCGGCTGGCGCAGCACATCCACCACGCCCAGTGGCCTCTTGGGCAGGCCAGGCGAGAGGGGCCCACCTTTGTCAGGAAAAAATGTCTGGGCGGCAGTCTTCCGACGCTGGACCCAGGGGCTCCCCACAAAGCCCAAACTTTCCTGGGAATAGTCCCCGGAGCACTTACTCCTGCTACCAAAGCTTCCATTGCCACTGGATACAGGGCTGCTGCTGATCTCTGGAGCGGCCAGCGGGGACGGAGTGTGGCCACTGGGGAACAGCTTGCGGGGCAGGAGGGGGCTCCCCACAGGGCTACAAACTGGGTTCTTGTAGGGGTCTGAGCGGAAGGAGGACACCCGGGGGATGGCCAGGGGGCTGCCGTACAGAGCCTGAGGTCGTGTGACCCTGCGGTTGGGCCTGGGCGAGGCAGGGGCGAAGTCAGACTCAGATGAGCTGTAGAGGGCAGAGTCCTCCAAGGAGTAGCCCAGGTAGCGTCTGCCCTTGCGGTTGGGCTTCCTCGAGCACACACTCTCGATGCCGTCCTCAGACTCTTCCTCTGTGCGGTCCTGGCTGCCCCTTGGCTTCCTGGTGCCCCTGCTGCCTAGGAGTACCACGTGTACAGCCCTGTTCCCCTGTAGCTGCTCCTCAGCCTGCAGGGCCTCATAGGCCCGCCGTGCCCCCTCCAGGTACTCATACTCCACCACGGCACACACCTTACGCCCCAGCTCCATGTGTTTCTTTGCATACCTCTTGAGCTCGGCAGGGATCTCCTTTCCTGGGCGCAGGATGCGGAGGGACGTGATGGTGCCGTAGCAGCCAAATAGTCTCATGGCTGTCTCCATCAAGCTCTGCTGCTCCACCCCCGGGGCTACGCTCTCCTCATCGTTGTCCTCTCCTCCCAGGAGGTTCCAGGCCAGCAGCAGCTTGCTGGTGGGGACACACAGTAGCCAGTCGGGCACTGGGTCCCTCCGTCGCACCTTGGTTCCCTCCTCGTTGACTTCCAGCTGCTGCGTGGTGCGAGCCGCAGCCAGAGTGGTTCGCCAGTCACGTGTGAGCTCCCTGATCTACGACACAGAATGTTTAGGTTAGTAATTTTCAAAGGTTATCAAAAAAAGGTTATCAAAAGACATGTCAGTGCAGGCCAAAGCAACCTATAAATCCTACCTTTTTGAATGAAGTTAGTAACTTCACACTGACGTAGCCCTTCTTGTTCCTCTGAACATGTTTCAGTAAAAAGGCATCTTCAGACAGGCTCTCATTGGTAAGATAGTTTTCTAGCCGAGTTGCAATTTTCTGTTTCAGGTCTGCAACAGGGGTACTCCAGCCTTCATCCTGAATACAATCCTCTTCTTCAAACACATCAGTCAACTCGGTGGAACTTCTGCAGAACCATTGATATCAACATTCAAAAGTTGATAAACATTTTGTGTTTTTTGACATTGAATACACCTCAATTGAGGTGAATGCACATGCTCCACTCGAACAAGAACATTACAGCCTATATTTCTGATCATGTTTTTGTAATGACCAATCTGGTCCCTGTAAGTCTGAACAATTCATTTTAAAACATGACACATTTAAATTGATTATCAGATAATACAGTAATCATCTGTAACATGGGCTCTTACCCATCCAAACTATCATATGTTCTATCCTCTGTGTATGACCCAAGCCGCTTTGAATCTGGGGACAGCTGATACATTTGCAAGCCACATCGGAAGACGTCTGCAGTTGGTGAAGACATGTTGTGAGACTGAAACGAATTTTTATATCGATAAACTCAGATGATTTGTAGCCTACCTGTATGTGTGTTGAGCATGTTTGTAGTTTACTTTATATTGTAACCATTACCTGAAGTTACAAAGCAAAAGTATTCACTTTAAATTAGCCTACCTGATATCCTCTTTGCCCGACGTTTCCCCGGTCTCCACCGCACATGTTGACATGGAATATTTTTAGAAATTCTAATTTCTGGTGTCCCTTACGTCACAATTGAGAGAACTTGACCATTGGATAATGACATGTTTGATGTATGCAATCAAGGAAAATCAGGTGTTTACATTTGGTATTCTACACTACCATTGATTATACCGTTGTGTGAGCAGTTTTCCCTTGTTTTTGAAGGCCACACATTCAGGCCTAAATCGAATATTCATATAAATGTTGTTCACCGTACTTTATCTGTGTGACTGTTTAGACAGGCAGCCCAATTTTGATATTTTTTCCGCTATTTGGTCTTTTGACCAATCACATCAGTTCTTTTTCAAAACGGATCTAATTGGTATGGAGCCCCTTAGGCATCATTGTGGAGAGAGCAAAAACTGCCATACTAACCCGTTCCTTGGTTGTTGTTGTTGTTGTTTTTTATCCATTCCCCTTGATTTAAAAAAAAATCAATTGCAATTATATTTTTTAATCAGTTCCCTCATATTTTGTATTAATTCACTCAGGTTTTTAATCCACTCAATTTTAATAATCCTCGGAATATGCGTGTTTTTCCATTCATTGTGTCTGGACCCCTTTGTCAGAAATTATGCTGCTGATGGAACCATAGTCTGAGATCAATTAGAACAGGTAAACGATTTATAATTGCTTATGTAGCTAGCTGGCAGAAACGCTTCGATCACACCGACAGTGTTTTGCATTTTGGTACACCACAATTACATTACATTCAATTCCAATGAAACGCAGCGTTTGCCTTACATCATTGCGTTTGATGCGGTGCATCAATTGGATTTATCAAATGTATGCGGCTTGACAGAAATGGTAGCAGAAGGTGACGTTTCGAACACACCGACAGCCATCATCTGGATATGTGTGCAACAACAGTTCAACATTTACCTTCTGCTACCATTTCTGTCAAGCCGTCTACATATACAGTTTGACGCATACATTCGATAAATCCAATGTATGCACCACACCGACCACACATGCATGACAAACAATGGCGGAAGTAGGCTACAAGAAGTTCTAGCCATGGGGAGTTGAGCCAGCAGCCGACATTCAGTAATGCTGAATGGACAGCGCTTTGCGTGCGCAGTGACTCCGCTCATTGGACAAGTATAAGGCAGGTTTCTCAAACTCGGTCCTGGGTGCACGTTTTTTTTTTTTTTGCCGTAGCACTAGACAGCTGATGAAGATATTAAACTCATCCTGCTTTGATTATTTGAATCAGCTGTGAAGTGCTAGGGCAAAAAACAAAATGTGCACTCAGGGGGGCCCAGGACCGAGTTCTGGAAACCCTGGTATAGCAGATCAACTCAGTGGTGCTGAAAGGCCAGTGCTGCTGCCTAGCCAGATATATATCATTCTCCCGTTTTGTCGGCAGTGGGATAGTTGGGGCACAGTTTGTCTCACACATTGCTGTGTTTGTGACATTCATTTTTGGACTTATAGATTAATGAGAAATATATTGATTCTTCAAGAATATAACTTATAAATGCCTCATGAGCTTAGTTCAACTTTCACATCCTATCAGAACCCAACATATAAGTTTGTTTTAATTTTGATATCATGGATGGTCAGTCCTTGCATCCATAGCTCTGTGTATGAATTTGAGTGGTTACATTTCTCCAGGCCCATTCCTCAGCCTTTTTATTACTTCAGTTATGGATTCTTGCTTTAATTGAGCTCTCTATCTATTACATCTTAATGTATTCATCCATCCACTATAACCATCCATCAAATAAAGTTACTTGCTCAAAGCTGTAACTATTTTCCTCCTTTGTTTTCAGATTGACTGCAGTGCTGTCGAGGGCATGATGGATGCCCAACTCTCACAATACGTGCCCAGGTTTGGTGATCTTAAATCAGTACTGCAAAAGAGAAGGGGCCGCTCTCCAGGGATCAAGTGTATCCAATGCTGCAGAGAGGGATATAGAACATTTTAAACACTGAAAGAAAAGTAATGAGAAGTCAGCAAAACTTTGGAAACGCCAACAATTAGAAAACAGAATGTACTTTCCAAATTGTATGGCTGGAACAACTTGGTGTCAACTCATTCTGCCAAGTCACAGATAAAGAAAGGTGGTGAGACAAGACAATTAAAGGCAGCAAAGATGGTTACAATAGCAGAGCTGTTGGAGGTCGGTACGGCACTTTTTTCTTTCCAAATAGAAAAAGCTAACTAGGGCATGTTAATGGTTTTGAATTCACCATGCGAGACTTTACTGAGGAAGACCTAGACCCATCTACTACATTGGTCGAACAATACGAACTCAGAAAAGTTTTAAACATTTTTAGACTATATCTTTCCAGCAACAAAAGAAACGATGCGGCAGATGAAAGTCTCAAGGCAGCTGCCTCTATCTCTACAGAGAAGAATAACAGAACCAAGTACAACAGAATCGCCAATGTTTTCTCATCTGACGACGAAAGCCTGGAATTGGAGGAAATCAGCACAGGGGACATTACCATCCACCGCAAAGAAAGCCTGGAATCAGAGGAAATTGACACAGAGGACAATCCCATCGGTCTTCAAGCTTACCACTCCCTCCACTCACCTGGCCAGGAAGAACAAAAACATTTGCATCTGCTATAACAGACAGGAGGCTCTTGATACCCCCTCACAACCAATGGTTGAAATATCAGGTTTGAGTGACAAAATACTGGGTGTATCAATATCAATGGACAAAGAAATTCAAGTGGGATATCCTTTTCTAGCTGATGAGTGCTTTGCGTGATGATGCACTTCCAATTGATGCTATGTTATTTTCAACGCCGAGGCCTACCCCCACCCCGCAAAGGATACCCAGAATCAGAATTCGTAGAGGAAATGTGTTCCAAGACCTGAATGCTGCCATTCAAGATGTAGGTGTTTCTGAAGAAGACACCATTTTAGAGAGAGAAATTATTCTACCCAATGGCACCACAGAGAAAGGTGAGGCCCATGTTGGAGTGCTGAGGGACGCCTTAAGTGAATACTGGGAAACATTCATGAGGAAGTGAACAAGTGGAACCATGAAAATTCCCATGACATGAAGGACTCGTGGGAAACTGTTGCAAAAGTGATGATCCTTGGATACAACATGGTAGGCTACTTCCCTTTAGCGTTGGCCAAGCCATTTTTGCAACACTGTCTTGGAGAACAGATCAAATCTGAAAACTTCTTGGCAACATTTTTGGAGTCTATACCAAGTGAGGAAAAGCTCATCATCAAACAGTCAATCCAAGATTGCTCGTCAGTTGCTGGGAGCACATGATGTCAAGATTCTGATCAATGAGATGAACTGGCAGAAGATGCTACTTGAAGTCACCCACAAAGAAATCATATCCTGAGTCCTGGAACAGCGTACTGAAAAGGTTGAAAAAGCATCTTGGGGGTTTTGACTAGGTTCTCGGGAGCCTCACACCAACATTCAAGAGTTGCTGCAGCTGTTAAACATGATACCTTACTCAAGAGGGAACAAACGATCATGGACTTTTTAAACAAGTACATCCATAACTGCTCAACCAACTGCCTAAGAAATGTCTCAGATTTTGCACAGGTAATTTCAATGTTGAACAATGATAATTAAGTAGCTCACCAGCTAGCGTGTATTTTGTTTGATATTGCTTCTATGGACGTTAAATGCAAATGTAATTTACTGTTTCTCTGTTCTGTCTTACTTTCTTATACAGGTGCAGATGTCCTTGTCTTTATACAGGTGCAGATGTACTTGTGTCTACAGCCATTCACGTCTACTTTGTTGAGCCCAAGAGTGACTTTGTGAGAAGCCCAAATCACACACACGGAGATGTGTTTTGGAGATCCCCCAACACCTACACATCATACCTTGAGATGCCAGAGGAATTCACCCAGGTCCTGGATTCCAAAGTGTGGGTGATGGACATCATTTAAATGTAAGTGAGACCTTTTCTCACACAATGAACTTTCTCAATTCAATCATGTAGCATTAGTAGATGAATTGTCAAACGTTACCAGGGAGGATGCTAGTTGCGTTAGAGGGGAGCAGTATAAATGTATCTGTCTTGTTCCACCAGGCTACCTGACCCAATTATGTTTTTTTAAACATTTTTAAGTTTTTATAATATGTTTATTATTTTACAATAAAAAATCTAATAAAAAAGACAGCAATACTAACAATGACATTCATTGTACTGTTGAATGGGATGGCCAATTTAGAGGACAAAACTAAACTTAAACTCACACATACACAAAATAAAACAAAATCCTATTAGGTGGTATATGAAGACAGCATATAGTCATTACAAGCAGTGTAGTTAAGCCAAAAATAAATGTTGAGTGGAGTACAGCACAGAGTAGCAGCAGATCGTCAACCCAGTTATGAAGCGGGACTAGACCATTTATCCAGTATCGGCTGCCATATTTTGTAAAACATTAGAGTTCTATTGGAGGTATTGTATCGAATCTTTTCCATATGTATTACATTCCCTAAATCCCGTAACCACATTTCAAAGGTAGGTACAGTCTCCAGTTTCCAAAATTGCAATATGAGCCTTTTGGCTAATAGAGTACAAAGAGAGACAGCTTTCCCTTTGTGGTTATTCCCATCAACTGTACCAAACAGAGTGGTCAATGGGTCTGGGGCTAGAACTCTATCAAAGGCTCTAGATAAATAATCAAAAATGAGAGCCCAGTAAACATGTAATTTAGGACATGTCCAGAATAAGTGGGTCAACATCCCCTCATCCTGCTTGCACCTCTCACACAGTGGTGAGGTGTCCGGGAATATTTTATGCAGTTTTACTTTTGAGTAATGTAACCTGTGTATCACCTTAAACTGTACAAGGTTGTGTCTGGCATTCACTGAACTGTGGTTTATATTCCTGAGAGCTTCTACCCAGTCCTCATCTGAGATTTCTGACCCAAGTTCTTGTTCCCAAGCACTTTTAATGGTGTCTGTGGATACCTCTATGTGGGCCTGTAGCACATCATACAGTCTAGAGACCGAACCTTTTGAATGGGGTTTGACAAGGATCAAGCTATCTAATGTAGGACTATTTGGCTTCATGCCATACTGTGGGATATGTGTCCTAAGAAATTCCTGATTTGGAGGTATCTGAAAAAATGTGTTGGCATGTTGAACTTTCCCTGTAATTGTTTAAATGAAGCTAACTGACCATCTATGTATAGATTACCAATTGTTGTGAGCCCCTTCTCCCTCCACTGTGAAAACACCACATCGTCCAATGCGGGGTGGAAAGCATGATTCAGGTAAATCGGGCTGTCAATGTATACAGTGGGTATGTTAAGAAAATACCTCATCTGTTTCCAGTTCCTAAGTGTATGACAAATGACTGGGTTAGAGTCATAAGTGGATTTCTTCACATATGATGGGCTATTAACAAGTGCAGGGAGTGAGGAACGTTGACAGGAGGCCTGCTCAATCAAAAGCCATGCAGGCATATCCTTCTGTCTCATCGCAGGTAAGCTTTCCCTCCAGAAAGACACAATGTTCAGATTAGCAGCCCAATAATACAGTTTAAAGTGAGGAAGGCCAAAGCCCCCCTCTATTTTGTACTTGCATAAATGCTTCTTTGAAATTCTGGCTGCCTTGTTATCCCATAAAAATGGAGTTACTATTGAATCCAGTTTCTTAAAATAGCTTTGTGGTATGAAATTGGGTAGACATTGGAAGAGTTAAAGAAACCTGTGTAGGACAAGCATTTTAATAGCGTTTATACGACCAACCAAGGAGATAGGCAGAGTTTTCCAAAAATCTATATTTTGTTTAAGCTGATATTTTCTTGTCCCAATTCGCTTTCAATAGCTGATCAAGGTCTCTTGTCACTACAATGCGAAGGCTTGTGAACTTGTCCATCACTGTTCTAAACGGGGTAGATCCACAGGCCGTGATATTGGCATCAACTCACTTTTTTGCCAGTTTATCTTGTAGCCAGAGAAGGAGCCAAATGTGTTTATCAAGTTAAGTGAGGGTGGAATAGAAGTTTTAGGTTTGGACAAAAACAAAAGAACATCGTCTGCATATAGGGAATTTTGTGCTGTGTGTCCTTTATTTTAACAAATCAAATCAAATTTATTTATATAGCCCTTCGTACATCAGCTGATATCTCAAAGTGCTGTACAGAAACCCAGCCTAAAACCCCAAACAGCAAGCAATGCAAGTGTAGAAGCACGGTGGCTAGGAAAAACTCCCTAGAAAGGCCAAAACCTAGGAAGAAACCTAGAGAGGAACCAGGCTATGTGGGGTGGCCAGTCCTCTTCTGGCTGTGCCGGGTGGAGATTATAACAGAACATGGCCAAGATGTTCAAATGTTCATAAATGACCAGCATGGTCGAATAATAATAAGGCAGAACAGTTGAAACTGGAGCAGCAGCACAGTCAGGTGGACTGGGGACAGCAAGGAGTCATCATGTCAGGTCGTCCTGGGGCACGGTCCTTGGGCTCAGGTCCTCCGAGAGAGAGAAAGAAAGAGAGAATTAGAGAGAGCATATGTGGGGTGGCCAGTCCTCTTCTGGCTGTGCCGGGTGGAGATTATAACAGAACATGGCCACACAATAATGATTAATATTTTAAAATTATATTTATTTTACTTCACTTGAATACACCCCTTTGTTTTGTCTACCAATGTTTGAATAATAAGAAGCTATATCGGCACATGCCCGAATGCGAGTAGCAAGGGGTTCCATGGCTATAGCGAAGAGAGCAGGCGAAATAGGGCACCCCTGTCGGCACCCCTTGAACAAGCGGAATGACTGCAACATTTCTTGATTGGTTACCACGGACGCCATTGGGTGTGCATAAATAATTCTTATCCAATTAATAAATTCCTTTCCGAACCCGAAGTGCTCCAGAACCGACATCATATATTTCCACTCAATCCGGTCAAATGCCTTCTCTGCATCAAGAGCTATTACCACTGCCTCAACCTTATGATCGTGATACATTACGTTGAAAAGACGTCTCAAATTGTAGTGTATATGTCGGCCCGGGATAAAACCTGTCTGGTCAGGGTGTATGATGTCAGAAATATGTTTACAATCGGTTTGCCAATATCTTTGTCAACACCTTGTTTTCTATGGGGAGTAACGACACTTTTTTCAAGATCAGTGCTATTGTAGCCTCATACAGTGTTTGCGGGAGTTTGGCATTTTCTTTGGATTGTTTAAACATTCGCAACATAAGTGGAGCTAGACTGGCGCAGTACTTCTTATAGAATTCTATTACATATCCATCGGGCCCAGGGGCCTTGCTGTTTGGAAATTGTGCTATCGCTGTGTTAATTTCCTCCAAAGTTATCCCTGCATCGAGTGCAGAAGCTGCCCCCCTGTCTAGTTTAGGAAGTTCACATTCAGCAAGAAAGCGTTCCATAGTTTGTGGATCAGTAGCATCGCATTTTGATTGGTATAGCTCTGAGTAAAACTGCACAAAGCATTTATTAATATCCTGCGGATCTGTTACTATTTTACACCTCTTGTCTTTTATTTTGTGAATAGCTCTAGATGCCTGTACATGCCTTAGCTGTCTTGCTAATAATTTATTAATTTATGTGGTTTGTCACCCAGTTCAAAATAACTTTGTTGCGTTCTAGCAAGTAAATAGCCCACCCGTTTTGAAAGGATGGTATTGTATTCATATTTTAACTTTGATCTTCAAGGACTGTATACGAGGAATTTGTCCTAAAAATGTTCTCCTGTTCCCCTAACTCTCTTTCAATTTCTCTTAGCCTAGCATTGGCGCGTTTCTTCCTCTCTGATGTATAATAAATACTGTACCCTGTAATCACAGCCTTTAGATTCCCAAAGGGTGGAGTCGTCAACATCCCCCGTGTCGTTAGTTCAGAGGAAAAAGGCAATCTGCTCCTTCAAATACTGACAAAAAGCCTCATCTTTCAGAAGGTATGCGTCTAAGCGCCACGGTTGCCGACCTGTCGACATATTGTCGAGTTTCAGCACCATGGACAGAGGAGAGTGGTCCGTAATTAGAATAGGGTGATAGGTAACCGACTCAGCTGCTGAAATTAGTTTGGAGTCCAACAGAAAATAGTCAATTCTGGAATATGACTTATGAACTGATGAAAAGAAAGAGTAATCCCTGTCTGTTGGGTGCGTCAGTCTCCAAATATCGACAATGTTAAGGTTTGTCATCAATATATTTAGACAGACACTGGCATTTGATTGTTGAAGTGACCTTGATAGCTGTTTATCCAAAAGAGGATCTAATGTACAGTTAAAGTCCCCTCCAACAATAACACTTGTATCCAAGATATTTGGTATGTCCTTAAATACCCTTTGAAAAAATAATGGATCATCGAAGTTGGGTCCATATAAATTGACCAAGGTTACTGGTTTCGAATTCAGTGTACCAGCCACAATAATATACCGACCATTAGGATCTGAAAACGAGGATGAGTAAACAAACGGAATGTTTTTCCTTATCAGGATTGCTACCCCTCTCGCTTTTGCATCAAAGTTAGACTGGTATATCTGACCGATCCAGCCGACTCGTAGCTTGGCCTGAGCGGAGCGTTTAATATGAGTTTCCTGAAGAAACACTATGTCAGCACCCAGTGATTTAAGATGAGAGAAAACCTTAGCTCGTTTCACCACATGCCCCAAGCCGTTACAGTTCCAGCTGACTATCTTTATTCCACCTGGTCTACTCTGTGCTCTGTCACTGTGGCATTTATTATTTTAGAGCAAATTGTTGCTGTCATACAAAACTCAGAAGAAAATCGTCCCGCCGTGCGGGAGCTTGTCATGCTACCTGTACTAATAATAGACGTGAACATAAAACACATACCCCATCCCCCCTCCCGTCCCTTTACTGAGTGACTTCCCCAAACGAAGCACTCCTTGGCTAACACACAAACCTTAGGGTGTCTAGACATACAGCTTGAACTAACTCGTCGTCTATAGATGCTCCGCATATACGCTAATATGAAATAACACTTAACTCTCACGTTAGGGGGTGAGTGGCGCTAAAACATGATGTGCCAAACAATGCTATATTAGCCACAACATCTCACCAATCATAAGTCCCAATTTCTGATCTTCTAATCGAAAAGCCATAGTCCGGAAATCCAAACCCATTCCTGGCCTGTATTTGGTCATTTAGCCGGCTGACACAGCCGTTCTGTATCCTCAGCCAGGGAGCTTGCTTGTCAAGAACAGATCGGCCTCTTTTGGGTTGTCAAACGTGCGTGTTGATCCCTCGACTGTCACCTTAAACCGGGCTGGGAAGAGGAATCCATATCGAATGTTGGCCGCCCTGCATTTGTTGCGTACCTCATCATACTCTTTCCGTTGGTTCCTCACCTCCAAGGTAAGATCTGGGTAGAAAGACACCCTGGCTCCGTTGAAATTAAGGGGGAACTTTTGACTAGCCAGCTTGAGGATGAGATCCCTGGTCTGGGGATAGTGCAGCCGTACAATGAGTGGCCTTGGTGGCCCGCCCTTGGCCGGCTTCGTTGCCTGAGATCTGTGTGCGCGGTCGATCAGGATGGCCGTTTTGAAGTGTTCACTCCCCAGCAGGGCCGGTATCAGCTCCGAGACAAACTCAGTGGGTTTCCCTTTCTCAGTGTCCTCCTGGATGCCACATATTCGGATGTTCTGGCGTCTTGAATGCGACTCGAGCATTTCCAGTCGGGCTTTCAGGGTGTTGTTGTCATTTTTGAACGTTGCGCACTGTTTCTCTATGTCCTGTAGCCTGGCCTCGTGATCGAATGTCATTTGCTCAACCTCATGCACCCTTCTCTGAGTTGCCTTCACAGTTTCGGCCAAAGTCCCAATACTCTTTGAGATATCAGCCAACCTTGTGTCCACCTTCTTGCTTAGTGAGTTTATGGCAGCCAGTATGTCACTTTGCATAGGCTCTGTGGGGGACTCTTGGAAGCTAGCCTCTCAGCTAACTCCTCGTGGGTTGGCGACGTTGAAATTGGTTCGCTGTCTATCTCATTCAAGTTGTCTTGTTTAGCACTCCCTTTTTTGATGCCTTTTCCCTTTGTCATATTTGTTTGAAGATATAGGTCGTGAGAGGTTAAGATAAATACTAATTTGTTTCAAAATGGAGCGGAGCTCTAGCAAAGCACGTCAACTCCATAGCACGCTCTCTAGCGCCCCCTGACCCAATTATGTTGACAACACATTCAACAACTACATTCACAATGTTATGTTTTACCCTGTCTTACTTTCTTCAACTGGCGCACATGTCCTTGTGTTGAAACTAAGAGTAACTTTGGAAGAAGCCCCCAAGACTACTGAAGAACACACACATGTTGTACACAGTGCCATTGTCCCCATCCTTGACTTTTCTTTAAAACACACTGACATTGTTACAATTTCTAAATCACAAAACACAATCATTTGTATTTATTATGGATCCCCAAGACAGCAGCTTCTTTTCCTGGTGTCCAGCAAAATTAAGGCAGAATTTGTTATAAGCAGTTTTTGGCAGTATGTTTTTTCCTCCTTGCCCCTTCATCCAACAAGATGCTTGTCCATCAAAAGTACACCTAAACAATATCAAAACTATTTTCAATAATAATAATAAATATATTAAATTGAGAATACTCTGATGGGTGACTTATCGATTGTGACTGAAAAGTTTGAAGATCAGCGAGTTATTTCGGTCTACATGGAGCATCTTCTGTTTTAGTTTTCTTAACGAAAATGTAACTTTTTTTCAGATCATAATTTCAAATTGCATACAGCCCAGATGTTTTGATTTTATAGACCGTCTGAAAGAAGAGACTCATCTATGTTTGCCAAACAACTACCAATAATTAGCGTAAGGGTTCGGTTTTCACTTCTTTTTTCAATTTTTTTTTACAGACGCGGTTCCTCAGTGCGCACTCGCCCCACTCAGGAGTAGCCTACTTTGTAAAAACTCCATGTGTTTGAGTCCAAAGTTTGTTCATGTGTTTACATGTTCATGAAATAAAGGATAATTGATAACAACATTGATAAGATAAGTCAACATTGCTTATATTTTGTCTGAAAATGTAAAAGCATACTGTTACTTAAAGGCACAATTCCTATCCATTGATTCTCAAATAATATACCTGGTAAATACCTAGTATATTTCTGAGTGGTAGAGGGAGAATTAAATAGGCCTACAGTCTCAGTCAAGCATACCAGGGGTTTATTAAAAGTACTAACAGCTCTTCCCTTAGTGTGAGGTAGTCAAGGGTCATGTATGCATCTGCAGGAACAGCTAGATTGTTCTCTGCCATGATGTAGGAGCACAAGGTATACACATCCTCACCACAAGCTATGTCATGACGGTGGACACAATGTTCCTCACAGCTGGTTATGTCCTCTTGTGACACACCACACAAGTGTGTGTCATACAACTCTGGAACTGTGTATGTGACATCAGGCCGAAAATGGGGGGACATTCTCATTCTTTGAGGGGTGGATCAGGTGTTCCAGGTCTCCTTTGTAGTGTCCAATTCATCCTGTAGAGGTGGAAATATTGTTGTTGTTATTAAGGTATCATGAACATAACAAGCCCTACAAGTGCCAAAATAAGGAAAAAAATATAGGTATTTTACCATAATTTGTGACTACCAATAATTTGTGACTACTGGACATCAACGCAAAAAAAATATCATTTTAATGGTTGTGTACACATACAGTGCCTTGCGAAAGTATTCGCCCCCCTTGAACTTTGCGAACTTTTGCCACATTTCAGGCTTCAAACATAAAGATATAAAACTGTATTTTTTGTGAAGAATCAACAACAAGTGGGACACAATCATGAAGTGGAACAACATTTATTGGATATTTCAAACTTTTTAAACAAATCAAAAATTGAAAAATTGGGCGTGCAAAATTATTCAGCCCCCTTAAGTTAATACTTTGTAGCGCCACCTTTTGCTGCGATTACAGCTGTAAGTCGCTTGGGGTATGTCTTTATCAGTTTTGCACATCGAGAGACTGAAATGTTTTCCCATTCCTCCTTGCAAAACAGCTCGAGCTCAGTGAGGTTGGATGGAGAGCATTTGTAAACAGCAGTTTTCAGTTCTTTCCACAGATTCTCGATTGGATTCTGGTCTGGACTTTGACTTGGCCATTCTAACACCTGGATATGTTTATTTTTGAACCATTCCATTGTACATTTTGCTTTGTTTTGGATCATTGTCTTGTTGGAAGACAAATCTCCGCCCCAGTCTCAGGTCTTTTGCAGACTCCATCAGGTTTTCTTCCAGAATGATCCTGTATTTGGCTCCATCCATCTTCCCATCAATTTTTAACCATCTTCCCTGTCCCCGCTGAAGAAAAGCAGGCCCAAACCATGATGCTGCCACCAACATGTTTGACAGTGGAGATGGTGTGTTCAGGGTGATGAGCTGTGTTGCTTTTACGCCAAACATAACGTTTTGCATTGTTGCCAAAAAGTTCAATTTTGGTTTCATCTGACCAGAGCACCTTCTTCCACATGTTTGGTGTGTCTCCCAGGTGGCTTGTGGCAAACATTAAACAACACTTTTTATGGATATCTTTAAGAAATAGCTTTCTTGCCACTCTTCCATAAAGGCCAGATTTGTGCAATATACGACTGATTGTTGTCCTATGGACAGAGTCTCCCACCTCAGCTGTAGATCACTGTAGTTCATCCAGAGTGATCATGGGCCTCTTGGCTGCATCTCTGATCAGTCTTCTCCTTGTATGAGCTGAAAGTTTAGAGGGACGGCCAGGTCTTGGTAGATTTGCAGTGGTCTGATACTCCTTCCATTTTAATATTATCGCTTGCACAGTGCTCCTTGGGATGTTTAAAGCTTGGGAAATCTTTTTGTATCCAAATCCGGCTTTAAACTTCTTCACAACAGTATCTCGGACCTGCCTGGTGTGTTCCTTGTTCTTCATGATGTTCTCTGCGCTTTTAACGGACCTCTGAGACTATCACAGTGCAGGTGCATTTATACGGAGACTTGATTACACACAGGTGGATTGTATTTATCATCATTAGTCATTTAGGTCAACATTGGATCATTCAGAGATCCTCACTGAACTTTTGGAGAGAGTTTTCTGCACTGAAAGTAAAGGGGCTGAATAATTTTGCACGCCCAATTTTTCAGTTTTTGATTTGTTAAAGAAGTTTGAAATATCCAATAAATGTCATTCCACTTCATGATTGTGTCCCACTTGTTGTTGATTCTTCTCAAAAAAATACAGTTTTATATCTTTATGTTTGAAGCCTGAAATGTGGCAAAAGGTCGCAAAGTTCAAGGGGGCCGAATACTTTCGCAAGGCACTGTATTTACCAAAGGAAGTAACTAATTTACTTTTTTCGGTATATGTACCATTTGTGCACAGTTCTTCATCTGAAATGTCCAAATGGTCATCGTCTGGTATACCATCCAGAGGTTGCTGGTGCTCTATTATTACAGACAGTAAGTCACTCAATTCATCAGTCTTGTCCACCACCAGTAGTAAATCGCTCCCTTCTGATCTCGGCATTCTCTTTTTAAAGCCAGTTTAAGGTTCTTCCACAGAGTCTATAAAGGCAGATATCATTCAATATAAGTGACGTCACAAATATGAAAGAGAAATGTAAAATACTGATAATAATGAAGATATCTCACTTGAAGACCAACCACTCTTTCTTTTGCTCAGTAGCAGTAGTGTTGTTTTTACATTCAATAACTCGATGGTTTGACTCACACATTATTTTAGCCTCTGCCATTGTCTTTGTCTCAAGATTCACACCAGTAATGGTGTTTTCTATTCCATTTCGGGTTTTTATGAGCACCATTAGACCAACAGCATGTGCTCATACTTAACCTAATCAGGCTTAAAACCTCTTGAGTGTAGGGGTCAGTATTTTGATGTTTGGATGAAAAACGTACCCAAATTAAACTGCCTATTTCTCAGGCTCAGAATCTAGAATATGCATGTAATTGTCAGATTAGGATAGAAAACGCTCTAAAGTTTCCAAAACTGTCAAAATATTGTCTGTGAGTATAACAGAACTGATTTTGCAGGCCATTTTTTTTGAAAGCTCCCTGTTCCATTGCATGCCTTCCCTCCATTTAAAGGGATATCAACCATATTCCTTTTCCTATGGCTTCCACATGGTCTGAACAGTCTTTAGACATAGTTTCAGCCTTTTATTCTGAAAAATGAGCGAGAAAGAACAAATCGCGTCAGTGGATGGCTGGGTGCCAGCAGAGTTTTGCATGTGCGAGCAGCTTGGAGCATACATTTTCTCTATCTCTCCTATTGAAAAAGCTTTGGTCCTGTTGAAATATTATCAATTATTTATTGAAAAAACAACTTGAGGGTTGATTATAAAAAAATGTTTGACATGTTTCTACGAACTTTACGGATACTATTTGGAATTTTCGTCTGCCCCGTCGTGACTGCTCGAGCCTGTGGATTTCTGAACATAACGCGCCAACCAAATGGAGGTTTTTGGATTTTAAAATAATCTTTATGGAACAAAAGGAACATTTACTGTGTAACTGGGAATCTCGTGAGTGCAAACATCCGAAGATCATCAAAGGTAAGCGATTCATTTTATTGCTTTTCTGACTTTCGTGACCAATCTACTTTGCTGCTAGATGTGTGTAATGTTTTGTCTGCTGAAAGAGATGTCCTTACATAAACGCTTGGTTTGCTTTTTTGAAATCTGACATGCCAGGTGGATTAACAACAAGCTACGCTGTGTTTTGCTATATTGCACTTGTGCAATATTTGTAGTAATTTATTTTGAATTCGGCGCTCTGCAATTCAGCGGATGTTGACAAATTATCCCGCTAAAGGGATCGGTGCGTCAAGAAGTGTTAACACAGGTGGACACTTCTGATGACGTCTGACGAGTATACACTTACAGGGCGAGGGAGGAAGGAAAGATTTTTAAATGGGCCACCCTTGGCCAGAAATTCATCACCCGTTGATCCCGAGATGATTGTTTTTTCAACTACCGGTATGAGCGACAGTCAATTATGATTGCATGTCTACTTAATATTAAATATATAATTATTAATATTAGCCTACTGTAAGATGGCTAGCAAATTAATTAGCTAACGTTAGCATACCTAGCTGGAACTTATGAAGAAGGAAAAGGTTTTATTTCTACAATTCCCAAAAGATATTTTAAAAAACATATTTACTTTTTACGAAACATTTGTGCATTAGTAGCACACTTTCTAACTTACTTGCATTCGTTTGTACTGACACTTGTATGTTGACTTCTCCACTTTTATGTTTTTGTGGACTTTTCTTAGCGGATGTACAATCGTCGCAAATTGAATTATGGAGAGTTTCAGGCCTGGGAGTAAACACAATTGTACACTCGCAAAGCCGACTAAAAACGAGGGCCTTACGTTGCAAACTTCCCTTGCTTAGCTAATCATTTTGACCACCCGCCAAGATGGTGGCGGGTATTCCCCCAAGGGCATAAGGCGAGGAGAGTAAGTGTACGAGGGTATGTCTTTTAAGTGTTTAGACCGAATCCCAGGACTCCATAGTCTCCGACTAACTAAAGAAAATGTAAGCCACGTTCATGAAAGCTACTTAAATGTCATAGTTTAACTAGTACAGTCATGGCCAAAAGTTTTGAGAAAGACACAAATATTAATTTTCGCAAAGCCTGCTGCCTCAGTTTGTATGATGGCAATTTTCATATACTCTGGAATTTTATGAAGAGTGATCAGATGAATTGCAATTAATTGCAAAGTCCCTCTTTGCCATGCAACTGAACTGAATGAATGGTTCGTCAGGACCTCCAACAGCTGAAGCTAAGTAGTAACATTAACATGATGCCTTCTAATTGCAGTCGCTGTTCTCATAATATACAGGAGAACGACGACTTACGGCGAGGATAGCTGTGCTGAAAGCCCAGCTTCAGACGCAATCATTAGGCAAGGGTAATTCCAGTGTAGGAAAGGATGAAACAGTGTCTGTGCCACCAGTAAGTACGGATAGTAGTATAAATCCCCTGACACAGTCCCCGCAGCCGGACAACTTTCTCACGGTTTCTGGAAGGAAATGCTGTAGGAATGCTCAACCGGTGTCGCTCATTCAGCCGACAGAAACTTTCAACCGGTTTTCCCCATTAAGCAGTGAGTCAGAGTCAGAGACCGAGCCTTCTCTTGTCTCTACTCCTCCCGTTATGGGGTCTGAGACGCCGAAGCTTCCCACCATTAGCTCTGACAAATTGAAAACTCTAGTCATTGGCGACTCCATTACCCGCAGTATTAGACTTAAAACTAATCATCCAGCGATCATACACTGTTTACCAGGGGGAAGGGCTACCGACGTTAAGGCTAATCTGAAGATGGTACTGGCTAAAGCTAAAACTGGTGAGTGTAGAGAGTATAGAGATATTGTTTTCCACGTCGGCACCAACGATGTTAGGATGAAACAGTCAAGAGATCACCAAGCGCAACAGCTTCTGCGTGTAAATCCGCTAGAAAGATGTGTCGGCATCGAGTAATTGTCTCTGGCCCCCTCCCAGTTAGGGGGAGTGATGAGCTCTACAGCAGAGTCTCACAACTCAATCGCTGGTTGAAAACTGTTTTCTGTAGATAATTGGCCCTCTTTCTGGGACTCACCCACAAACAGGACCAAGCCTGACCTGCTGAGGAGTGACTGACTCCATCCTAGCTGGAGGGGTGCTCTCATCTTATCTCATTTTCACCTACCTCATCCCCACAGTTTTTATTTATTTACTTTTCTGCTCTTTTGCACACCAATATCTCTACCTGTACATGATCATCTGATCATGTATCACTCCAGTGTTAATCTGCAGTATTGTAATTATTCGCCTACCTCCTCATGCCTTTTGCACACATTGTATATAGACTCCCCCTTTTTTTCTACTGTGTTATTGACTTGTTAATTGTTTACTCCATGTGTAACTCTGTGTTGTCTGTTCACACTGCTATGCTTTATCTTGGCCAGGTCGCAGTTGCAAATGAGAACTTGTTCTCAACTAGCCTACCTGGTTAAATAAAGGTGAAATAAAAAAATAAAAATAAAATCTACCAACATAGACAGGGCTCTAACTCCTCTAGCTCCACAATGAAATAGTGTCCAGGCCAGGCAGCAGGCTGTTAGCCAGCCTGCCAGCATAGTGGAGTCTGCCACTAGTACAGTCAGTGTAGTCAGCTCAGCTATCACCATTGACACCGTGTCTGTGCCTCTACCTAGGTTGGGAAAAACTAAACGTGGCGGTGTTCGCCTTAGCAATCTCACTAGGATAAAGACCTCCTCCATTCCTGTCATTATTGAAAGAGATCATGATACCTCACATCTCAAAATAGGGCTACTTAATGTTAGATCCCTTACTTCAAAGGCAATTATTGTCAATGAACTAATCACTGATCATAATCTTGATGTGATTGGCCTGACTGAAACATGGCTTAAGCCTGATGAATTTACTGTGTTAAATGAGGCCTCACCTTCTGGCTACACTAGTGACCATATCCCCCGTGTATCCCGCAAAGGCGGAGGTGTTGCTAACATTTACGATAGCAAATTTCAATTTACAAAAAAAAAATGACGTTTTCGTCTTTTGAGCTTCTAGTCATGAAATCTATGCAGCCTACTCAATCACTTTTTATAGCTACTGTTTACAGGCTTCCTGGGCCATATACAGCATTCCTCATTGAGTTCCCTGAATTCCTATCGGACCTTGTAGTCATCGCAGATAATATTCTTTGGTGACTTTAATATTCACATGGAAAAGTCCACAGACTCACTCCAAAAGGCTTTCGGAGACATCATCAGTGGGTTTTGTCCAACATGTCTCTGGACCCACTCACTGTCACAGTCATACTCTGGACCAAGTTTTGTCCCATGGAATAAATGTTGTGGATCTTAATGTTTTTCCTCATAATCCTGGACTATCGGACCACCATTTTATTACGTTTGCAATTGCAACAAATAATCTGCTCAGACCCCAACCAAGGAACATCAAACGGCGTGCTATAAATTCACAGACAACACAAAGCTTCCTTGATGTCCTTCCAGATTCCCTCTGTCTACCCAAGGACGCCAGAGGACAAAAATCAGTTAACCACCTAACTGAGGAACTCAATTTAACCTTGCGCAATACCCTAGATGCAGTTCAAATCAAATCAAATGTATTTATATAGCCCTTCGTACATCAGCTGATATCTCAAAGTGCTGTACAGAAACCCAGCCTAAAATCCCAAACAGCAAGCAATGCAGGTGTAGAAGCACGGTGGCTAGGAAAAACTCACTAGAAAGGCCAAAACCTAGGAAGAAACCTAGAGAGGAACCAGGCTATGTGGGGTGGCCAGTCCTCTTCTGGCTGTGCCGGGTGGAGATTATAACAGAACATGGCCAAGATGTTCAAATGTTCATAAATGACCAGCATGGTCGAATAATAGTAAGGCAGAACAGTTCAAACTGGAGCAGCAGCATGGCCAGGTGGACTGGGGACAGCAAGGAGTCATCATGTCAGGTAGTCCTGGGGCATGGTCCTAGGGCTCAGGTCCTCCGAGAGAGAGAAAGAAAGAGAGAAGGAGAGAATTAGAGAACGCACACTTAGATTCACACAGGACACCGAATAGGACAGGAGAGGTACTCCAGATATAACAAACTGACCCTAGCCCCCCGACACATAAACTACTGCAGCATAAATACTGGAGGCTGAGACAGGAGGGGTCAGGAGACACTGTGGCCCCATCCGAGGACACCCCCGGACAGGGCCAAACAGGAAGGATATAACCCCACCCACTTTGCCAAAGCACAGCCCCCACACCACTAGAGGGATATCTTCAACCACCAACTTACCATCCTGAGACAAGGCTGAGTATAGCCCACAAAGATCTCCGCACCCCTAAAAACTAAAACATTTCTCATAAGAAACTAGCTCCCTGGTGCACAGAAAATACCCGAGCTCTGAAGCAAGCTTCCAGAAAATTGGAACGGAAATGGCGCCACACCAAACTGGAAGTCTTCCGACTAGCTTGGAAAGACGGTACCGTGCAGTACCGAAGAGCCCTTACTGCTGCTCTATTTTTCTAACTTAATTGAGGAAAATAAGAACAATCCAAAATTCCTTTTTGATACTGTCGCAAAGCTAACTAAAAAGCAGCATTCCCCAAGAGAGGATGGCTTTCACTTAAGCAGTGATAAATTCATGAACTTCTTTGAGGAAAAGATTATGATTATTAGAAAGCAAATTACGGACTCCTCTTTAAATCTGCGTATTCCTTCAAAGGTCAGTTGTCCTGAGTCTGCACAACTCTGCCAGGACCTAGGATCAAGAGAGACTCTCAAGTGTTTTAGTACTATATCTCTTGACACAATGATGAAAATAATCATGGCCTCTAAACCTTCAAGCTGCATACTGGACCCTATTCCAACTAAACTACTGAAAGAGCTGCTTCCTGTGCTTGGCCCTCCTATGTTGAACATAATAAACGGCTCTCTATCCACCGGATGTGTACCAAACTCACTAAAAGTGGTAGTAATAAAGCCTCTCTTGGAAAAGCCAAACCTTGACCCAGAAAATATAAAAAACTATCAGCCTGTATCGAATCTTCCATTCCTCTCAAAAAATGTTGCGCAGCAACTCACTGCCTTTCTGAAGACAAACAATGTATACAAAATGCTTCAGTCTGGTTTTAGACCCCATCATAGCACTGAGACTGCATTTGTGAAGGTGGTAAATTACCTTTTAATGGCATCAGACCGAGGCTCTGCATCTGTCCTCGTGCTCCTAGACCTTAGTGCTGCTTTTGATACCATCGATCACCACATTCTTTAGGAGAGATTGGAAACCCAAATTGGTCTACACGGACAAGTTCTGGCCTGGTTTAGATCTTATCTGTCGGAAAGATATCAGTTTGTCTCTGTGAATGATTTGTCCTCTGACAAATCAACTGTAAATTTCAGTGTTCCTCAAGGTTCCGTTTTAGAACCACTATTGTTTTCACTATATATTTTACCTCTTGGGGATATCATTCGAAAACATAATGTTAACTTTCACTGCTATGCGGATGACACACAGCTGTACATTTCAATGAAACATGGTGAAGCCCCAAAATTGCCCTCGCTAGAAGCATGTGTTTCGGACATAAGGAAGTGGATGGCTGCAAACTTTCTACTTTTAAACTCGGACAAAACAGAGATGCTTGTTCTAGGTCCCAAGAAACAAAGAGATCTTCTGTTGACTCTGACAATTAATCTTAATGGTTGTACAGTCGTCTCAAATAAAACTGTGAAGGACCTTGGCGTTACTCTGGACCCTGATCTCTCTTTTGAAGAACATATCAAGACCATTTCAAGGACAGATTTTTTTCCATCTACGTAACATTGCAAAAATCAGAAACTTTATGTCCAAAAATTATGCAGAAAAATTAATCCATGCTTTTGTCACCCGGATAAAGCACTAAATAAACTTCAGTTTAGTGCTAAATACGGCTGATAGAATCCTGACTAGAACCAAAAAATGAGATCATATTACTTACCTACACATACGCTACGGTCACAAGACGTAGGCCTCCTAATTGTCCCTAGAATTTCTAAGCAAACAGCTGGAGGCAGAGCTTTCTCCTATAGAGCTCCATAAAAATTACAGGGGCTGAGTCGCTGGCTTACTGGGGCTCTCTCATACCGTCCCTGGGAGGGGTGCGTCACCTGAGTGGGTTGAGTCACTGATGTGATCATCCTGTCTGGGTTGGCGCCCCCTCCTTGGGTTGTGCCGTGGCGGAGATCTTTGTGGGCTATACTCAGCCTTGTCTCAGGATGGTAAGTTGGTGGTTGAAGATATCCCTCAAGTGGTGTGGGGGCTGTGCTTTGACAAAGTGGGTGGGGTTATATCCTTCCTGTTTGGCCCTGTCCAGGGGTGTCCTCGGATGGGGCCACAGTGTCTCCTAACCCCTCCTGTCTCAGCCTCCAGTATTTATGCTGCAGTAGTTTGTTATATCTGGAGTACTTCTCCTGTCCTATTCGGTGTCCTGTATGAATTTAAGTGTGCTCTCTAATTCTCTCTTTCTCTCTTTCTCTCTCTCGGAGGACCTGAGCCCTAGGACCATGCCTCAGGACTACCTGATATGATGACTCCTTGCTGTCCCCAGTCCACCTGGCCGTGCTGCTGCTTCAGTTTCAACTGTTCTGCCTTATTATTATTGGACCATGCTGGTCATTTATGAACATTTGAACATCTTGGCCATGTTCTGTTATAATCTCCACCCAGCACAGCCAGAAGAGGACTGACCAACCCACATAGCCTGGTTCCTCTCTAGGTTTCTTCCTAGGTTTTGGCCTTTCAGGGGAGTTTTTCCTAGCCACCGTGCTTCTACACCTGCATTGCTTGCTGTTTTGGGTTCTAGGCTGGGTTTCTGTACAGCACTTTGAGATATCAGCTGATGTACGAAGGGCTATATAAATACATTTGATTTGATTTGAATCCCCCCCCAAAATTCCACTGCTTTTCAGCCCTGCCACAAAAGGACCAGCTGACATCATGTCAGGGATTCTCTCATTAACACAGGTGTGAGTGTTGATGAGGACAAGGCTGGAGATCACTCTGTCATGCTGATTGAGTACGAATAACAGACTGGAAGCTTCAAAAGGAGGGTGGTGCTTGGAGTCATTGTTCTTCCACTGTCAACCATGGTTACCTGCAAGGAAACACTTGACGTCATCATTGCTTTGCACAAAAAGGGCTTTACAGGCAAGGATATTGCTGCCAGTAAGATTGCACCTAAATCAACCATTTATCGGATCATCAAGAACTTCAAGGAGAGCGGTTCAATTGTTGTGAAGAAGGCTTCAGGGTGCCCAAGAAAGTCCAGCAAGTGCTACGACCGTCTCCTAAAGTTGATTCAGCTGCGGGATCGGGGCACCACCAGTACAGAGCTTGCGCAGGAATGGCAGTAGGCAGGTGTGAGTGCATCTGCACGCACAGTGAGGAAAATAATTTTGTAGGATGGCCTGGTGTCAAGAAGTGCAGAAAAGAAGCCACTTCTCTACAGGAAAAACATCAGGGACAGACTGATATTCTGCAAAAGACTTCTTAGGACTGGGGTAACGTCATTTTCTCTGATGAATCCCCTTTCCGATTGTTTGGGGCATCCGGAAAAAGGCTTGTCCAGAGAAGACAAGGTGAGCGCTACCATCAGTCCTGTGCCATGTCAACAGTAAAGCATCCTGAGACCATTCATGTGTGGGGTTGCTTCTCAGCCAAGGAAGTGGGCTCACTCATAATTTTGCCAAAGAACACAGCCATGAATAAAGAATGGTACCAACACATCCTCTGAGAGCAACTTCTCCCAACCACCCAGGAACAGTTTGGTGATGAACAATGCCTTTTCCAGCATGATGGAGCACCATGCCATAAGAAAAAGGTGATAACTAAGTGGCTTGGGGAACAAAACATTGATATTTTGGGTCCATGGCCAGGAAGCTCCCCAGACCTTAATCCCATTGAGAATTTGTGGTCAATCCTCAAGAGGCGGGTGAACACACAAAACCCCACAAATTCTGACAAACTCCAAGCATTGATTAAGCAAGAATGCACTGCTATCAGTCAGGATGTGGCCCAGACGTTAATTGACAGCATGCCAGGGTGGATTGCAGAGGTCTTGAAAAAGGATCAACACTGCAAATATTGACTTTTTGCATCAACTTCTTGTAATTGTCAATAAAAGCCTTTGACACTTATGAAATGCTTGTAATTATGCTTCATTATTCCATAGTAACATCTGACAAAAATATCTAAAGACACTAAGGCAGCAGACTTTGTGACACAAATATTCATTTTCATTCTCATTTTTTTTGCCACGACTGTACACATTAAGTCCTACTCCTGGATTAATCTAAACCCTGTCTGTGAACAGGCCCTTGAACTGGCTAGGAAACTGAAAACTACATCTCCCATGTTGGAATCACAATTACAGGAAGTCACGTGATCGAATTATCTTGTTTCAAGGGCAACTTGTCGAAGTGGTTGCAAGAGCTACACGTGTAGTTAGGTAGCTACAGTTTAATTTCTTAAAGTTTTAATATTAGCTATCACAATTAGTTATGGACGGATTTGGTTCCGACTTTTCATCAGGTGCTGGGTCCGGTAAAATGGACACCGGGACAATCATGGAGCAAGTGAAGGTCCAGATTGCGGTGGCTAATGCGCAAGAGCTCTTGCAGGTAATTTGCTATACTAGATAACTAGACACCGGACAGCTAGTTGACTGGTTAACTCATTGTTGCGTAGCAAGTTGAAAAAGCTGATGTGAAAGCAATAAGTTACTACCACCTTACAACTAGTTAGTAAGCTACGAATACAATAGGCCTTATAGCTACAAGCTTGCTAACGTTAGTTAGCTAACTAGGTACCTTAGCCTGTCGAATGAATGAATGCTCGCTGTTTGTTAGCAAGCCATGTAAATATTTTATTACATGTATATAGTTAACTACAAACGGCATATTTGGTCTGTAGGCCAGGCCTACTCTCAATGTAACGTTAGTTAAATTGCCTGTCAGGTCGTGGAGCCTGAGGTGAGTGATGATGGGTTAAATCTTATCTTTCTCCTTTGTTGTAGAGGATGACAGACAAATGCTTCAAGAAATGCATAGGCAAACCAGGAGGCACGTTGGATAACTCTGAACAGGTATGCCAGTGTATTTATTTGCAGATTATTATGACAGGATATGGATGTGAAGTGGTTGATTTGTGACACCTAACTTGAGTCAGTGAATTGTCATTTGAGACATGTTTGAGGTATGTTACACATCATAAAATGCTAATATTATGCAGTGGTAATGCTGACTGATATTTTTGTTTATTGCAGAAATGCATCGCTATGTGCATGGATCGATATATGGATGCATGGAATACTGTGTCCCGTGCCTACAATTCCAGACTACAGAGGGAAAGGGCTCGTATATGAACATGATCCTACTCTGTCAGCCACACCTTAGCAAAGCCCAAACATATCGCAGGGAAGGTGTTAACGGTAGTGGCTGAGGCTGGCACGATGCCACACCAACTTCTGTGACAACACCTCACATACAGGTTTGGTTTGCCGACCTTGTGAACAGCAGCCATACTTGTGGACATTCTCCTTTCACTAAAGGATAGTTTAACAAATGGATATCTTCTATAATGTTTATTTTTATTACAAGACTCATTAATTCATTTTCCTGAAAAAAATATTTTCTGCAATTATGTCACTTTTCAATCACTCTCTAAACTAGTCTACTCTCTGTAACCGTCCCCTTAAATTCAGTGCCAGGTACCCATTCTTCAGTTTGTCACAGGCTATGGCTGTGTTTGTGTGGGTGAAACAGTTCCCTGAAGAGGTTAGGTAAGGTTTATTTTACCACCACTTTCATCTGTAAACCTAGTTTCTCTCATGGGGAAGAATTGAGGAACAAGTTTTTGTTTTCATAACTGTGAACCTGGCCAAGCCAAAGAATCCTATATCAGAATACGTGTTGAGAACAAAACAGTATTGTCAAGACTTTCGTTCCAGTTGTCACTCTATCTGCCCACCACAGTAGTGGGTCTGTTTTAACAAGGTCTGCTGTGGTGCAGACTTTGTGTTGAACCCAGCTGGCTTTGTGTGCTTGGTTTGTCAGATTTCTGGGAACAGCTCCACTTCATTCAGCCCTTTGACTTGTGTAGAGAAGTAAAATGAAATGGCCTGTGAATGCTGAACGGTGGGTGCTGCTCAGAGGACTGAGGTGTTTGTGATTGACTGGAATGGCCTTTTTCCACTTGTCAGAAATTAATAAATACAGATTAAATTTGGTCAAATTGCTGTTTTTGTCCTTTGAAAATGAATAAATGTTCTGTTGCTTGAGGAACCAGAGTGGCTATCATTTTTCATGTAGTGCCTGAACAGCTTCTCGAAGTTATGTAGATTTAGCCACGTAAAGATGCTTTCATGCAAGACTTCCTGACAAGAATCTGCTATAGCTGTACACATAATTGTCACACATTTTAGTTTTGGTTGGTCTATTGAACATCAAAATGGTGATTGGCTAAATAAGACAAATGACAGTTGGGTAAATGCCAATAAAATGAAATGTATTTTTGGACCCACAAAGACTAAAATAAATACACTTCCCCATTTAATAATGTATGTTGTAGTAAAATGTCCATGGACCAGTTATCCACATTTATTGTCCAAGATTAAACTTTCAGCTGGACTCTCCAGGCAGTTTACTGGTGGCATATCTTCATTTACCAGTAACACACACATGCCAGTGCTGGCTGCAATGTAGAAAACCCATTTTGTGTCCTCAAGTATTATATGATGTCTCTGTCAGTCTCAATTCCTTCTCTCTTCCATAGCCTCAGAAGTGCAGATAGTTGGATATCCATTCCCTGATGGCAGTGACCCGCATATAGACTCCTGGGAAAGCAGTCCGTCCGCAGCCATGTCCCCAGCTAGTTACCCCGGCAACAAACCACTGGCCAGAGAATTCACGACATGTCAAGGGGCCACCAGAATCTCCCTGCGTTTCAGAAACGGAGACCTCGGTTGACAACTTTGTTAGAGAATTGAAAATACAAGGCAATAAGTACATCCCAAATGTGCATTGGTCCTGGGAAGATGGCTTTAGAGCATAAGAACAAAAACAATTCACCTGATTTAAACGTTTGTCACCATAAATGTACTTTTGAGAACTGACTGCGTGTGGCATTATTTTTGTTCTTTTGCTGAGTAGAGTGCTATTTGGCTAGCTAGACGCTGGATGCCTGAACCCAGGAATGCAAATCGGCTGACTTGGTTACATAAGCAGCTTAAGAGGAGACTGACTGCAGTTTTAATGAGAACAAATGTAAAGATAAGCATCACTTAAGTACAGCTGTGTCTTAGGATAAACAACCACTTGAAATAGTACAGAAACATTTTAACTTGAGTTTAAATGTTTTAAAAGACTTCAGTTGCATCTAACATGGAGATAGTGTGCACTGCACTTCATGTCATTTGAGCTCTTACCAGGCATGTGTCTTTGCCCCCCTCCATGTAGCCGGCACACATCATGCTTGGGGTGAGGCTGTTGCCGTAAGCCTGCTGGCAGTCTGACTGCTCAATGATGTTCACATCAGCTTTCTGGAGCAGGTTGGTCAGAGAACCTGTGGGTGAAACAAATGTTAACATGAGTCACATTGTCAAAGAATGACATTTCAAGATGTATACACACATCACTTATTTGAACATATGAAACATTTTATCACAACAGAATGTCTTGATATCTGATATTACTCTCACCTCCCTCCCTCATGGAGCCCCAGCCAGTAATGTAGCACTCAGTGTTCTTCAGAAAGCTGTGTACAGGAGAGGGGAGGCAAACCAACTGGATTGTGTAGGATCTGGGTGCTGGGACAGCCATCTCCAGCAGGGCCACATCATAATCCATGTTGGTGCTGTTGAAGCCCGGGTGCAGTACGATCCTCTGGATGGGGATAACCAGAGCTCCCACCCCGGACCTCAGCACTGAACCCAGACTCACTGACCAGGCGACAGGGTTGGAGTTACTACGGTGATGGGATGAGGACAATGAGCTGATGATTTAACTGGCCGTTTCGGCAGGGAATAGATTTTGGAGTATGTGTAGAAGTGAATGTTCTATATACAGTTATTCATGAGGGGCACTGGAGACAGACAGACATGCACACCTTTACCCTATTCTTAAAAATGTAAGGATATGTTATGGGGAATCTTATGTCCCTCCCTGTGTAAGTAAACAATTTATGAATGATTCCTCATGAAACCCAGACAAAAAAAAATCCATGATTTTGAGGATTATCATGAAATGTAATCCATAGAATAGTACTTTAGAGGAATGATTGTTGACTCATATTTGACATTTGTATCTAAAACATAATTGAGAAATCATTTATTAAAGTTGATATATTTATGACATTTTAGCCTTACTCATGTCTTACCCAGACTCATTAGTGTTTCATCTGTTGGTGCTACAAAGCAAACATTGGTGTCATGTGCTTGCTCTGTAATATGAGTCGTATTTTGATTTCAATAACTTTTTTAAACATTAATTTATGAATATTGAAAAATATAAAGCTGAATATTGAAAAGACAATATATTTAGCAATTTTTTATATTGTTAAAAGTAATAACTCTTCGGCAGAGTCAATCAACTAGATTCAGACGCTTTTTTTCCTTGAGCGGATGGTCGGTCGGGGGCCGGAAACATAATTACAAATAATTTGTAGACTGCAAATTGACTGCAAGAATCCCAAACCGATATAATATTTGGCTAAAACAATCATTTCAAACCTTGCTTACATTTGTATACGATCACGTCTCTCTGTTATGCGTAGGAATACTTGGGAACAGATTTCCAAAATTAAAATAAATTATGTCCAACAATGAAAAAATATAAAATGTCTTGTTTTTGCTTAGAAAACTAGGGGGGGCAAATTCAGTCCATGGGCTGCCAGTTGGGGAACCCTGCTCTACGGGCATTTCAAAATTTCAAAAGTTGGATCCCTGCTACTTTTAGAGTTATGATTGAATTTGTAAGTGTTACCAAAAGAGTGAATGTGCAAATGGTTTCAAAATGGTCACCCTCTGCTGGTGATTTGCTGGATATGCAATGGATAAAGTAAAAGAAAGTGCTGTGATTGGATACATTGCCGACTGCCAATTTCTCTATATACTAAAATAGGCCATAACTTTAAAACTAGCAGAGATCCCGCTCTGGAACTTTGATATACTTGTAGAGTATATTATGTTCAACAATGTATAGAAACATTTATGTTTATATTTGTCAATATTCATAAATGAATGGAAAGAAAAAACAGTTTTGGAAATCTAAATACGACTCATATTACAGAGCAAGTGGTAAAGCTTCAAACCAATGTTTGCTTTGTAGCATCTATAGATTAAACATTAATTAGGAAGTCTTAAAGGAGGCCTGGGTAAGGCCAAAATGTCATAAATATGCCAACTTTGATAAATAATTTCTATATTATGCTTTTAGATACAAATGTCAAATATATGTCAACAAATTTTCCTCCAAAGGACTAATCCTTGGATTACATTTCATGAAAATCCCCCAAATCATGGTCTTTTTTTGTCTGTGTTTCATGAGGAATCACTCTTTTACAGTATGTGACATTGTGAATGGTCTACAATATATGTTAGGCCCTGACAGAGAGTGATGTATTCTGTACCCTTTGAAGCAGTGGGCAGCAGTCAGGAGCCACTTAGAGTGTATGAGAGTGGCTCCACAGCGGTGTAAGCGTTGATACTGTAGGCTGCCAATCCATGGCCACTCCCCCCTCCGTGCTGTCAAGCCACCCACAATCCTCTGGGAGCCCACTGCCGGACGCATGCCACAGTCTAAGGAGAGAGAGAGTACAGGATGGTAACTTAGAACTTTAAAAGTCGTCAATGTTTTGAAGAGGGATTGGAAAATTGGGTCCATCTACATCTGCTACATACAGTGCCTTCAGAGAGTATACCCTTGACTTATTCCACATTTTGTCTTTACAGCCTGAATTCAAAATTGAATAAAACAACATTTTCTCACCCATCTACACACAATACCCCATAAAGACAAAGTGAAAACATGTTTTTTGACATTTTTGCAAATTTATTGAAAATGAAATAGAGAAATATCTAATTTACATAAGTATTCACACCCCCGAGTCAATATATGTTAGAATCACCTTTGGCAGCAATTACAGCTGTAAGTCTAAGAGCTTTGCACACCTGGATTGTACAATATTTGCACATTATTCTTCAAACAATTCAGTTAACTGCCTGTTCAGGGGCGGCAGCGTAGCCTAGTGGTTAGCGCGTTGGACTAGTAACCGGAAGGTTCCGAGTTCAAACCCCCGAGCTGACAAGGTACAAATCTGTTGTTCTGCCCCTGAACAGGCAGTTAACCCACTGTTCCCAGGCCGTCATTGAAAATAAGAATATGTTCTTAACTGACTTGCCTGGTTAAATAAAGGTAAAAAAAATAAAAAGCTCTGTCAAGTTGGTTGTTGATTATTGCTAGACAGCCATTTTCAAGTCTTGACATAGATTTTTCAAGCTGATTTAAGTCAGAACTGTAACTAGGCCAGCATTGTCGATTTGGTAAGCAACTCCAGTGTATATTTGTCCTTGTGTTTTAGGTTATTGTCCTGCTGAAAGGTGCATTTGTCTCCCAGTGTCTGTTGGAAAGCAGACAGACAGGTTTTCCTCTAGGATTTTGCCTGTGCTTAGCTCTATTCCATTTATTTTTATCCTAAAAAAACTCCCTAGTCCTTGCCGATGACAAGCATACCCATAACATGATGAAGCCAACAATATGCTTGAAAATATGAAGAGTGGTACTCAATGATGTGTTGTGTTGGATTTGCCTCGAGCATAACGCTTTGTATTCAGGACATGAAGTTAATTTATTTGCCACATTTTCTACAGTTTCACTTTAGTGCGTTATTTACATTTTAGTCATTTAGCAGATGCTCTTATCCAGAGTGACTTACAGTTAGTGCATTCTTCTTAAGATTGCTAGGTGAGACAACCACATATCAGACATAGAAAGTACAACATTTTAACTCAAAAGTAGCTACAGTATCAGCAAAGTCAGAGCTAAGGAAGGTGTCTGGTGAGGCGGGGATGCTGTGGGATTATTTAAGATACTCTTTGAAGCGGTAGGTTTTTCGGATGATGGTCAGGAACGCTGGTGTCTTAGCTTCAGGGGAAAGCTGTAGGAGTGGGAGGGCCAAGAGACCAGAGGTGGCAGATAGAGTGCTCAGGTTGGAGTGTAGGGTACAAGTGCCTGTATTAGGACCTGCACCGCTTCCTGTGTGTGGTAGGGTCATACTCCATGGATGTTGTAGAACATGAACCTGTAGGGGCGAGTCACTGCTTTGATGTTTGGAGAGAATGACAGGGTGTTGTCTAGGTTCACGTCAAGGTTCTTTGCACTCTGGGAGGAGGACACTGGGGAGTTGTCAACCGTGCTGGAGATGTCTTTGAGTGGGCAGGCCTCCCCCGAGAGGAAGAGCAGCTCCAATTCATCCCAAAAGTGTTCGATGGAGTTGAGGTCAGGGTTCTGTGCAGGCCAGTCAAGCTCTTCCACACCGATCTCGACAAACCATTTCTGTATAGACCTCACTTTGTGCACAGAGGCATTGTCATGCTGAAACAGGTAAGGGCCTCCCCAAACTGTTTCCACAAAGTTGGAAGCACAGAATCGTCTAGAATATCATTATATGCTGTAGCGTTAAAATTTCCCTTCAATGAAACGAAGTGGCCTAGGCCGAACCATGAAAAACAGCCCCAGATTATTATTCCTCCTCCACCAAACTTTACAGTTGGCACTATTCATTCGGGCAGGTAGCGTTCTCCTGGCATCCGCCAAACCCAGATTCGTCCATCGGACTGCCAGATAGTGAAGTGTGATTCATCACTCCAGAGTGTTTCCACTGCTCCAGAGTCCAATTGCGGCGTGAATTACACCACTCCAGCCAGTGCTTGGCATTGCGCATGGTGAACTTAGGCTTGTGTGCAGCTGCTCAGCCATGATAACCCATTTCAAGAAGCTCCCGACAAACATTTACTGGGCTGAGGCTGCTTCCAGAGGCAGTTTGGAACTCGGTAGTGAGTGTTGCAAGCGAGGAGAGACAATTATTACGCAATACGCGCTTCAACACTTGGTGGCCCCATTTTGTGAGATTGTGTGTCTTACCACTTCACGGCTGAGCCGTTGTTGCTCTTAGATGTTGCCACTTCAAAATAACAGCACTTATAGTTGACCAGGGCAGCTTTAGCAGGGCAGTCCACATAGTTTTGTATATATAGTGTATTAAGTTACACCGCGACCACCATGGCATTTCTCTTAAAAAATGATTTCACTGTGACCTGCTGCTGACTGTCAGGCAGTGAGGCAAGCTGTTGCTGAGTGAGTGAGTGGTGGGAAGGGCTGGAGGGGTGTGTGTGTTGAGAGAGCACCGCAGCAGGCAGCTTAGTCCACTATTGGCTGAGCCACTTGAGTGAGAGGAGCAAGAGCAGCACTCGCGCATGTCATGACAACTTTTTACTAGTGTTAGGCAGGCTATGCACACTGAACAAAAATATAAACATGTAAAGTGCTGGTTCCATGTTTCATGAGCTGAAATAAAAGATGTTTCATCCGCATAAAAAGTGTATTTCTCTCAAATTATGTGCACATATATTTGTTTACATCCTTGTTAGTGAGCATTTCTCCTTTGCCAAGATAATCCATCTACCTGACAGGTGTGGCATATCAAGAAGCTGATTAAACAGCATGATCATTACACAGGTGCACCTTGTGCTAGGGACAATAAAAGACCACTTTAAAATGTGCAGCTTTGTCAGAACAACACAATGCCACAGATGTCTCAAGTTTTGAGGGAGTGTGCAATTGGCATGCTGACTGCAGGAATGTCCACCAGAACTGTTGCGAGAAAATGTAATGTTAATTTCTCTACCATAAGCCGACTCCAACATAGTTTTAGAGAATTTGGTAGTACATCCAGCCGGGTTCACAACCGCAGACCACGTGTATAACCATGGAGAGTTACCTCAAGTCGCAAAGAAAACCAGAGCTGTCTCCACTGTTCCAGACAGTGATACTTAGATACCAAAAATGATTTTTTGGTGTTGAAATGGTTCTGGAACAGTGGAGACAGCTCTGGTTTTCTTTGCGACTTGAGGTAACTCTCCATGGTTCTATATCAATAGTTGTTTTGTAGTACAAAAAATGTTGGAAACATTACCTTGCTTGACATTGCTATAGGTCCTGTAACTGTTTCTTACATCCAATATGTTTTGTGGACTTCACCGGACAGATGCTGCTCTCCGGTTTTGTAATGAAATAAATGTATGGTTGAATTTATTCTGCCACTGGGTCTTCATATTGTCTCGGCCTTAGGCCTATATGTCACGTTGTCAAGGCATATAAACTAACAGGTTATAGAGAAAACAATGTAGTTATCATAACACATAGGTTGTAATATGAAATGTTTCTCTCGATTGGCTTCCCTGGTGATTTTACCCATGCACCGCTACTGTGGACTATGCCTATTGAAATTACAATTCAATCTCTCAAATGGGCCATTTATAACGGTTTGTAGTCTTAACGTCTGGCACATAATAATGGCACAATTGCTATAAAATAGCCCAACATTCAGTTTTTAAGTGTTTCTTGCTCAGATAATTTGAGATCCTGTGTCCAACTTTTATCACTCAAACTCTCCTGTCAGATTTATCTATAGATATGCACATCCGCAAAGGGGATTTATTTAACATTTTAAACCGGGTTAGAGCCCTGATTGCTGACTGGCTGAAAGCCGTGGTATATCGGACCATATACCTTGGGTATGACAAAAAAATATTTGTTTTATTATGTTGGTAGCCAGTATATAATAACAATAAGACACCCCGGGGGTTTGTGGTATATGGCCAATATACCACGGCTAATGGCTGTATCCAGGCATTCCGCATTACGTCATGCTTAAGAACAGCCCTCAGCCATGGTATATTGGCCATAAACAGTACCATACCCTCCTCATGCCTTATTGCTTAAACATAGCAGTCAAATTAGTTAAATCGACATCCATTGATGGAAAATGATCAGGCGAGTTTAATAGGGGCAAATTATCTTTTCTCTTGCGGCATATTTTATTATTTTATTACGTCATAGCTCGCAATAATAATTATTTTGATCAACCGAATTTTGCTTCTAACGTTGTTACAAGTTACATAGATATTCCTTCTTCTTGGCTCGATAACGTTATGGCAAACGGGTTTATTGTATAAATGTGGAAAGTTTTCAGGCCTTTTGGGCAGGTTTTGAGTGGTCATTGGGCCGGGAATTGTATCTAGACCTGGAAACCCTGCCTGGTTGGAGCAGCCTGCCAGGTAGGATGCAATCCAAGAGTGTGCAGAGCCTGAGACACCTAGCCCTGAGAGGGTGGAGAGGAGGATCTGATGGTCCATGGTGTCAAAGGCAGCGGTTAGATCTAGGAGGATGAGAAACAGAGGATAGACATTTAGCTTTGGCAGTGACACAGAGAAGAGCAGAAGCCTGACTGGTTAGGGTCAAGAAGATTGTTATGAGAGAGATAGCGAGAGAGTTGGTCAGAGACAGCACACTCAAGTGTTTTGGAAAGCAAATAAAGGGATACCGGTCTGTAGTTTTTGATGTCAGAGGAGTCAAGTGTTGGTATCTTGAAGAGGGTAGCGAGTCAGACTATTTTAAGTCAGAGGGGACGCAGCCGGTGGTCAGGGATGAGTTTATGAGGGAGGTCTCCAGAGATGGTCTAGAGAAGGGAGGAGAGGATGGGGTTGAGAGGGCAGGTTGTCGCGTGGCTGGACCTCACCAGTCGCAGGATTTCATCTGGAGAGAGAGGGGAGAAAGAGGTCAAGGCGTAGGGTAGTTCGGTGTGAGTGGGACCAGTGGCTGAGTGAATGAAAGTGGTTGACAAAGTCGTCCACAGAGAAGGAGGAGGGAGGGGAGGGCGTGGAATATTGAGGAGTTTCCTAGGGTTAGAGGCAGTAGCTTGACATATAGAGTGATAGAATGTGGCTTTAGCAGCAGATACAGAGGAAGAGAAGGTTGAGTGAGGGAGTGGAAGGATGATAGGTCCTCCAGAAGTTGAGTTTTCCTCCATTTTCACTGTTCTGTAAGCTCGCAATTAGTCACTCTGCCATGGAGCAGGAAGGGATGGCTGAGCCGGTCTGGAGGAAAGAGGGATAGTGCGGGTCATAGGATGCGGAAAGAGAGGAGAGTAGGGTTGAAGAGGCAGAATCAGGAGACAGGAGGGAAAAGGATTCAGCAGAATGGAGAGATGATAGGATAGAAGGGGGGAGAGTAGTGGAAGAGAGAGCGAAGATTGCGACTGCACATTACCATCTGGGTAGGGGCTGAGTGACTAGGATTGGAGGACAGGAAGACAGAAAAGGAAATAAAGTAGTGATCAGAGACCTGGGGGCGAACGGCATGAAGATGAGGTTTAGCATATTGCCTGCCTTGTGATTGGGAGGAGACTAGGAAAGAGTGAAGTCAAAAGAGGCAAGGGGAGTAAAGAGAGAGCTGGAAAGAAATGAATCGAAGACAGACATCAGAAGGTTGAAGTACTAAGAGCTCACCGCTCGCCAGGAAATGATCTTATCAAGGTGTCAAGCTCATTGAAGTAACCTCAAAGAGAACTTTCTAAGGGGACCTGGTGGGCGATAGATGACAACAATGTTAAGCTTTAGTGGACAAGTGACAGTGACAGCATTGAATTCAAATGAGGAGATGGACAGATGAGAGGCAGAAAAGAGAATATCTCCACTTAGGAGAAATTAGTAGCCCTGTGCCACCACCGCGACGACCAAATGCTCTCGGACTTTGAGAGAAAACGTTGTCAGATGAAGCCAGAGCAGCTGGAGTAACAGTGTTCTCTGGGGTGATCCATGTCTCATCGGGGCCAAAAAGTCAAGGGACTGAAGGGCAGCATAGGCTGAGATGAACTCAATGTTCTTGACCACAGATTGGCAGTTCCAAACGCTGCCAGAGACCAGGAATTCCACATGGGTTGTACGCGCCGAGTCCACTAAATTAGAAAGGTTGCAGCCAAGGGGTGGGGAGCGTCTGTAAAGCCTACAGGAAGAGAAGCGAACTGGGATAGAAAACACACACATAGTTGCCAAACATACAAAAGAGCAAAATTAGATCATTTGAAAATAACTAGGTAAGATACTCAAGTGAGAGATTGGTGTGGAGCCTTCCTTTCTTTCCTTCCTCAAATAACACTGCAGAACTCGGCTGAACTGTCTTTGATTCGGCAATGGTCTTAGTTTTGTGACGAGGCTGCCGCTGAAAAGACCACCGCTGAGAAAACAGGGGAGACTGAAGTACTAATATGAATTGCTAATTGCCTTGCAAAGGTGAAGAGCACACCTCCTGGTACTAATTGCTCATTGCTTAGGAGAGGAGAAACCGATGCTTCGGATGTCGAAGAGGTGGCTTTCCTGTCCCAATGTTCTGCCCTGGAGCTTAAGCTGCATCCTTGTGTCTTCTTCTCCTCCCGCCTCAATGCCACGGAGAGGAACTACAATGTGCTGAATCGGGAGCTTCTCGCTGTGAAGATGACATTGGAGCAATGGAAGCACAGGCTGGAAGGGGTGGAACATCCGTTCATTGTGTGGACCGACCACAAAAACCTGGAGTATCTCTGCACCGCCAAGCACCTCAACTCCAGGCAAGCGAGATGGGCCCTGCTGTTTACCCGGTTCAACATTTCCCTCTCTTACTGGCCCATGGTCCAAGAACATCAAGCCGGATTCCCTGTCTCGCCTCTATGGCCCCACAGTTACCGCCCCGGAGCCCGAGACCATCCTTCCCACCTCATGCCTGGTGACGGCACTCAGCTGGGGTATAGGGAAACAGATCCGGGAGGCGCAGTGGTCCTAGCCGAACCCTGGAGGGGGCCCAGAGATAACCGGATGTTTGTGCCTGACGCTGTCCGCCCTGCGGTCCTGGAGTGGGCCCATTCCTCCAAGCTTGCCTGCCACCCGGGCTCCCGTCAGACCCTGGCCTTCCTGTGACAATGCTTTTGGTGGCCTACTATGGTTCCTGATGAAGACTCCTCGGCAAGCTCCGGCTGGTCTTCTGCAACCACTGCCCGTCCCTCACCGTCCCTGGTCCCACATATCCCTGGATTTCGTCATGGGCCCCACCCTGTCTAAGGGCAACACTGCCATCCTGACTGTGGTCACCCGGGTTTCCCAAAGCCGCCCACTTCATTCATCCCCTCAAACTACCCTTGGCCAAGGAGACGGCCTAGCTCATGTTGCAGCATGTCTTCCTGATCAATGCACTGCCCGTGGACATGGTTTCCGACCGGGGGCCTCAGTTCTCATCCCGATTCTGGAAGGCGTTCTGCACCCTCATTGGGTCGTCGGCCAGCCTGTCCTCTGGGTTCCACCCCAGTCCAATGGTCAGTCGGAGTGAGCCAACCAGGACCTCAAGACTGCGCTGCCTGGTATCCGCCAACCCCACCACCTGGAGCTAGCAGCTTGTGTGGGTGGAATATGACCGCAACACCCTTCCTTGCTCTTCCACGAGGCTATCGCCATTTGAGTGTTCCCTGGAGTCTCAGTCCCGCTCTTCCCCAAGCAGGGAAGAGGTCGGCATACCTTCTGCTCAGATGTTTGTCCGCCGCTGTCGTCGTACCTGGAGGAGAGCCCGGTCGGCCCTCCTCAAGACCACCTCCAGGTATCGACGACAAGCGGACCGCCATCGGACCCTGGCTCCCCGGCATCGTCTCGGCAGAAGATATGGCTAAATCCAGGCTACCCACTTGGGATCTGCCCCACCGCGTGGAATTCTGCAAATTCTCCCCGGTTTATCGGCACGTTTCCCCATCTCTAAAATGATTAACTCCTCTGCTGTTCTTCTTCTGTTGCCCCGTACCCTTCGTATACAACCCACGTTTCATGTGTCCCGAGTTAAACCCATGTCACACAGCCCTTTGTCTCCCGTTTCCAGGCCCATCCCTCTCCCTCGTCTCATCAACGGCCAACCGGCATACACGGTGAGGTGTCTCCTGAAGGTTCGACCTCGGAGCAGGGGTTTCCAGTACCTGGTTGACAGGGAGGGTTATGGCTTTATCTGTTGACAGTTTGTTTTGTTTCGTCGCGCCTACCAGCAGTTTTCCCTCTGTTCCTGTCTCTTGATTGTTCCTGTTTTCTAGTTTTGACCTTTTCTGTCTGCCCTGAGCCTGCCTGCAGTCCTGTACCTTTGCCCCACCTATCTGGATTATTGACCCCTGCCTGCCCTTGAACTGTCTTTGCCTGCCCCTGTTGGATTATTAAACTGTTGTTAATTCAATGTTGTCTGCATCTGGGTCTTACGTTGAAACGTGATACTAAATAAGGAATGAAGCACACTGAGATAGCACCTGAGAAGCTGGTTATATACACTCAGAAAAGAGGTGACGCATGTTTGGAATATTTTTTTTCTATACAGCCTTACTACTTTTCACTCTGTCATTTAGGTTAGTATTGTTGAGTAACTACAATGTTGTTGATCCATCCTCAGTTTTCTCTTATCACAGCCATTGAACTTTGTAACTGTTTTAAAGTCACCATTGGCCTCACTGTGAAATCCAATAGGTGCCCTTTGCGAGGCTTTAGAAATCCTTTCAAATCTGTGTTTGAAATTCACTGCTCGACAGATAAGTGTGGGGTCATTCAAAATCATGTTAAACACTATTATTGCACATTTTTACTCCTAAACTAATATTTCATTCATTTGTAAACATTTCTTAAAACATAATTCCACTTTGACATTATCGGGTATTGTGTGTAGGTCAGTGCCCCAAAGTTTAAATTTAATCCATTTTAAATTGAGGCTGTAACACAACAAAACGTGGAAAAAGTCAAAGGGTGTGAATAGTTTCTGAAGGTATTGACAGTTGTACAGTTTGGGAGACAGGCCAGCGATAAACTCACCACAGTTCTTCTCATCAGCCTCGTTAGAGCAGTCAATGACACCATCACACTCAGGGTTCATTTTGCTGACACACTCCCCAGCCCTGCACTTGAAGTTCTCACTACAATTCACACCTGCCAAAAAAACACAATGATTAGTTACAGTGCATTCGGAAAGTACTCAGACCCCTTCGCTTTTTCCACATTTTGTTACGTTACAGCCTTGTTTTAAAAATCTCATCAATCTACACACAATACCCCATTATGACAAAGTGAAAACTGGGTTTTAGATATTTTTGCACATTTATTAAAATTAAAAAAACATACCTTATTTACATAAGTATTCAGAAACCTTTGCTATGAGACTCAAAATTGAGCTCAGGTGCATCCTGTTTCCATTGATCATCCTTGAAATAAATAAATAATAAATAAATGTTTCTACAACTTAATTGGAGTCCACCTGTGGTAAATTCAAATGATTTGGACATGATTTGGAAAGGCACACATCTGTCTATATAAGGTCCCAGAGTTGACAGTGCACGTCAGAGCAAAAACCAAGCCATGAGGTCGAAGGACTTGTTCGTAGAGTTCCAAGACAGTATTGTGTCTAGGCACAGATCTGGGGAAGGGTACCAAAACATTTCTGTAGCATTGATGGTCCCCAATAACACAGTACCTCCATCATTCTTAAATGGAAGAAGTTTGGAACCACCAAGACAACCACCAAGGAACCACCAAGAGCAAATGGGAGAGAAGGGTCTTGGTCAGGAAGGTGACCAAGAACCCGATGGTCATCTGACAGCGCTCCAGGGTTCCTCTGTAGACATGGGAGAATCTTCCAGAAGGACAACCATCTCTGCAGCACTCCACCAATCAGGCCTTCATGGTAGAATGGCCAGACGGAAACCACTTCTCAGTAAAAGGCGCATGACAGCCCGCTTGGTTTGCCAAAAGGCACCCAAAGGACTCTCAGATCATGAGAAACAAGATTTTCTGGTCTGATGAAACCGAGATTGAACTCTTGTCCTGAATGCCAAGCGTCACATCTGGAGGAAATCTGGCACCATCCCTACGGTGAAGCATGGTAATGGCAGCATCATACTGTGGGGATGTTTTCAGCAGAAGGAACTGGGAGACTAGTCAGGATCAAGGGAATGATGAACGGAGCAAAGTACTGAGAGATGATTGATGAAAACTTGCTCCAGAGCGCTCAGGACCTCTGACTGGGACGAAGGTTCACCTACCAACAGGATAACCTCCCTAAGCACACAGCAAGGACAACGCAGGATTGGCTTCGGGACAAGTCTCTGAATGTCCTTGAGTGGCCCAGCCAGAGCTCAGACTTGAACCCGTTCGAACATCTCTGGAGAGACCTGATAATAGCTGTGCAGCGACGCTCCCCATCCAACCTGACAAAGCTTGAGAGGATCTGCAGAGAAGAATGGGAGAAACTCCCCACACTCCCCAAGTGTGCCAAGCTTATAGCGTCATACCCAAGTAGACTCAAGGATGTAATCGCTGCCAAAGGTGCCTGAACAAAATACTGTTTAAAGGGTCTGAATACTTATGTAAATTCGATATTTCAATTGTTGTTGTTTTTTAGCAAAAATGTCTAAACTTTTTTTGCTTTGTCATTATGGGGTATTGTGTGAAAATTGATGAGGGGGAACAGAACAATTTAAATCATTTCAGAATAAGTTCATAACTTTATAAAATGTTTTAAAAGTCAAGGGGTCAACTACCTAAAATGTCTCTATAACCTTGCTTCCAAAATTACCATGCAGGAGTGGGGCTGCTACCATTGTCTTGGAAATAGGACTGACTGTTGGTGTCGTAACTGGCACCATTGGCGGGGTGTGGGCAGGGTAGTGGACCATGCCAGGGTTGGTATGGCTGAGGATCCAGTTGCGTAGCCTGGTGACGCGGGAATAGACCCCTGGCCTGTTGATCTGAGCACAGCCCACGCCCCAGCTCACCACCCCAGCGAGGAAGAACCGCCCTGGGGCCTCCTCACACACCAATGGCCCTCCAGAGTCACCCTGATAGTGATTTAATATAAAATCAGGGAATTTAATAAGCATGTCAACATGCCATAATCCCAGCCCACTATTTGTAGGACAGCCCTAAGAGTCAATGTGTTATTTGAACTCTAAGTACACATTCCACACAACAATAATAGAAAAAAAGGACATGTATTTTGTATGTATTATAGTATTATAAACTGGGTGGGTCGAGCCCTGAATGCTAATTGGCTGAAAGCCAAGTATACCACGGGTATGTAAAAACAAATGTTTATACTGTTCTAATTACGTTAGTAACTAGTTTATAATAGTAATAAGGCACCTTGGGGGTTTGTGGTATATGGCCAATGTACCACGGCTAAGGGCTGTGTCCAGGCACTCCACGTTGCGTTGTGCATAACAACAGCCCTTAGCCATGGTGTATATATATTGGCCTTTTTACTTAAATAGAGCCACCCTGTAGGGGAACCAAAAATGTCAAAGTCTCCAAGCAGATAGCTTTTCAGACTCATCGCTCTCTCTTTCTCACCTGACAGGAGTCGACCTTCCCTTGTAGGAAGCCAGCACACATCATGTTGTCGGTCACAGAGCCTCTGTAAACGGACGACTTGTTGCAGACCTTTGAATCAATGATATTAACCACTGCCTTCTGTAGAGATGGTGGCGTATCAACTACACAGCACAACAGAGAGCAGGGTCAGTGACCACCACAATACAAAGGGTAACTTGCAAAGGTGTGACTTTAGTTATGCTGTGGTTGTAAAAACAAATTCAAAGTTAACTCACAGGAATGCTGGTTGAGAGCCCCCCAGCCTGACACCACACAGTTCCGGCCTGGGCTGAAGACATGGGAGGAGGAGGGCAGACAGACAGGCTGAATGTAGGGGCTGAAGGTGAGGGGGGTCTCTAGCTCCAGCATGGTCACATCGTTGTCAGTGGTCATAGGGTTGTAGTCTGGGGACACAAACACAGACTTGATGTTCACAGAGATGGCTTCTGACTCTTCTCCACTCACCAGGCTGGCTCCTACCAGGGCTGTCCATTCTTTTGGGTCATTGTCCCTGTAGGGAGTTGGAAAAGAGAGGTCAATTCACTCAATTTCAAACTGACCCAATCACTCCTCACTTCTCAACGTTGATAGCCTATGTGTGGCAAGTCTATTGACAGGTGCAAGGGGTTGTCACTAGTTACCACAGTCACAAAGAAACCCCACATATTTCTACAATGTCTCTTCTTAAAATTAGATTTTGAACATAGCCTTAAACCTAACCTTAACCACACTGCTAACTTTATGCCCTACCCTAACCTTAAATTAAGACCATATTTTTACGCTAAATCAAATTTTGACTTTGTGGCTGTTTTATCTAGTGGAAACCGGTGCATGGTGTAGTAACCTACTTCTCGAAGCAGTGAGCAGCAGTGACAAGCCAATGGCTGTTGATGATGGAGGCTCCACAGTTGTGTCTGCCATGCAGCCTCAGACTGACCTGCCAGGGCAGCTCCCCAGGACGGGCATCCACTCCACCCACTATTCTACTGCCCATGGCCGGGCGTGTCCCACAGGCTGGGGACAACAGCAGTCAGTTACTATATTGTGAAAATGGTATGTTTTAGTGTTTCTGTCTGTCCTGACTATCGGTCTGTCAGTCATAGGTTAAAGAGCACCTACAGCAGTACGCTTCATCAGAGCCGTCGACACAGTCTGGGATGAAATCACACTCGGCATTGATCTTGGTGACACACTCCCCATTGTCACAGGTAAAAGTGTTGTCAGGACAGCTGGCTGAGGAGAGACAGTATCATATGGTCAGACGGAAAACCCTGACTTTTCTAGAGCAATCAATATCAGAGTAGAATAGAAACACTCACCCATATCGTCTCCAATGTTATAGAATGACTTCCCACTGGCCCCTGGGGAGTGAACACGAAAATAAAAGACTGGATGAGGAAGAAAGCATGACATAATATGTAACTATACACTTAAATGATAGTTGTGAACTATGCATTATCTATACCCCCTCTTTTTAAACATCTCTTGATCTGTTTTGGTCAAAACATTGTAACTACAATCAGGATATATGTTAGTCAGGGTGTTTGAGTGTGAGTGGGATTTTCTGTCATGCATCATAACTATCGGACAAAAAAAGATGACATAGTACCCAGTAAAACAATAGTGTTGATCTCTCCAAACTCAGGCACTTTTATGGACTTCCCATGAAACAGGGCGTTCAGTCCTACCCTCAAAAGGTCCTGAATAAAGTTATCAGAGTACTGCTGGACCTTGGACACGCTGAAGACCAGTCGATATGTGGCCATCACATTGCCATTGATGTTACTGGAATAAATGGAAACATCAAAGTAAACAAATATAAAAGGTTCCAAAACACTTGTTTACTATTATTTCATATAAGTATGTGCGTTCCTCTGTAGCTCAGTTGGTAGAGCATAGCGCTTACAACGCCAGGATAGTAGGCTTGATTCCCGGGACTGCCCATACGTAAAATGTATGCATGCACGTAAGTTTCTTTCGATAAAAGCATCTGCTAAATGGTATATGTTATTATTCAGTGTAACATTCATTATCTTTGGACTTACCCATAGGTAACAATATTACAGTCGATATAGTGATGTGCTATTGATGAGGCAATGAAAATATTCTTGATCTGCAAGTGGATTGAAAGATTTGAACTATTTATTAATAAAATCATTGAAATGTGAACGTGTGACATGAAATCAGGCCCCAGGATCTCAGTGCAGTCAGCTCTTACCTTAGTCTTTAGAGTAGAAGTGAGCACTATAGAGAATGCAGAGCTTTCATCTTGCAGGTCAGGACCATACTTGAGACCCTTCAACTCTACCGTCTCCATGAAGTAATGCTCCTCTTCCACCAAGTATGCTGTTGATGTCAGAGAGGATCAAACACCTGTATGCAATTGATTATTACTACTCAAATAGCCGATACATTATCTGTAATAGGCATTATGTAAGTTACATGACTCACCAACCAACAAGCCCACAAAGACGCTGATGAATAAGACTAGGATAAAAGCCAGGGTTATGTTCCTACAGCAGACAGAGTTGGGGGGAGTAGGAGTGGGCTCCCCTGGGGGCCACTCATGATCCTTCTTTAACTCCATGTTGGCTTCAAAGCAACCTTACCTCATACAGAGCATTCCAGTATCTGCACATAGAATGGAATACTCAGTCAGTCAAAGATTGGGAAATGCATTGTAAGCTTTCCTTTTTTTGGCACACCTTGTAATAGTAGCTTGTACACCTTAAATTTAACCCTGTAATAGTAGCCTACTCTACGTAAAGCATATCAAACCCCATTTAACAGAAAGTTATAAAGAATAATGGCAAGATGGGCATGAAATTTAAGGGCAATTTTCTTTTCACCTTTATTTAACCAGGTAGGCCAGTTGAGAACAAGTTCTCAATTACAACTGCAACCTGGCCAAGATAAAGCAAAGCAGTGGGACAAAAAACAACACAGAGTTACACATAGGATAAACAAAAGTACAGTCAATAACAGAATAGAAAAATCTATATACAGTGTGTGCAAATGGAGTAAGGAGGTAAGGCAATAAATAGGCCATAGTGGCGAAGTAATTACAATTTAGCAAATTAACTCTGAAGTTATAGATGATGATGTGCAAGTAGAAATACTGGTGTGCAAAAGAGCAAAAAAGTAAATAAAAACAATATGGGGATGAGGTAGGTAGTTGGGTGGGCTTTTTACAGATGGACTATGTACAGCTGCAGCGATCGGTAAGCAGCTCAGATAGCTGATGCTTAAAGTTAGTGAGGGAGATATGTCTCCAACTTCAGCGATTTTTGCAATTCGTTCCAGTCATTGGCAGCAGAGAACTGAAAGGAAAGGCGGCCAAAGGAGGGGTTGGCTTTGGGGGTGTTGCTATGGTGACCAGTGAGTTGAGATAAGGCGGAGCTTTAGCTAGCAAAGATTTAGGGTAATGGGATATACTGTAGGGCTGGCTACTGGTCGAACTTCTTTATCCCGCAATGATATTACAACTTGTGGTGATATTTAGTTACATGAGATATCTATTTTTGACCAGATTATATTTACATTGCATAACTCTGTTAATTAAGGTTATCATAATGATGGGTGCGGCTCTCATGGGGAGAAAGGGCTGGTCTCCCATCCAATGTTATTCCATTAGTTGAAATACACCACCCTGGAGCAATGGAACTAAATATTCCATTAACTAGGCCATTGAAAGTTTTAAACCAGGTTTCCATCCATCCTTTGTATGCGAGTAAAGTACACAGTAAAATAAAATAAATGTAATGACAGGCCTGATGACAACAGAACATGTTTCGGTAAAGGTTACAAATGTCCACAAAACCAAAAACGCTAGACAAGGTGGGATCTTTTTGTGTCGGTAAAATGAATTATGCTAGAAATTTCGGCGGAACCATTTATACACAAATATTGATATAATAACCATAATATTGAAGATAACATGTAGTTAAATGCTGGCTGGCTGGTTGACTGCCATTTGACAAATACAAATACAAATATTCTCGCTGTTATCCATAATCTCATCATGTCTAGCCTACTACATGCATTGTATCTGCAGGCCTGCACACTCCAATACCAGAGTAAGCACATTTGCTATTAAACTCAACGGTTTTTGTGACAAAACTATCGGTAAAGTTGAAAATGCGATAGAAACACATTGCACTTTAGGTTTTTATTGGGTACATGAAAATGTTAACAAAAAAGTAAATGTTGTGTGTACTAAATCACCTACTAATGCAAAGAAAGCTAGCAATTTACTTTTAAAAAAAAACTTTATTTAACTAGGCAAGTCAGTAAAGAACAAATTCTTATTTTCAATGACGGACTAGGAACTGTGGGTTAACTGCCTGTTCGGGGGCAGAACGACAACCTTCCGGTTACTCGTCCAACGCTCTAACCACAATCAATATCACTAGACATTGGTATTATTAATAAAAGTGGAGGTGAAATAAAACTATACATATTTAGTAGGCTATACTTAGGTGTTTATGATTTATTTATTTATTTGATGGCTTCAATTTGTCCGATTTCGAAATGTACGCTCATCCGTCTAAAGCGCATCGGAGTAATGGCTCGCCCTAAGGAATGGATAGGACAAATAAAAGGCATGAGAAATAGGAGAACTAGTCTGTTGTTTGAAGTCCATGTAAGAAAAACAAATGCTATGAGTCTACACGCCACCAATGACATTGTGAGATGAGCAGACTAAACTAGTTGAATGTAATTTTACAAACCCTAAGCGCCACTTTTACCCATAAAGTTATGTCGAGCAATTCGACACGACAGGTGCTAGCACTCATTAGTAACTGCTTACAGTAAAAAGTCAAACGATTTAAAGTATGCCAACTCACCTGTCTCGTCTCCAATGTCCGACACTGACGATCACAGTATCCTTTTCAGAGGATGAATCGGGACAGACAAAATATCCATGGAGACTAAATACATCGGAAACAGGTCCAGTATTTGTTCAACCTGCCAGTGGGCGTGAAGGCGCTAGAATCACCTTGTGTTCATGTACTTCCCTTCACAAATCCTCTGAGTCCCCCCTCCCACCAACCCTGATCCCACCTAGAGCCTTAAAAAAGCTTTTGGCTACATCCCGGTTTACATAGGCTTCATTGTACAAATGATGTGACCTAACAGTATTATAAGGTGTGTAAAAATCTACAGGTAAATCAAAACAAAGGGTGCTCCCTAGTATTCATCGTGGAGTTACTTGAAATGTTGTGACATTTATTTTTAGCTAAAAAAAAAGGTGAATTTCATAGGAGTTGAATGTCAAATCTCTTTACCATCTGGCAGTCGATGGACAAATTTGGGTTTGGCGGAAGCCAAGAGAACACTACCTCCCTGAATGCATAGTGCCAACTGTAAAGTTTGGTGGGGGAGGAATAATGGTCTGGGGCTCTTTTTTATGGTTTGGGCTAGGCTCGTTAGTTAAGGTGAAGGGAAATAAGCTACAGCATACAATGACATTCTAGACGGTTCTCTGCTTCCAACTTTGTGGCAACAGTTTGGGGAAGACCTTTTCCTGTTTCTGCATGACAATGCCTTGTGCACAAAGCAAGGTCCATTCAGAAATGTTTTGTCAAGATCGGTGTGGAAGAACTTCACTGGCCTGCACAGAGCCCTGATCTCAACCCCCTTGAACACCTTTGGGATGAATTGGAACACCAACTGTGAGCTAGGCCTAATCGGCCAACATCAGTGACCAACCTCACTAATGCTCTTGTGGCTGAATGGAAGCAAGTCTCCACATCAATGTTCCAACATCTAGTGGAAAACCTTCCCAGAAGATGGAGGCTGTTATAGCAGCCAAGGTGGGGGGGGGGGGGGGGGCTATTATACTGAACAAAAATATAAATGCAACAATTTCAAAGAATTTACTGAGTTACAGTTCATATAAGAAATCCATCAATTGAAATATATTCATTAGGCCCTAATCTATGGATTTCACATGACTGGGCAGGGGTTGCAGCCATGGGAGGGCCTGGGAGGGCATAGGCCCACACACTTGGGAGCCATGTCCAGCCAATCAGAATGAGTTTTCCCCCACAAAAGGGCTTTATTACAGGCAGAAATACCATCACTTTACGTGTTGCGTTTATATTTTTTGTTCAGTATACATCATTACCTTATCTCCTGACATAGTAAAACACTTCAAGATGGAGGGGAGAGTCCTGGAATTCTTTTAACTTTTGGCTCGATGCCTTGGGCTCACTGCTCTTGGCAGATCTTTACTTATCTTACCAGGACTGCAGTCTCTCTAGCCAACTTCGCTTATCAGTTCTAGTTACATGGTGCATTTAGACCACATCCACTGTGCCACTCACGCAGTACACTATTTAGGATGAAAATAAAGTGGCATTACATTTTGATCTATCTACAGATAAATAATTGCCAGTAGCTGGTTTAAATGTAAATGCTTTCAAGAGTCAACAGTGTTTCCCCTATATTCATTTCGCAGCCATGCACCGCTTAAGACCCCAGGAAGACCCGAGCCGCCCACAAGCGTCTCTTTGTTTGTGCCCACAAGCTTGAGTAGCCCCCTACAGCAGCTAAGAATTACAGCCTGCTGATCACAATCAACAAGCCTCCCTTCCTGGAGGATGAAAAGAGCTGTTCAGCCCCTCTAACTTAGCTATAAATGTGACACTATAGCCAGCAAGCTACCAACCCTCCACAATGTTCTTTTTACAGTGGCTGCGGTTCCAGATTTTCTGGAACCCCGATTTTTTTATTAAACATTTCTACATATGTGCAGGATCATCTGCACACTTCCCCCTCCAAGTTTCAGCTGCTGCTCAGTGTTCACTCACTCTGTGACACCGCTGCTGCTTGTACATGAAGAACTACACTACCGGTCAAAAGTTTTAGAACACCTATTTTCTACATTGTATAATAATAGTGAAGACATCAAAACTATGAAATAACATATATGGAATCATGTAGTAACCATAAATGTGTTAAACAAATCAAAATATATTTTATATTTGAGATTCTTCAAATAGCCACCCTTTGCCATGATGACAGCTTTGCTCACTCGTTAAAGATTTTTTTCTTTAACGAGTCAGATGCAAAGGATTTACTTCAGACACCCAACAAGGCCCTCATCCCCATTATTCGCAGGAGAAAGAGACAGAGATATTGGGGACGTAGGTCTGGGTGCCTTGTAAGGATCCGATGGCGAGTGGGTAATCTGCCTTTGCCATTAGTCCTATTAGCCAACATGCAATCATTGGATAATACAATAGACGAACTACGAGCACATACAGTGCCTTGCGAAAGTATTCGGCCCCCTCGAACTTTGCGACCTTTTGCCACATTTCAGGCTTCAAACATAAAGATATAAAACTGTATTTTTTTGTGAAGAATCAACAACAAGTGGGACACAATCATGAAGTGGAACGACATTTATTGGATATTTCAAACTTTTTTAACAAATCAAAAACTGAAACATTGGGCGTGCAAAATTATTCAGCCCCCTTAAGTTATTACTTTGTAGCGCCACCTTTTGCTGCGATTACAGCTGTAAGTCGCTTGGGGTATGTCTCTATCAGTTTTGCACATCGAGAGACTGAAATTTTTTCTCATTCCTCCTTGCAAAACAGCTCGAGCTCAGTGAGGTTGGATGGAGAGCATTTGTGAACAGCAGTTTTTAGTTCTTTCCACAGATTCTCGATTGGATTCAGGTCTGGACTTTGACTTGGCCATTCTAACACCTGGATATGTTTATTTTTGAACCATTCCATTGTAGATTTTGCTTTATGTTTTGGATCATTGTCTTGTTGGAAGACAAATCTCTGTCCCAGTCTCAGGTCTTTTGCAGACTCCATCAGGTTTTCTTCCAGAATGGTCCTGTATTTGGCTCCATCCATCTTCCCATCAATTTTAACCATCTTCCCTGTCCCTGCTGAAGAAAAGCAAGCCCAAACCATGATGCTGCCACCACCATGTTTGACAGTGGGGATAGGGTGTTCAGGGTGATGAGCTGTGTTGCTTTTACGCCAAACATAACGTTTTGCATTGTTGCCAAAAAGTTCAATTTTGGTTTCATCTGACCAGAGCACCTTCTTCCACATGTTTGGTGTGTCTCCCAGGTGGCTTGTGGCAAACTTTAAACAACACTTTTTATGGATATCTTTAAGAAATGGCTTTCTTCTTGCCACTCTTCCATGAAGGCCAGATTTGTGCAATATACGACTGATTGTTGTCCTATGGACAGAGTCTCCCACCTCAGCTGTAGATCTCTGCAGTTCATCCAGAGTGATCATGGGCCTCTTGGCTGCATCTCTTCTCCTTGTATGAGCTGAAAGTTTAGAGGGTCGGCCAGGTCTTGGTAGATTTGCAGTGGTCTGATACTCCTTCCATTTCAATATTATCGCTTGCACAGTGCTCCTTGGGATGTTTAAAGCTTGGGAAATCTTTTGTATCCAAATCTGGCTTTAAACTTCTTCACAACAGTATCTCGGACCTGCCTGGTGTGTTCCTTGTTCTTCATGATGTTCTCTGCGCTTTTAACGGACCTCTGAGACTATCACAGTGCAGGTGCATTTATACGGAGACTTGATTACACACAGGTGGATTGTATTTATCATCATTAGTCATTTAGGTCAACATTGGATCATTCAGAGATCCTCACTGAACTTTTGGAGAGAGTTTTCTGCACTGAAAGTAAAGGGGCTGAATAATTTTGCACGGCCAATTTTTCAGTTTTTGATTTGTTAAAAAAGTTTGAAATATCCAATAAATGTTGTTCCACTTCATGATTTTTTCCCACTTGTTGTTGATTCTTCACAAAAAAATACAGTTTTATATCTTTATGTTTGAAGCCTGAAATGTGGCAAAAGGTTGCAAAGTTCAAGGGGGCGAATACTTTCGCAAGGCACTGTATATCCTACAAACGGGATATTAAAAACTGTAATATTTTATGTTTCACCGAGTCATGGTTGAACGCCGACATGAATAACATACAGCGTGCAGGTTTTACGCTTTTTCGGCAGGATAGAACAGCAGTCTCTGGTAAGACAAGGAAGGGGTGGCGGTCTGTGTATATTTGTAAACAACAGCTGGTGCACGAAATCTAAGGAAGTCTCGAGGTTTTGCTCACCTGAGGGAGAGTATCTCATGATAAGCGGTGGACCACACTATTTACCTAGAGAGTTTTCATCTATATTCTTCGTAACTGTCTATTTACCACCACAAACCGATGCTGGCACTAGGACCGCACTCAATTAACTGTATACGGCCATAAGCAAACAGAAAAACGCTCATCCAGAGGTGCCACTCCTAGTGGCTGGGGACTTTAATGCAGGGAAACTAAAATCAGTTTAACGTCATTTCTACAAGAATGTTAAATGTGCACCAGAGGGAAAAAACTCTAGACCACCTTTACTCCACACACAGAGACACGTACAAAGCTTTCCCTCGTCCTCCATTTGGTGGCAAATCTGACCATATCCTCCTGATTCCTGCTTACAAGAAAAAAACTAAAGCAGGAAGCACAAGTGACTCGGTCAATAAAAAAGTGGTCAGATGAAGCAGATGCTAAGTTACAGGACTGTTTTGCTAGCACAGACTAGAATATGTTCCAGGATTCTTCCGATGGCATTGAGGAGTACAGCACATCAGTCACTGGCTTAATCAATAAGTGGATCGATAACGTAGTCCCCACAGTGAATGTACGTACATACACCAACCATAAGCCATGGATTACAGGCAACATCCGCACTGAGCTAAAGGGTAGAGCTGCCGCTTCCAAGGAGCGGGACTCTAGCACGGAAGCTTATAAGAAATCCCGCTATGCCCTCTGACGAACCAGGCAACGTGTCAATACAGGACTAAGAATGAATCATACTACACCAGCGCCGATGCTCGTCGGATGTGGCAGGGCTTGAAAACTATTACAGACTACAAAGAGAAGCACAGCCGCGAGCTGCCCAGTGACACGAGCCTACCAGACAAGCTAAATTACTTCAATGCTCGCTTCAAGGACTATAACGCTGAAACATGCATGAGAGTATCAGCTGTTCCGGACAACTGTGTGATCACGCTCTCCATAGCCGATGTGAGTAAGGCCGCTGGGCCAGATGGATTACCAGGACGTGTACTCCGAGCATGCGCTGACCAACTGGCAAGTGTCTTCACTGACATTTTTCACCAGGCCCTGACTGAGTCTATAATACCAACATGTTTCAAGCAGACCACGATAGTCCCTGTGCCCATGAACACTAAGATAACCTGCCTAAATGACTACCGACCCGTAGCACTCACGTCTGTAGCCATGAAGTATTTTGAAAGGCTGGACAGAAGCTCACATCAACACCATTATCCCAGAAACCCTAGACCCACTCCAATTTGCATACCTCCCCAACAGATCAACAGATGATGCAATCTCTATTGCACTCCACACTGCCCTTTCACACCTGGACAAAATGAACACCAAAGTAAGAATTCTATTAATTGACTACAACTCGGTGTTCAAGACCATAGTGCCCTCAAAGCTCATCACTAAGCTCAGGACCCTAGGACTAAACACCTCCTTCTGCAACTGATCCTGGACTTCCTGACGGGCCGCCCCCAGGTGGTAAGGGTAAGTAACAACATATCCGCCACGCTGATCCTAGGCCTCAAAGACCACCCCAAACCAGGTAGGCCTCAAAGACCACCTCAAACCAAGTAGGCATCAAAGGCCACCCCAAACCAAGTAGGCCTCAAAGACCACCCCAAACCAAGTAGGCCTCAAAGACTACCCCAAACCAGGTAGGCCTCAAAGACCACCCCAAACCAGGTAGGCCTCAAAGACCACCTCAAACCATGGAGGGAGGGAGGCAGAGAGGGGGATAAAAGTTGGGGGGGACTGGTCCTTCTGTAGCTCAGTTGGTAGAGCATGGCGCTTGTAACGCCAGGGTAGTGGGTTCGATTCCCGGGACCACCCATACGTAGAATGTATGCACACATGACTGTAAGTCGCTTTGGATAAAAGCATCTGCTAAATGGCATATATTATCCTCAACCCGGGGGCCCCTCAGGGGTGCTTGCTCAGTCCCCTTCTGTACTCCCTGTTCCCTCATGACTGCATGGTCAGGCATGACTCCAACACTATCATTAAGTTTTCAGATGATACAACAGTGGTAGGCCTGATCACCGACAATGATGAGACAGCCTATAGGGAGGAAGTCAGAGACCTTGTGGTGTGGTGCCAGGACAACAACATCTCTCTCAGCGTGATCAAGACAAAGGAGATGATTATGGACTACAGGAAAAAGGGGACCGAGCACGCCCCCATTCTCATCGACGGGGCTGAAGTGGAGCAGGTTGAGAGCTCCTTGGTGTCCACAGCAACAACAAAGTATCATGATCCAAACACACCAAGACAGTCATGAAGAGGGCACGACAAAGCCTATTCCCTCTCAGGAGACAATTTGGCATTGGTCCTCAGATCCTCAAAAGATTCTACAGCTGCACCATCGAGAGCACTGGTTGCATCACTACCTGGTATGGCAACTGCTTGGCCTCCAACCGCAAGGCACTACAGAGGGTAGGCAGTATATCACTGGGGCCAAGTTTCCTGCCATCCAGGACCTCTATACCAGGCGGTGTCAGAGGAAGGCCCTAAAAATGGTCAAAGACTACAGCCACCCTTGTCATATACTGTTTTCTCTACTAGATCCAAAAGACTTCTTAACAGCTTCTACCCCCAAGCCATAAGACTCCTGAACAGCTAATAAATTGGCTACCCAGACTATTTGCATTGACCCCCTCCCTCCCGTACGCTGCTTCTACTCTCTGTTTATTATCTATGCATAGTCACTTTAACTCTACATGTACATATTACCTCAATTACCTCGACTAACCGGTGCCCCTGCACATCGACTCTGTACCGGTAGCCCCTGTATATAGCCTCACTATTGTTATTTTACTGCTGCTCTTTAATTATTTGTTACTTTTATTTTTTACTTATCTATTGTTTATGTAACACTTATTTTTCTTAAAGCTGCATTGTTGGTTAAGGGCTTGTAAGTAAGCATTTCACTGTTGTATCCGGCGCATGTAACAACACATTTTTTTATTTGATTTGATGTAGTTACAATAGAAGTGCCCATCCAAAAAGGCTCAAGGTCATTGGCCACAGATAAAATTACGGCAAATCACGTTATATGTACAGTAGCTTTGATTGGACTGATCATGTCAACACCATATTTTCAAAATCTTAGCTAAGAGTCATAATCATGAATCAAGTCGACAATCATTTTTAATGCTTGTCCTATGAAGAGAAATAATGAAGAGAAATCACAGATAAAACGTAGTTGTGTTCATCGGCCATTGGACATAAACATTCCACAACAAGTTGGAAATCATAAATTCAACAATGAGTGGTTTGGAAGGAATTAGTGACAGAGGCTAACTGCAAGCATTGCAATGCAATCACTAGCCTGCTATTCAGTAGAGTGGCTGTATGGTCCCAAATCTGCGATTAATGGGCTCTTTTCCAGGTTTTAAATGATAAGCATTCAACATTGGTCATGGTGTCAATGAAGCATGAGTGGTGCCGCACTCAAAGCAACTGTTAACTCGGAACTGTGAAAAGTTGACTTCAGTGAGTTCAAGACAACTGGGAAGTCGGGAATAAACGAGACTGGGAAAATACGTTTTGAACGGTCATCCAACTCCGAATTGTAAATCTGGCCTCTTTCTAGAGCTACGACCTGAAGACCAATGATGTCAACATGATACAACCTTGTTTTTTTCCCAAGTTCCCAGTTGTTTTGCCCACGAAGAACCATCGCGCCACCTTCCTGTTCAAATGAGCACAGCATAATAAGGATGACTCCAAAAATGCATTGTATGCTGCTACATAAATTATGTAAAATGCCAGGGAGATATGTATGCTGTAGCTAGGAAATTAATACTAAGTGTATGTTGTGTAATAAGATGTTAGTAGCCCATGTGCCTCACCCTAATAATTTGGTCTATTTACCCCACTTACTTTCACCTACTGTTCTGACTTAGTGGTGCACAGGTAGCCTATAACCTGTTTTAGAGAAATGTAATCATTGAATATTGTAAAAGCTTTCATTGTCTGCTTACTATATAAAATAATGTAAAATCGTTCATTGTCTGCTGTATTTATCCTACGGTTCTGACTTGGTGTACAGGGAGAACACTGTAAGAATGGCCCATGTTCTGAATTCTGCCGCTGTACATTTCAAAAGTGTTAAACAAATAGTTATATTGACTACGTCCATCCTAGATCGCTCATTAATGTCTTAATCTAAATTACGGATTACCTCTTATCTGCTTGTCGTCCCCTTATGCCGTAGTTTGTACATCTCAATTGTCATTAGAAACCACATTTGTTTAAGCAAGTCAGCCATATCAGCTATGTTTGCTTAAAAGGCAGTAAATGAGGCTAAATGAACTATTTCGCTGCCAGACAAGGCTCCGCTGATAGCCAGGTGTAGCAGTGGTAAGGTGTTGGGACTCTGCTGTTGGGACAGCTTTATGTAGGCCCTAAATGTTGGCAGACACCGTTTGTCACCGTTATAGTACAATTAATGTATTGTTTAGTGTTGTGCTGTGGCTTTGATGGCATGCATCCCACTTGTTTTGTTTTTTGCCCAACCAAGATGTATTTGCTAAATCGCCACTGCTTAAGTATCAAAAGTAAAAGTACAATTAATTTAAAATTCCTTATATTAAGCAAACGAGACAGCACAGTTTTCTTCAAATTTGACAATTTTCCTGTTAAAATGTAAGGTATACTTTTGGGTGTCAAAAATATAAATAGTAAAGTAAAGTACAGATACCACAAAAAAACGACTTAAATAGTACTTTCTTTAAAGTATTTTTTCTTAAGTACTTTACACCACTGCTATGTAGGCAAGCTATATGTATGTAGCATATCAACAAGCAAAACACAGACAGGCAGTCAATAGTAATTTAATGCGCAAACATTGGCTATTGGGAGGCAGAGTTCTCTTGATATATGGCAGCATAACTATAAAGATGACATAACACAAAACACTGATAGTTTTTCCGCAATACAATGTGTAGACAGTCTTGCTTGTGCTACAGCAACATCCATTACAACAGACAGACTTTATAATATATATGTTTTTGGAATGTTCTTTCAAATCGCCGGCAAGTTTTTATTTCAGCTGTTCAGAAATATGAGGCAGAGACATTGGCTACATCATCATGTCGATCAAATTGGTTGAGGGTTCAGAGGAGGTTGAGAAAAGCATAGAGTAAAGAAAAAACTTGAATGTGTGTGCAAAATAACATGCACAGAAAGTGATTTGGATCCTTAGTTTTGAGAAAGAAGTTTCCAGAAGGGCGGTATGAGGGTGAAAACACTGTTTTCTGAGCCTCTGCATTCTTTTGAAAGTGTGGTTGAAATAAAAAATACTGACATTTAGTCCTTCAAAGAGTACTAAAGTAGTACTACTTAAGCAGTACTTTAAAGTATTTTTACTAAAGTACTTTACACCACTGAGGTTAGGGGAGGGTTTGGCCAGGGTAGGCCGTCATTGTAAAATGAGAATTTGTTCTTTAGTAAGGAGTATTGGTGTCTCTGAGGGGTCTTTGGCCTGGTTAACTAACTACCTCTCTCAAAGAGTGCAGTGTATAAAGTCAGAAAATCTGCTTTCTCAGCCACTGCCTGTCACCAAGGGAGTACACCAAGGCTCGATCCTAGGCCCCACGCTCTTCTCAATTTACATCAACAACATAGCACAGGCAGTGTAGCCTAGTGGTTAGGGCGGCAGCGTAGCCTAGTGGTTAGAGCGTTTGACTAGTAACCGAAAGGTTGCGAGTTCAAACCCCCGAGCTGACAAGGTACAAATCTGTTGTTCTGCCCCTGACCCCCTAACCCACTGTTCCCAGGCTGTCATTGAAAATAAGAATGTGTTCTTAACTGACTTGCCTGGTTAAATAAAGGTTAAAAAAAATAATAATTTAATTTACATTTATATCCCTCCCAGGATTGTGTGTACAACAAAGCTTTCTTAGTCTCCAACAAGCTTTCTCTACCCTTAACCTTCTTCTGAACACCTCCAAAACAAAGGTCATGTGGTTTGGTAAGAAGAATGCCCCTCTCCCCACATGTGTGATTACTACCTCAGAAGGTTTAGAGCTTACTTTGGAGTATGACTAGACACTGTCCTTCTCTCAGCACACTGGCAAACTGGTTTCCGATCTGGTCATGGGTGCACCTCAGCCACGCTCAAGGTCCTAAACGATATCATAACCGCCATCGATAAAAGACAGTACTATGCAGCCGTCTTCATCGACCTGGCCAAGGCTTTCGACTCTGTCAATCACCACATTCTTATCGGCAGACTCAATAGCCTTGGTTTCTCAAATGACTGCCTCACCTGGTTCACCAACTACTTCTCAGAGTTCAGTGTGTAAAATCGGAGGGCCTGTTGTCCGGACCTCTGGCTGTCTCTATGGAGGTGCCACAGGGTTAAATTCTCGGGCCGACTCTTTTCTCTGTATATATCAATGATGTCACTCTTGCTGCTGGAGATTCTCTGATCCACCTCTACGCAGACGACACCATTCAGTATACATCTGGCCCTTCTTTGGACACCTCCAAATGAGCTTGAATGCCATACATGCCATACATGCCTCCAGAATTGTGGAGGTCTACAATTTTTTTTCTGAGGGCTTGGCTGATTTCTTTTGATTTTCCCATGATGTCAAGCAAAGAGGCACAGGTACACCTCCAATTGACTCAAATTATGTCAATTAGCCTATCGGAAGCTTAAAAAGCCATGACATCATTTTCTGGAATTTTCCAAGCTGTTTAAAGGCACAGTCAACTTAGTGTATGTAAACTTCTGACCCACTGGAATTGTGATACAGTGAATTATAAGTGAAATAATCTGTCTGTAAACAATTGTTTGAAAAATTACTTGTGTCATGCACACAATAGGTTTCTTAACCTACTGGCCAAAACTATAGTTTGTTAACAAGAAATTTATGGAGTGGTTGAAAAACAAGTTTTAATGATCCAACCTAAGTGTATGTAAACTTCCGACTTCAACTGTATATCTCCCTCTCTAACTTTAAGCATCAGCTGTCAGAGCAGCTTACCGATCACTGTACACAGCCAATCTGTAAATAGCACACCCAACTACCTCATCCCCATATTGATTTGTATCTTCTTGCTCTTTTGTACCCCAGTATCTCCACTTGCACATCATCATCTGCACATCTATCACTCCAGTGTTCATGCTAAATTGTAATTATTTCGCCTTCATGGCCTATTTATTGCCTTACCTCCCTAATCTTCTACATTTGCACACACTGTACAATGATTTTTCTATTGTGTTATTGACTGTACGTTTGTTTATGTGTAACTCTGTGCTGTATGTGTCGAACTGCTTTGCTTTATCTTGGCCAGGTCGCATTTTTAAAAGAGAACTTGTTCTCAACTGCCCTACCTGGTTAAATAAAGGTGAATTAAAAATATATTAAAAAGTGATGTGTTTTTTTTTATTTTTATCCCAGCAGCCGTCCCTGCTGGGGGCCTTTTGGTAGGCTATCATTGTAAATAAGAATTCGTTTTTAACTGACTTTCCTTGTTAAATAAAGGTTCAATTAAAATAAAAAGAATAGCTGGACAAATGCTAGAAACATTTCTAGTAGTCCTACTGCTTTCACCGATCTTGTCTTTTCGGGAACAGATAAAGGGGAGAACCCTAACCCTAACCCTATGCATCCCCTGAGAGTAATAGGAGAGAGGTGGTGGAGGTGCTGCTACTGGCTAGCCCTCCTGCTGCTGTAAAAAGGAATGGATGAGAAAGACAGGTTACTCCTCTCTGACCTTCTCCTCCAATGGGTTTTGAGAAAGGAGGCAAGGAGAGAGGACATGAGTATGCAATTAAATATGTCAGAGGAGTTTGTATCCCTTTCCGCACATGTATTGAACTGTTTCATCCAACAGTAGGTTCAACAGAGGATCAAAACCCTTCAGGACACCACTGGCTGTGAACGATACTCAGTGAATACAATTACTGTTTGGAATTGAGGTGCATTGACTTTCAAAACGTGAATGACCAGTCCTAGGTCAAAATAGCTGTGACAATTACCTTCTCATCCTCCCTGAAATTTCACTGGTATGTCAATATATTTTGAAAGGTCAAATATAGTTCTTACCTTTATGCCGCAGAGGAAATAACTTATGAATTGACAATGTGTAATGTGTGGATTGGAAACATGCTAGCTCTGGTCCAGGGTGTTATGTGTGGATTGGAAACATGCTAGCTCTGGTCCAGGGTGTTATGTGTGGATTGGAAACATGCTAGCTCTGGTCCAGAGTGTTATGTGTGGGTTGAGCCTCGACTTCAACGGCCTGCATATTTCGATTAATATAACTGATATCAAATCAAACGACTATCATCAATTTAACGTATGCGTATTAATTTAATTCGCTTGTGATAGCCGTCGCTACTATGCTCCTATTTAGCCGTAATCATCAAATTTCTGACCACCTTTTGCTTGGCGATACTCCTCATTGTTGATTAGAAATGCACGGGTGTCTTATAAACCTCTGTGGCCAGTTGCAGGTGGTACTCCAAAAAAACGGAATATTCTGAAAAATATTTAATCTACTTTTTGCACCACAGGAGGAGGTTCCTCGCCACTTTAGCTGCTGGAGATCTGGCGTTTGGCATCTTTGCATGAACTAGTCATTTGTAACACCTCGATCACACCGACTGTGTTATTGCGCAAAATGGTAGAGCCTCATCGGGAAATGTATGCAACATAAGTTCAACATTCACCTTCCGCTACCATTTCTGTCAAGCCGTCAACACATATGTTCAATTTATCCAACGTATGCACCACACAGAACGTGAATTTCATATCTTTCTGAATATGTCTATATATGTCATATAAATGGCATATATATATATAAAAAAATGTCCTCCTTATTGGAGTTCCACCTGCAACTGGACACAGAGGTTTATAAGACACCGGCCCCTTCCAAATCGAGAACAAAGAAAATATCACCAAGTAAAGCTTAGTCGAAAATATCTTTACTGCTAATAAACAGCATATTAGATATGCAGCTGAGGTTCGAGATTACATGGCTACCTTCCATAGAGGATTTTTTTTCTAATTATGTTTACTGACTAGCTTTAATATACTTTCGTTACTCGCAAACATAAGTGTTGCAGGAGTGCTGACAAACTTATTTAAGTATGCGCAAGTTGTCATTTGTCCAAAATACAAAATAAACTACGTTCGAGCACTCTGGTTGTCGTCAGACTAGCTCTTGTCCATGCGCACACAGTTCGTAATGCAGATCCGACGCATGCCCATGGGCCTGCTCGCACATTGCGTCGAATTGTCAGAACTTGAACATATTTTACTTTGGTGAGTAAAGATAGAGGGCATTGAAGCAGACTCAAGCCACATGTAATGCCACGGAGCAGAGCTAGAAATACAATAGTTAGTTGGTGGTTAGGTGTCTCTATCTAGTCGGAATGATAAGTAAAGACTACAAAAATATTTAAAAGTTGAACCCTTTACAAAATGTATGGAAATTAGCTAAATTATTTTGGTTTATTCATTCAAACAAGACGAACAAAACACAAACTCCCGGCCATTTTCACTGTTCTGTAAATTCAGTGATAGTTTGACCTGATTAGTCCTCCAATCTGACGTTTTTTTGTGTGTAGTTGAGACCATAACAATAGAATATTCTATTAATAATAAAGAGGTGTTTTTTCCATAGTCTAAATATGTTTCATAGAAAAAAACTGACCCGATATTTATTAATTTCCGTCTGTGCAGAAATCTCTCATGTTCGGGAAAGAGCAGGGGTCACACGCAGGGGCTACAAAAATACATGTTAATGGATCATTCTCTATTTAACACATAAAGCTGCGATTTATAAAGGAGCCAATGTTATAATTCAATGTTATTACATGGGTCTTTACAAACCCCTTTCACCCACAACAAATAGTTTGGTATGCCTGCTGTCTGGTTGGCACATAGGCCACAGTTATATTTAGCTTGTGTTTTGCAAACTGACCTGACCTATTTTCCCCATTGGTGGCCAACAGAGAACCAGAGAAAGGTCGCACCAGAGAAAGTAAGACGAGGGGAGGACCGTGGCTGTTGTGACATGGCCTGCAGAAATCCAGAGCTGGTGCCGTATACTGTCAGAGCAACACCTTCTCCTGTGTTATGCCCCGATAACGATAGTTCCAACGAGGAGGCTGAGATAAATGTGATGATACCTGACACAGTTCTTCACATAGAGACAGAATCCTTCTTTGTGAACCGTCAACAGCTGGCTCTTCAGAGCCCCTATTTCCGTGCACTTTTCTATGGCGGCGGCAGAGAGAGTGGCAAGCGCCACGTTGAGATCAAAGGTGTGGGTGCGGACCAGTTTCGTGTCCTGATGGAATATACCCAGACATCCAAGCTATCTCTCAGCAGAGAAAATGTCCTGAGGATCCTAGAGACAGCAGACTTCCTCCAGCTGGAGAGACCCAGGCTCCTATGCTGCAAGTTCCTGGAGAGAGAGCTGCATCTAAGCAACTGCTTGGGCATGATGTCCTACGCTTGGCAGCTGGGATGCCGGGAGCTCTACACAGCAGCACGTGAGGTGGCTCTAACCCACCTACCTGCTATCGCCACAGAGGAGGACTTCATGTATCTGTCTAAGGAAAGTGTGGCGGACCTTCTTGCCAGTGATAAACTATTTGTACCCAGGGAGGATCAAGCCTTGGAGATGACCTTACGCTGGGCAACCTTTGACCCCAGTCGGGAGGAGGACTTCATGGAGTTGGTGGAGCTGGTGCGACTAGAGAGCCTGTCTCTGCCCTACATCACTGATTTGCTTACCAGGCTCAAAGGGTCTGACCCACAAGCCAAACTCATCTGTAAACTGAATGAAAATTTTCCTACTAGCTGGTCTATGAGCAGGTCCATACCTCGGGCCAGCGAGACACTGTACATACTCGGAGGGCCCCATGACCAGGACAAGCAGTCTCTCTACCAGTTTTACCCCCACAGTGGGAGATGGCAGTCCCATGCACCACTTCAGAGGAAGAATCTCACACAGTACTCTGTGGCAGCAGTAGGTAATGATTTGACAATTTGACTGCCTTTCTGAAGTTAAACGCCCTTTCTTATTCTGAATAAATTAAGTCAGCTAAAGTGATCCATGAACTTACTATCAGTATGCTATCGGGAGTTTGTATACTTGAATAAGCCATAGGAGTCATAATTCAAGTAATTCATGCCAGGCTCTTGTTTCTTCCTCTCCCAGGAGAAAACATTGTAGTCACCGGAGGAAACTTCCGTGATGAGATCTTTTGGTACAGCGTGGACTGGGTGCGGATATTCCAGTGTGGGAACAAGCGCTGGGTGGATGGCCCTCCGCTGCAGAAGTCCAGGCACAGCCACTGCTCTGTGGGCCTGGGGCAGGAGCTGTACGTCCTGGGGGGCACCATGGACGAGGGGCCTGTGGCCCACGTGGAGAAGCTGCCGCTGGGAGCACAGGTCTGGGAGGATGTCAGCCCCATGGTGCGGGCTGTGGATAGGGCTGCCACCGTTGCTCGCAATTTCTGTATCTATGTCGCCTGTGGACTGGATGAGAATGGGGAGGTGTACAGTGGCATTCAGAGATACCTGGTGAAGGAGGACCAATGGGACGTGGTCACCTACTCCCCTCTGCCCAGGTAAGTGAAATCAGAGCTTGCACTAGTTCTGCTAGGTTGAAAGTCATGGAACTAGCTAGGTTGCATCAACAGACTTTTGTCTGGGGCAGGTTCCTTATAAAAATAGATTTATGTCCCATAGGTATGACCTTCTTGCAACAGTGCTCAACGGGGCCCTCTATCTCCTGGGAGGTCAGGCATTGCGGCTAGATGTGGAGACAGACGAATGGACAGTTCTAGAAGAAGAATGTCTGGACAGAAAGTTCTTTGGTGGCTGCACCACAGTCAATGGGCAGATCTACCTGCTGAGCGAGCGAAAAATGAACAAAGCATTCCCCAACATGATACTGATGGATCCTTACATCGACACCTGCATGGAAATAGACAATGCCATACCCTGTCCTGTGCCTCTCCGTGGCTGTGTTACCATGCGCTTGGTCACATGACACTGGTGAGTTGCCAGTAATCATTTAGCAGTTCACATCCACTCACCATCTATTGAAATGGTCAGACACTTATCAGCTATTGATTTTGCTTTTGAATGGAAAGGTACAAACACATTTATCAATAGTTTGATAAAGGTTATTTATTGATTTTGTTGAACTGGCCAGAGTGAACAAAGTTATGTGTGCATTCAGAACAAGATGTGTGTTATTGCCATTTGTATCGTTGCACTAATAGAACTTGTAATAAAATAAACATCCAATAATCATGATGGAAGGCCCATTGCAGTCAAAAATGTGATTTCCCCGTGTTTTATATATGCAGTACATTTCCACACTATGAGGTTGTGAACATTTGAACATGCTGATAATGCCCTTCATCCCACCAAAATAGTCAAACATTTCAGGCGGTCTTCTCAAACAGCTCTTAAAAGGGAATTATCATCATTTTCACAATTTCACAGTTAATAGACCAAGAGTTCCAAACGTCTCTGCCAATAACAGCTACTTTTCAGTTTTCCCCTCCCCACTCAGACCACTAACAGACAGTTCTAGCTAAATTCTTGATTGAGAAATTGCTCTTTGCTAAGAAGATATTTTTGTATGTGTTTGAGCATAACAACTGTGAACTTTAAAACAAAGCAACTGTTTTGGTTATGCAGAGGTTGTTGATTCTGCTCTTCACAAGGCCTCACTGTCAGCCCTAGCTATGGAAACAACATGTCCCTAGTATAACATAAGGGTGTAACACTGGTGTTACAGTACAAAAGCAGCATTAAGAGTGTGAGGCACACCTAGACCCTGGTAACAACATAGTCAGTCTCAAAGAAGTGTGTTCCTACCCTGGTCCCAGATCGGTCGGTATGTGCTTTAGTCATCCCATATGATTATCGCTGTCATTGCATGACAAGCTCATACAGATCTCTTATTCCAGTGTGAGATAGAGATGATTGTGATTGACACGTCTCTGGGCAAAATAGTAATTCCAAACCCCCATCTTTTCACAGCACAGTAGTATCATGTGTTTAGTGCTTGAACATTTTGTCTATCAATGACATCACATTTTTGCAAAAGCTCCTGTAACCAATATGATTAGTAAAATTGTATCGATTGAGACATTCCAGTTATAGATTCAGACAGAATCTAAAACATTGTCATATTTTCTAACAAGTGCTTGTGACAGAAAGTATTAAAGTTCAGTAGCACAGAGTAAATCAACCTGTTGGTGAAACATGCTGCAAACTCCTCTCTGTTGCCACAGGGATATTCATATAAAACAATTATAGAAAAACATTATTTTTTCTTCTTATAAAATGTTAAATGCCTGGTCATGACGCTGCTGCCTCCATAAGGCAGAGTTTCCTGCCCCCGCCCCAACGAATAGGCATGTTCTCATTTTCTTCACTAGAGGGCGATATCACAATTCTAACAAGGAATATGGCCAGTATGACAAATTGATGACAAAAATGAGAATGCTTGGGAAGTTTGTATAAATTGTCAGCTAAAACCACAAAGCTACAGTAACTGCACATTTCATTCTAGAGGCTGTCAATGTTGCCTGAGATATCCTTAATTTTAATAAAAAGCTAATTGTTTAAATGTATACATTTTTCTAAATTCTACCATCATACTTGTGTTATTAATGTCAGTTGTTAGTATAATGAACAAAAAGGCCATAGATTACTAGGTTGTTTCTTTTGATCTAAAAGTAAAACCAGTGTTCTTGTTGTTTGGCCAGACCATTATTTTGACAGTGCAGTAAACAGTAATGTACTTCAATTGCAGTGAAGTATTATCTGAAACTGTAAATTAAATAACAAATGGACTGCATTGACAATATATAAGCCATTTACAGTGCATTCGGGAAGTATTCAGACCCCTTGATCACATTTTGTTACATTACAGCCTTATCCTAAAATTGATTATTTTTTAAATTCCCTCAATCTACACACAATACCCCATAATGGAAAAAAAGGGTTTTTAGACATTTTAGCAAATGTATTAAAAATAAATAAAACTGATCACATTTACTTAACTATTCAGCCCCTTTACCCAGTACTTTGTGGAAGCACATTTGGCAGCGATTACAGACTCAAGTCTTCTTGGGTATGACGCTACAAGCTTGGCACACCTGTATTTGGAAAGTTTCTTCCATTCTTCTCTGCAGATCCTCTCAAGCCCTTAGGTTGGATGGGGAGCGTCACTGCACACATCCAGAGATGTTTGATCGAGTTCAAGTCCGGGCTCTGAATGGGCCACTCAAGGACATTCAGAGACTTGTCCCGAAGCCACTCCTGCGCTGTCTTGGCTGTGTGACTGAGTTTCATAGTAAAGGGTCTGAATTACTTAAGGTATTTATGTTTTTGCAAACATTTCTAAAAAACGGTTTTCACTTTGTCATTACGGGGTTGTGTGTAGATTGATGAGGGTTTTTATGTATTTATTCCATTTTAGAATAAGGCTGTAACAAAATGTGGAAAAAGGGAAGGGGTCTGAATACTTTCCGAATGCATTGTATATTAATTATATATTACCAGCATATACTGTGGATGGAGAGGAAAACGCTTTGGGCAGTCTGCTGTTCATATTTGCATGATTGGTTAGGTTGTTCAGGTAAGAAAAGCCAGTTTGGAATTAAGAGTGCCCTTTCTCAGTTCCCAGCTAGTCTCTCTGCCTACTCCTCAGGCTCGCTTTCCTCATCGCTCATCATATATACACATACATATATATATACATACACACACACAGTGGGGCAAAAAAAGTATTTAGTCAGCCACCAATTGTGCAAGTTCTCCCACTTAAAAAGATGAGAGGCCTGTAATTTTTATCATAGGTACACTTCAACTATGACAGAATGAGGATTTAAACGATTTTTTATGAATTTATTTGCAAATTATGGTGGAAAATAAGTATTTGGTCACCTACAAACAAGCAAGATTTCTGGCTCTCACAGACCTGTAACTTCTTCTTTAAGAGGCTCCTCTGTCCTCCACTCGTTACCTGTATTAATGGCACCTTTTGAACTTGTTATCAGTATAAAATACACCTGTCCACAACCTCAAACAGTCACACTCCAAACTCCACTATGGCCCAGACCAAAGAGCTGTCAAAAGGACACCAGAAACAAAATTGTAGACCTGCACCAGGCTGGGAAGACTGAATCTATAATAGGTAAGCAGCTTGGTTTGAAGAAATAAACTGTGGGAGCAATTATTAGGAAATGGAAGACATACAAGACCACTGATAATCTCCCTCGATCTGGGGCTCCATGCAAGATCTCACCCAGCTAAAATCCCAGAACCACACGGGGAACCTAGTGAATGACCTGCAGAGAGCTGGGACCAAAGTAACAAAGCCGACCTACGCCGCCAGGGACTCAAATCCTGCAGTGCCAGACGTGTCCCCCTGCTTAAGCCAGTACATGTCCAGGCCCATCTGAAGTTTGCTAGAAAGCATTTGGATGATCCAGAAGAAGATTGGGAGAATGTCATATGGTCAGATGAAACCAAAATATAACTTTTTGGTAAAAACTCAACTTGTCGTGTTTGGAGGACAAAGAATGCTGAGTTGCAACCAAATAACACCATACCTACTGTGAAGCATGGGGGTGGAAACATCATGCTTTGGGGCTGTTTTTCTGCAAAGGGACCAGGACGACTGATCCGTCCGTGTAAAGGAAAGAATGAATGGGGCCATGTATCGTGAGATTTTGAGTGAAAACCTCCTTCCATCAGCAAGGGCATTGAAGATTAAATGTGGCTGGGTCTTTCAGCATGACAATGATCCCAAACACACCGCCCGGGCAACGAAGGAGTGGCTTCGTAAGAAGCATTTCAAGGTCCTGGAGTGGCCTAGCCAGTCTCACGGATCTCAACCCCATAGAAAATCTTTAGAGGGAGTTGAAAGTCCGTGTTGCCCAGCAACAGCCCCAAAACATCATTGCTCTAGAGGAGATCTGCATGGAGGAATGGGCCAAAATACCAGCAACAGTGTGTGAAAACCTTGTGAAGACAGAAAACGTTTGACCTCTGTCATTGCCAACAAAGGGTATATAACAAAGTTTTGAGATAAACTTTTGTTATTGACCAAATACTTATTTTCCACCATAATTTGCAAATAAATTAATTAAAAATCCTACAATATGATTTTCTGGATTTGTTTTTCTCATTTTGTCAGTCATAGTTGAAGTGTACCTATGATGAAAATTACAGGCCTCTCATCTTTTTAAGTGGGAGAACTTGCACAATTGGTGTCTGACTAAATACTTTTTTCCCCCACTGTATATATTTAAGTGACAGGCCAAGGTTGTAAATCTCTCCCGAGAGGCGCAGTGGTATAAGGCAGGCTTTGTCGCAGCCGGCCGCGACCGGGAGACACATTGGGAGCGTTGTCCGGGTTAGGGTGGGTTTGGCCGGCAGGGATGTCCTTGTACCATCTCGCACTAGCGACTCCTGTAGCGAGCCGGGAGCAGTGCATGCTGACACAGTCGCCAGGTGTACAGTGTTTCCTCCGACATATTGGTGCGGCTTGCTTCCAGGTTAAGTGGGCGTTGTGTCAAGAAGCAGTGCGGCTTGGTTGGGTTGTGTTTCAGAGGACGCACAGCTCATCTACCTTCGCCTCTCCCGAGTCGCAGCGATGAGACAAGACTGTAACTACCAATTGGATACCACGAAATTTGGGAGAAAAAGGGTTTTAAAAAATAACGGACAATTACCAGATGGTACAGAAGAGAAATTATTGATAATGCCAATAAATCTTACAAACACTATGCTCGAAAGGTAGTACTCTGGGACACTTATATGTACTGTATATTGAAAGAAAAGGACTGTACACCATAATAATCTTCAATGATTCATGTATTCTCTGTAGGGACACGTTTTGTCTGCTGTGTGTTGAACTTTTAGGATGAAACACGTCCATACAGAGAATAAATAAATCAATGAAGATAATGTATAGTGTAACTGTCAATTTCTATCATTATGGGCTTTAATACAAGGATTCAGCACCAAGCTACTTCTGACAAATAATCTATTATTGTACTGTATCATGGTACCAATGAAATCCCTACTAGGCTGTAAGGTAAATGATGATGATTTTAGTCTACTTACCTTGCCCATGAAGACAAACTTGTAGACCATGCGTAGGATCAGCCAGGCCCAGAAGATGTGCAGATCTTGCAGATCAAGTAATCTGAAGAAGTATTAGGAAAGGAAAGGCTGGAAGAAATCTAAAGTAACAAACAGGGTATTGTGGACTATTCTGAAAATCAGGAAGTAGTGTCATAGAAAACAGTAAATGAACCCTTCCTCAAGCCTTGCCTTTTTACTTCCGGCGCCGACAGAGAAGGCCGCCTCGCTTCGCGTTCCTAGGAAACTATGCAGTTTTTTGTTTTTTTACGTGTTATTTCTTACATTAGTACCCCAGGTCATCTTAGGTTTCATTACATACAGTCGAGAAGAACTACTGAATATAAGATCAGCGTCAACTCACCATCAGTACGACCAAGAATATGTTTTCCGCGACGCGGATCCTGTGTTCTGCCTTACAAACAGGACAACGGAATGGATCGCATGCAGCGACCCAAGAAAACGACTCCGAAAAAGAGGGAAACGAGGCGGTATTCTGGTCAGACTCCGAAAAAGGGCACATCGCGCACCACTCCCCAGCATTCTTCTTGCCAATGTCCAGTCTCTTGACAACAAGGTTGACGAAATCCGAGCAAGGGTGGCATTCCAGAGGGACATCAGAGACTGCAACGTTCTCTGCTTCACGGAAACATGGCTCACTGGAGAAACGCTATCCGATGCGGTGCAGACAACGGGTTTCTCCACGCATCGCGCCGACAGAAACAAACATCTTTCTGGTAAGAAGAGGGGCGGGGGCGTATGCCTCATGACTAACGAGACATGGTGTGATGAAGGAAACATACAGGAACTCAAATCCTTCTGTTCACCTGATTTAGAATTCCTCACAATCAAATGTAGACCTCATTATCTTCCAAGAGAATTCTCTTCGATTATAATCACAGCCGTATATACCCCCCCCCCCAAGCAGACACATCGATGGCTCTGAACAAACTTTATTTAACTCTTTGCAAACTGGAAACCATTTATCCGGAGGCTGCATTCATTGTAGCTGGGGATTTTAACAAAGCTAATCTGAAAACAAGACTCCCTAAATTTAATCAGCATATCGATTGCGCAACCAGGGGTGGTAAAACCTTGGATCATTGTTACTCTAACTTCCGCAACGCATATAAGGCCCTGCCCCGCCCCCCTTTCGGAAAAGCTGACGACGACTCCATTTTGCTGATCCCTGCCTACAGGCAGAAACTAAAACAAGAGGCTCCCACGCTGAGGTCTGTCCAACGCTGGTCCGACCAAGCTGACTCCACACTCCAAGACTGCTTCCATCACGTGGACTGGGACATGTTTCGTATTGCGTCAGATAAAAATATTGACGAATACGCTGATTCGGTGTGCGAGTTCATTAGAACGTGCAGTCGAAGATGTCGTTCCCATAGCAACGATAAAAACATTCCCTAACCAGAAACCGTGGATTGATGGCAGCATTCGCGTGAAACTGAAAGCGCGAACCACTGCTTTTAATCAGGGCAAGGTGTCTGGTAACATGTCCGAATATAAAAATGCAGCTATTCCCTCCGCAAGGCTATTAAACAAGCTAAGCGTCAGTACAGAGACAAAGTGGAATCTCAATTCAATGGCTCAGACACAAGAGGCATGTGGCAGGGTCTACAGTCAATCACGGACTACAAGATGAAACCCAGCCCAGTCACGGACCAGGATGTCTTGCTCCCAGGCAGACTAAATAACTTTTTTGCCCGCTTTGAGGACAATACAGTGCCACTGACACGGCCTGCAACGAAAACATGCGGTCTCTCCTTCACTGCAGCCGAGGTGAGTAAGACATTTAAACGTGTTAACCCTCGCAAGGCTGCAGGCCCAGACGGCATCCCCAGCCGCGCCCTCAGAGCATGCGCAGACCAGCTGGCCGGTGTGTTTACGGACATATTCAATCAATCCCTATACCAGTCTGCTGTTCCCACATGCTTCAAGAGGGCCACCATTGTTCCTGTTCCCAAGAAAGCTAAGGTAACTGAGCTAAACGACTACCTCCCTGTAGCACTCACTTCCGTCATCATGAAGTGCTTTGAGAGACTAATTCAGACCATATCACCTCCACCCTACCTGACACCCTAGACCCACTCCAATTTGCTTACCGCCCAAATAGGTCCACAGACGATGCAATCTCAACCACACTGCACACTGCCCTAACCCACCTGGACAAGAGGAATACCTATGTGAGAATGCTGTTCATCGACTACAGCTCGGCATTCAACACCATAGTACCCTCCAAGCTCGTCATCAAGCTCGAGACCCTGGGTCTCGACCCCGCCCTGTGCAACTGGGTACTGGACTTCCTGACGGGCCACCCCCAGGTGGTGAGGGTAGGCATCAACATCTCCACCCCGCTGATCCTCAACACTGGGGCCCCACAAGGGTGCGTTCTGAGCCCTCTCCTGTACTCCCTGTTCACCCACGACTGCGTGGCCACGCACGCCTCCAACTCAATCATCAAGTTTGCGGAAGACACAACAGTGGTAGGCTTGATTACCAACAACGACGAGACGGCCTACAGGGAGGAGGTGAGGGCCCTCGGAGTGTGGTGTCAGGAAAATAACCTCACACTCAACGTCAACAAAACTAAGGAGATGATTGTGGACTTCAGGAAACAGCAGAGGGACCACCCCCCTATCCACATCGATGGAACAGTAGTGGAGAGGGTAGCAAGTTTTAAGTTCCTCGGCATACACATCACAGACAAACTGAATTGGTCCACTCACACTGACAGCGTCGTGAAGAAGGCGCAGCAGCGCCTCTTCAACCTCAGGAGGCTGAAGAAATTCGGCTTGTCACCAAAAGCACTCACAAACTTCTCCAGATGCACAATCGAGAGCATCCTGGCGGGCTGTATCACCGCCTGGTACGGCAACTGCTCCACCCTCAACCGTAAGGCTCTCCAGAGGGTAGTGAGGTCTGCACAACGCATCACCAGGGGGCAAACTACCTGCCCTCCAGGACACCTACACCACCCGATGTTACAGGAAGGCCATAAAGATCATCAAGGACATCAACCACCCGAACCACTGCCTGTTCACCCCGCTATCATCCAGAAGGCGAGGTCAGTACAGGTGCATCAAAGCTGGGACCGAGAGACTGAAAAACAGCTTCTATCTCAAGGCCATCAGACTGTTAAACAGCCACCACTAACATTGAGTGGCTGCTGCCAACACACTGTCATTGACACTGACCCAACTCCAGCCACTTTAATAATGGGATTGATGGGAAATTATGTAAATATATCACTAGCCACTTTAAACAATGCTACTGTTATGCAGGTGAGTGAGGACCCAAAAGCGGTTTAACAGACACAGAGTCTTTTAATGTTCAAACACAGGGAAAACATAAATCCTCTTCAGATGTATCGGTTGACTAGTCCCCTTCTAGTAGTAGAGGAGAATAGCAGGGCTAGCGGCAACTGACTGCAGGTCCCTCCGGGTAGGCGCGGGCCGTAGAGGACAGAGGCACCTGATCAAACGCAGCATCTAATGCAGAGGCAGATTACGACAGGACAGAACAAGGGCGAAGCAAACGAGAATCCGACAAAGACAGAAGCAGAAACAGAGAGAGAAATAGAGACCTAATCAGAGGGAAAAGAGGGAACAGGTGTGAGAGAGTAAACAAGGTCGTTAGAGGAGAATGAGGGACAGCTGGGAGAAGGAAAGGGACCATAGAGAAAGAGAGAGATAGAGGAAGAGAAGGTAACCTAAAACGACCAGCAGGGGGAAACGAAGAGAAGAGAAAGAACAGGAACAAGACATAACATGACAATACGTGACAGTACCCCCCCACTCACCGAGCGCCTCCTGGCGCACTCGAGGAGGAAACCTGGCGGCAACGGAGGAAATCATCGATCAGCGAACGGTCCAGCACGTCCCGAGATGGAACCCAACTCCTTTCCTCAGGACCGTACCCCTCCCAATCCACTAGGTACTGATGACCACGGCCCCGAGAACGCATGTCCAAAATCTTCCGGACCCTGTAGATAGGTGCGCCCTCGACAAGGATGGGGGGACGAACGGGGCGCGAAGAAAGTGCTTGACACAGGAGACATGGAAGACCGGGTGGACGCGACGAAGATGTCGCGGAAGAAGAAGTCGCACTGCGACAGGATTAATGACCTGAGAAATACGGAACGGACCAATGAACCGCGGGGTCAACTTGCGAGAAGCTGTCATAAGGGGAAGGTTACGAGTGGAGAGCCACACTCTCTGACCGCGACAATATCTAGGACTCTTAGTCCTACGCTTATTAGCGGCTCTCACAGTCTGCGCCCTATAACGGCAAAGTGCAGACCTGACCCTCTTCCAGGTGCGCTCACAACGTTGGACAAAAGCCTGAGCGGAGGGAACGCTGGACTCGGCGAGCTGGGACGAGAACAGAGGAGGCTGGTACCCGAGGCTACTCTGAAAAGGAGATAGCCCGGTCGCAGACGAAGGAAGCGAGTTGTGAGCGTATTCTGCCCAGGGGAGCTGTTCTGCCCAAGACGCAGGGTTACGAAAGGAAAGACTGCGTAAGATACGACCAATAGTCTGATTGGCCCGTTCTGCTTGACCGTTAGACTGGGGGTGAAAACCGGAAGAGAGACTGACGGAAGCCCCAATCAAACGGCAAAACTCCCTCCAAAATTGAGACGTGAATTGCGGACCCCTGTCCGAAACGGCGTCTGACGGAAGGCCATGAATTCTGAAAACATTCTCAATGATGATTTGTGCCGTCTCTTTAGCAGAAGGAAGCTTAGCGAGGGGAATAAAATGAGCCGCCTTAGAGAACCTATCGACAACCGTTAGAATAAAAAAAAATAAAAAAAAGAATAACAGTCTTCCCCGCTGACGAAGGCAGACCGGTAATAAAGTCTAAGGCGATGTGAGACCACGGTCGAGAGGGAATGGAAAGCGGTCTGAGACGGCCGGCAGGAGGAGAGTTACCGGACTTAGTCTGCGCGCAGTCCGAACAAGCAGCCACGAAACGACGCGTGTCACGCTCCTGAGTGGGCCACCAAAAACGCTGGCGAATAGAAGCAAGCGTACCCCGAACGCCGGGGTGGCCGGCTAACTTGGCAGAGTGAGCCCACTGAAGAACGGCCAGACGAGTAGGAACGGGAACGAAAAGAAGGTTCCTAGGACAAGCGCGCGGCGACGGAGTGTGAGTGAGTGCTTGCTTTACCTGCCTCTCAATTCCCCAGACAGTCAACCCGACAACACGCCCCTCAGGGAAAATCCCCTCGGGGTCGGTGGAGGCTACTGAAGAACTGAAGAGACGGGATAAAGCATCAGGCTTGGTGTTCTTAGAGCCCGGACGATAAGAAATAACAAACTCGAAACGAGCGAAAAACAACGCCCAACGAGCCTGAAGCGCATTAAGTCGTTTGGCCGAACAGATGTACTCAATGTTCCTATGGTCAGTCCAAATGACAAAAGGAACGGTCGCCCCCTCCAACCACTGTCGCCATTCGCCTAGGGCTAAGCGGATGGCGAGCAGTTCGCGGTTTCCCACATCATAGTTACGTTCCGACGGCGACAGGCGATGAGAAAAATACGCGCAAGGGTGGACCTTGTTGTCAGAATGGGGGCGCTGGGAAAGAATGGCTCCCACGCCCACCTCTGACGCGTCAACCTCGACAATGAACTGTCTAGTGACGTCAGGTGTAACAAGGATAGGTGCGGATGTAAAACGCTCTTTGAGGAGATCAAAAGCTCCCTGGGCGGAAACGGACCACTTAAAGCACGTCTTGACAGAAGTAAGGGCTGTGAGAGGAGCTGCCACCTGACCGAAATTACGGATGAAACGACGATAGAAATTCGCGAAGCCGAGAAAGCGCTGCAACTCGACACGTGACTTAGGGACGGGCCAATCGCTGACAGCTTGGACCTTAGCGGGATCCATCTTAATGCCTTCAGCGGAAATAACAGAACCGAGAAATGTGACGGAGGAGACATGAAAAGCGCACTTCTCAGCCTTCACATAAAGACAATTCTCTAAAAGGCGCTGGAGGACACGTCGAACGTGCTGAACATGAATCTGGAGTGACGGTGAAAAAAATCAGGATATCGTCAAGGTAAACGAAAACAAAGATGTTCAGCATGTCTCTCAGTACATCATTCACTAATGCCTGAAAGACAGCTGGAGCGTTAGCGAGGCCGAACGGCAGAACCCGGTATTCAAAGTGCCCTAACGGAGTGTTAAACGCCATTTTCCACTCGTCCCCCTCCCTGATGCGCACGAGATGGTAAGCGTTACGAAGGTCCAACTTAGTGAAAAACCTGGCTCCCTGCAGGATCTCGAAGGCTGAAGACATAAGGGGAAGCGGATAACGATTCTTAACCGTTATGTCATTCAGCCCTCGATAATCCACGCAGGGGCGTAGGGTCCCGTCTTTTTTCTTAACAAAGAAAAACCCCGCTCCGGCGGGAGAGGAGGAAGGGACTACGGTACCGGCATCGAGAGCTACAGACAAATAATCTTCGAGAGCCTTACGTTCGGGAGCCGACAGAGAGTATAGTCTACCCCGGGGGGGAGTGGTACCCGGAAGGAGATCAATACTACAATCATACGACCGGTGCGGAGGAAGGGAGGTGGCCCTGGACCGACTGAACACCGTGCGCAGATCGTGATATTCCTCCGGCACCCCTGTCAAATCACCAGGCTCCTCCTGTGAAGAAGGGACAGAGGAAACAGGAGGGATAGCAGACATTAAACACATCACATGACAAGAGACGTTCCAGGAGAGGATAGAATTACTAGACCAATTAATAGAAGGATTATGACACACTAGCCAGGGATGGCCCAAAACAACAGGTGTAAAAGGTGAACGAAAAATTAAAAAAGAAATGGTTTCGCTATGATTACCAGAGACAGTGAGGGTTAAAGGTAGCGTTTCACACTGAATCCTGGGGAGAGGACTACCATCCAAGGCGAACAAGGCCGTGGACTCCCCTAACTGTCTGAGAGGAATGTCATGTTCCCGAGCCCAGGCTTCGTCCATAAAACAGCCCTCCGCCCCAGAGTCTATCAAGGCACTGCAGGAAGCTGCCGAACCGGTCCAGCGTAGATGGACCGTCAAGGTAGTACAGGATCTAGAAGGAGAGACCTGAGTAGTTGCGCTCACCAGTAGCCCTCCGCTTACTGATGAGCACTGGCCTTTTACTGGACATGAAATGACAAAATGACCAGCGGAACCGCAATAGAGACAGAGGCGGTTGGTGATTCTCCGTTCCCTCTCCTTAGTCGAGATGCGAATACCCCCCAGCTGCATAGGCTCAGCACCTGAGCCAGTGGGGGAAGATGGTAGTGATGCGGAGAGAGGGGCAACGGATAACGCGAGCTCCCTTCCACGAGCTCGGTGACGAAGATCAACCCGTCGTTCTATGCGAATAGTGAGTTCAATCAAGGAATCCACGCTGGAAGGAACCTCCTGGGAGAGAATCTCATCCTTTACCTCCGCGCGGAGACCCTCCAGAAAACGAGCGAGCAAAGCCGGCTCGTTCCAGTCACTGGAGGCAGCAAGAGTGCGAAACTCTATAGAGTAATCAGTTATGGATCGATTACCTTGACATAGGGAAGACAGGGCCCTGGAAGCTTCTTCCCAAAAAACAGAACGATCAAAAAACCCGTATCATCTCCTCCTTAAAGTTCTGATACTGGTTAGTACACTCAGCCCTCGCCTCCCAGATTGCCGTGCCCCACTCACGAGCCCGTCCAGTAAGGAGAGATATGACGTAGGCGATACGAGCTGTGCCCCTGGAGTACGTGTTGGACTGGAGAGAAAACACAATATCACACTGGGTGAGAAACGAGCGGCATTCAGTGGGCTCCCCAGAGTAACACGGCGGGTTATTAATTCTGGGCTCCGGAGACTCGGAAGCCCTGGAAGTATCCGGTGGATCGAGGCGGAGATGGTGAATATGTTTCGAGAGGTCGGAGACTTGGGCAGCCAGGGTCTCAACGGCATGTCGAGCAACAGACAATTCCTGCTCGTGTCTGCCTAGCATCGCTCCCTGGATCTCGACAGCTGAGTGGAGAGGATCCAAAGTCGCTGGGTCCATTCTTGGTCGGATTCTTCTGTTATGCAGGTGAGTGAGGACCCAAAAGCGGTTTAACAGAAACAGAGTCTTTTAATGTTCAAACACAGGGAAAACATAAATCCTCTTCAGATGTATCGGTTGACTAGTCCCCTTCTAGTAGTAGAGGAGAATAGCAGGGCTAGCGGCAACTGACTGCAGGTCCCTCCGGGTAGGCGCGGGCCGTAGAGGACAGAGGCACCTGATCAAACGCAGCATCTAATGCAGAGGCAGATTACGACAGGACAGAACAAGGGCGAAGCAAACGAGAATCCGACAAAGACAGAAGCAGAAACAGAGAGAGAAATAGAGACCTAATCAGAGGGAAAAGAGGGAACAGGTGTGAGAGAGTAAACAAGGTCGTTAGAGGAGAATGAGGGACAGCTGGGAGAAGGAAAGGGACCATAGGGAAAGAGAGAGATAGAGGAAGAGAAGGTAACCTAAAACGACCAGCAGGGGGAAACGAAGAGAAGAGAAAGAACAGGAACAAGACATAACATGACAATACATGACAGCTACCTTATATAATGTTACTTACCCTACATTATTCATCTCATACGCATACGTATATACTGTACTCTACATCATCGACTGCATCCTTATGTAATACATGTATCACTAGCCACTTTAACTATGCCACTTTGTTTACTTTGTCTACATACTCATCTCATATGTATATACTGTACTCGATACCATGCTGCTCTGTACCATCACTCATTCATATATCCTTATGTACATATTCTTTATCCCCTTACACTGTGTATAAGACAGTAGTTTTGGAATTGTTAGTTAGATTACTTGTTGGTTATCACTGCATTGTCGGAACTAGAAGCACAAGCATTTCGCTACACTCGCATTAACATCTGCTAACCATGTGTATGTGACAAATAGAATTTGATTTGATTTGAACATTTCCTACATGATAGATGTTTAATTGTCACAGACCAGATAGGTGTAGTGAAATGTGTTGTTTTATAGGTTCAGCCATAGTAGTATGGCACCACTGGAGCAAATTAGGGTTAAGAGCCTTGCTCAAGAATACATCAACAGATTTTTTTACCCCCAGATGGCTCAGGTATTCAAACCAGTGACCTTTCGGTTACTAGCCCAATGTTCTACCTGCTAGGCTACCTGCCACCCTACTTCTGAACACATCCATCTGATTTACAGTATAAACTATGTACTCTATTCTGACTTTAGTTTAGTTCATTAATTAGACCATTTAAAAAAAAAAGCATACATGCACATGAATAAAATCATGGAGGATAACACAATAATGTCTGGGACCTATTTCCATTGTGGTCCTCTTGAGACAGATGGCTAGGCAGGATCCAACACTGTTGAACACAGTTGAGATGTGCATACATCAGAAGCAATGGAATATTTGCATTGAGGCCTACATTTGATTTACACATGTACAGTCGAAGTCTAAAGTTGACATACACCTTAGCCAATGTCACGATCGTCTTAATGAGTGGATCAATGCGCATTCGTGATTGAAGTTCCACATCTTTATTACGTTGAAACTTTAAACCAATAACTAAACTTGAACAGTAGTGGTGCACAAACACAAAACAATATCCCACAAAACACAGGTGGGAAAATGGCTACCTAAATATGATCCCCAATCAGAGGCAACGATAAACGGCTGCCTCTAATTGGTAACCATATTAGCACCAACATAGAAATAGACATACTAGAACACCACCTAGTCACGCCCTGACCTACTTCACCATAGAGAAAGAACCAAGGGCTCTCTATGTTCAGGGCGTGACAGCCAAATACATTTAAACTCAGTTTTTCACAATTCCTGATATTTAATCATAGTAAAAATTCCCTGTCTTAGGTCAGTTAGGATCACCACTTTATTTTGAGAATGTGAAATGTCAGAATAATACTAGAGAGAATTATTTATTTCAGCTTTTATTCCTTTCATCACATTCCCAGTGAGTCATAAGTTCACATACACGCAATTAGTATTTTGTAGCATTGCCTTTAAAATGTTTAACTGCTAACCTACTGCTAACCTACAAAGCATTACATGGGCTTGCTCCTAACCATCTCTCTGATTTGGTCCTGCCGTACATACCTACACGTACGCTACGGTCACAAGACGCAGGCCTCCTAATTGTCCCTAGAATTTCTAAGCAAACAGCTGGAGGCATGGCTTTCTCCTATAGAGCTCCATTTTTATGGAATGGTCTGCCTACCCATGTGAGAGACGTAGACTCGGTCTCAACCTTTAAGTCTTTATTGAAGACTCATCTCTTCAGTAGGTCCTATTATTGAGTGTAGTCTGGCCCAGGAGTGTGAATGTGAACGGAAAGGCTCTGGAGCAACGAACCGCCCTTGCTGGTCTCTGCCTGGTTCGGTTTCCCTCTTTCCACTGGTATTCTCCGGCTCTAACCCTATTACAGGGGCTGAGTCACTGGCTTACTGGTGCTCTTTCATGCCGTCCCTAGGAGGGGAGCGTCACTTGAGTGGGTTGAGTCACTGATGTGATCTTCCTGTCTGGGTTGGCGCCCCCCTTGGGTTGTGCCGTGGCGGAGATCTTTGTGGGCTATACTCTGCCTTGTCTCAGGATGGTAAGTTGGTGGTTGAAGATATCCTTCCTGTTTGGGGGTATCATCGGATGAGGCCACAGTGTCTCCTGACCCCTCCTATCTCAGCCTCCAGTATTTATGCTGCAGTAGTTTATGTGTCGGGGGCTAGGGTCAGTTTGTTATATCTGGAGTACTTCTCCTGTCTTATCCGGTGTCCTGTGTGAATTTAAGTATGCTCTCTCTAATGCTATTTTTCTCTCTCGGAGGACCTGAGCCCTAGGATCATGCCTCAGGACTACCTGGCATGATGACTCTTTGCTGTCCCCAGTCCACCTCGCCGTGCTGCTGCTCCAGTTTCAACTGTTCTGCTTGTGGCAATGGAATCCTGACCTGTTCACTGGAAGTACTACCTGTCCCAGACCTGCTGTTTTCAACTCTCTAGAGACAGCAGGAGTGGTAGGGATACTCTTAATGATCGGCTATGAAAAGCCAACTGACATTTAGTCCTGAGGTGCTGACTTGCTGCACCCTCGACAACTACTGTGATTATTATTACTTGACCATGCTGGTCATTTATGAACATTTGAGCATCTTGGCCATGTTCTGTTATAATCTCCACCCGGCACAGCCAGAAGAGGACTGGCCACCCCACATAGCCTGGTTCCTCTCTAGGTTTCTTCCTAGGTTTTGGCCTTTCTAGAGAGTTTTTCCTAGCCACCGTGCTTCTACACCTGCATTGCTTACTGTTTGGGGTTTTAGGCTGGGTTTCTGTACAGCACTTTGAGATATCAGCTGATGTACAAAGGGCTATATAAATTGATTTGATTTGATTTAAATTGGGTCAAACATTTCGGGTAGCCTTCCACAAGATTCCACAATAAGTTGGGTGAAATGTGGCCCATTCCTCCTGACAGAGCTGGTGTAACTGAGTCAGGTTAGTAGCCATCCTTGCTCGCACACGCTTTCTCAGTTCTGCCCACAAATGTTCTATAGGATTGAGGTCAGGGCTCTGTGATGGCCACTCCAATACCTTGACTTTGTTGTCCTTAAGCCATTTTGTCACAACTTTGGAAGTATGCTTGGGGTCCTGACTGATGTCTTGAGATGTTGCTTCAACATATCCACATAATTTTCCTCCCTCATGATACCATCTATTTTGTGAAGTGCACCAGTCCGTCATGCAGCAAAGCACCCCCACAATATGATGCTGCCACCACGATGCTTCACGGTTGGGATTGACTCAGATGATGTCAATTACCCTATCAGAAGCTTATAAAGCCATGACATAATTTTCTGGAATTTTCAAGCTATTTAAAGGCACAGTCAACTTAGTGTATGTAAACCTCTGACCCACAGGAATTGTGATACAGTGAGTTATGAGTAAAATAAACTGTCTGTAAACAATTGTTGGAAAAATTACTTGTGCACAAAGTAGATGTCCTAACCCGACTTGCCAAAACTATAGTTTGTTAACAAGAAATGTGTGGAGTGGTTGAAAAACACGTTTTAATGACTCCAACCTAAGTGTATGTAAACTTTCAACTTCAACTGTAAACAATCTATAAAATGACTATAAAATGGACCCTGAGTAATCTTATTACTACTTTTATTAGACTTGACCTTCATAATACACTCCTAATAAATTGTTGCGCCAATTTGTGAAAAAGCCTCCAGTCTCACCGGCCAGGGAAGACCACTAGTCAATGTCAATGGTGTATATAGCCAATATACCACGGCTTAGGACTGCAACTCAGATTGCCTGGACACAGCCCTTAGCTATGGTATATTGGCCATATACAACATCATCTGGGTTTATTAATATAGCACAGTGGTTGAGCAAATAGTAATGTACAGTACAGGGATGATATTGTATGAGCTCCCAGTTCCTACTCTCTGATGGACAAGTGTAGTGGTTTTCTCTAACATACATTACACATTTACATTTGAGCTATTTACGCTTTTATCCAGAGCGACTTACAGGAGTAATTAGGGTTAAGTACCTTGCTCAAGGGCACATTGGAATATTTGTTACCAAGTCGGCTTGGGGATTCAAACCAGCAACCTTACTGGCCCAACACTCTTAACCGCTAGGCTACCTGACACCTTGTCCCCTTCTGTTCCAATGTCTCCCATTGACTGCTTCTAAAGGAGTTATTCTTCATGCCTGGATCCTCACCACAAGCCACACATATTTCATCAGGCCTAGATGCTAGAGACAATGTTTATTATGAGATAACATCAAGGCAATACTAGACTTTACGGAGTTTGTTTAAAAACACTTTTAGGAATAAATGTGACAATAGGAGTCGTATTTCAGAGCTGAAAGTCTCTTGAGAGAGGTAAGAGAAGTTTACCCCAAGACGAGTTTTGCTTTCCACAAAAAAATTGCTACTTAAAACCAAATGTGTTTGATTGCTATGAAAATAGAGACATTCATGGTCAAAATAAGATGGAGGATGTTATGTGAATAAACAATCCCTGTATTTAAATCAAGTTTACAGTGACCTCCATGTCAGCCAAGAACGTTGCTTAAATAACCACACAACCCATCAAAACAGTCTGTGGGAAAATGGTAATGCCAAATTAGCTTGAGCATGTATGATAAGAATAATTATTGTATTCCTATTTTACTTGACTTTAGTTTACTGTGTGTATGATTTGTGTGAGACTTGTAAGCTGAGACTGATCTCCTACCTCTAGGAGGAAGTCTGAGGAATAGTGAACTAGCATCACCTGAGTGCCAACGTGCACATAGTTGGCACAGTACGAGAACCCGATGAGGAAAACGGTAGCAATGTGGTGGATAATCTGTTCTTTGAAATCCTGGAAACAAACAAACCACACAACTGTAGAGGATACTATAACCTGGGCTTCAGCAGTCCCTCACCCCTGGTGCTGTAAATCAGTCAGCTGTGTACAGTACTGGTTGATTTATCAATGGTACAGAATGCCGAAAAAGCAGTTTTAAAAAAACAGTACAAATAAGATCTACATTTTATTCCGAAAGTATTCAGACCCATTCCCTTTTTCCACATTTACTGTAGTTATGTTACAGCCTTATTTTTAAATGGATTAAATAAAACATTTTCCTCATCAATCTACACACAATACCCCATAATGACAAAGCAAAAACAGGTTGACTTTTTCAAATGTACTAAAAATAAAAAGATGCCTTATTTACATAAGTATTCAGACCCATTATTTTGATCCTCGAAATTGAGCTCTGTTGCCATCAATCATCCTTAATTAATGCCCACCTTGGAGTACCTGTGGTAAATCAAATTGATTGAACATGATTTGGAAAGGCACACACCTGTCTATATAAGTTCTCTCAGTTCACAGTGCATTTCAGAGCAAAAAGGAATTGTCCGTAGAGCTCCGAGACAGGATTGTGTCGAGGCACAGATCTGAGGAAGGCTACCAAAACATCTGCAGCATTGAAGGTCCCAAGAACACAGTGACCTCATCATTCTTAAATGTAAGAAGATTGGAACCACCTAAACTCTTTCTAGAGCTGGCCGCCCGGCCAAACTGAGCAATCTGGGGAGAAGGGCCTTGGTCAGGGAGGTGACCAACAACACAATGGTCACTCTGACAGGGCTCCTGAGTTCCTCTGTTGAGATGGGAGAAGTTTCCAGAAGGACAACCATCTCTGCAGCACTCCACCAATCAGGCCTTTATGGTAGAGTGGCCAGACGGAAGCCACTCTTCTGTAAAAGGCACATGAAAGCCCGCTTGGAATTTGCCAAAAGTCACCTAAAGGACTGTAAGACCATTTTTTAATTTTTTTATTTCACCTTTATTTAACTAGGTAGGCTAGTTGAGAACAAGTTCTCATTTACAACTGTGACCTGGCCAAGATAAAGCATAGCAGTGTGAACAGACAACACAGAGTTACACATGGAGTAAACAATTAACAAGTCAATAACACAGTAGGAAAAAAAAAGAGTCTATATACATTGTGTGCAAAAGGCATGAGGAGGTAGGCGAATAATTAATTTTGCAGATTAACACTGGAGTGATAAATGATCAGATGGTCATGTACAGGTAGAGATACTGGTGTGCAAAAGAGCAGAAAAGTAAATAAATATAAAAAGTATGGGGATGAGGTAGGTAAAATTGGGTGGGCTATTTACCAATAGACTATGTACAGCTGCAGCGATCGGTTAGCTGCTCAGATAGCAGATGTTTGAAGTTGGTGAGGGAGATGAGGTGTTGGCTTTAGGGATGATCAGTGAGATACACCTGCTGGGGCATGTGCTACGTGTGGGTATTGCCATCGTGACCAGTGAACTGAGATAAGGCGGAGCTTTACCTAGCATGGACTTGTAGATGACCTGGAGCCAGTGGGTCTGGCGACGAATATGTAGCGAGGGCCAGCCGACTAGAGCATACAAGTCGCAGTGGTGGGTGGTATAAGGTGCTTTAGTAACAAAACGGATGGCACTGTGATAAACTGCATCCAGTTTGCTGAGTAGAGTCTTGGAAGCTATTTTGTAGATGACATCGCCGAAGTCGAGGATCAGTAGGATAGTCAGTTTTACTAGGGTAAGTTTGGCGGCGTGAGTGAAGGAGGCTTTGTTGCGGAATAGAAAGCCGACTCTCGATTTGATTTTAGATTGGAGATGTTTGATATGAGTCTGGAAGGAGAGTTTACAGTCAAGCCAGACAGCCAAGGTACTTAGAGATGTTCACATATTCTAGGTCGGAACCATCCAGGGTGGTGATGCTAGTCGGGCGTGCGGGTGCAGGCAGCGAACGGTTGAAAAGCATGCATTTGGTTTTACTAGCGTTTAAGAGCAATTGGAGGCCACGGAAGGAGAGTTGTATGGCATTGAAGCTCATTTGGAGGTTAGATAGCACAGTGTCCAAGGATGGGCCGGAAGTATACAGAATGGTGTCGTCTACATAGAGGTGGATCAGGGAATCGCCCGCAGCAAGAGCAACATCATTGATATATACAGAGAAAGGAGTTGGCCTGAGAATTGAACCCTGTGGCACCCCCATAGAGACTGCCAGAGGACCGGACAGCATGCCCTCCGATTTGACACACTGAACTCTGTCTGCAAAGTAGTTGGTGAACCAGGCAAGGCAGTCATTAGAAAAACCGAGGCTACTGAGTCTGCCGATAAGAATATGGTGATTGACAGAGTCAAGATACACTTTGGCCTGAATGCCAAGCGTCACGTCAAGAGGAAACCTGGCACCCTCCCTACGGTGAAGCAGACATGGCATCTCTGCTTCTAGCTCCTAAGCAACTTTGCAATATTATTTTTTGTTTGTTATTTCTTACAGTATCAGCCCATAACGTTTTTTTTTTTTTTTTTTACATATCAGAGCGGCGGTAACTCACCAGCATTACGACCAGGAATACAACAATTTGATCCTTTGTTCGTACCCCCAGGGCAATTGAACTTATCCCAGAGGTTGCTCCAAGTCACTGCCGGTGTAACGTCGTTCTTCGTTTGTAGAAAGAGAGTCGGACCGAAATGCAGCGTGGTGGTTACTCATGACTTTAATAGAAAAAGTGACACATGAAATAACGATACAAAATACAAAACAACAAACGGAACGTGAAACCTAATTACAGCCTATCTGGTGAAACTACACAGAGACAGGAACAATCACCCACGAAATACAAAGCGAAACCAGGCTACCTAAATACGGTTCCCAATCAGAGACAACGAGAATCACCTGACCGCCTCAGGCAGCCAAGCCTATACAACACCCCTAATCAGCCGCGATCCCAAATACTACAAATCCCAATACGAAAATACAATAACATAAACCCATGTCACACCCTGGCCTGACCAAATATATAACGAAAACACAAAATACAATGACCAAGGCGTGACAGCCGGCAGAGAAGAGGTATTCGGAGTGGACTATATTACTCGCTATTGTTCAGTCTCTGGACAATAAAGTAGACAAGCTCAGGGCGAGGATCTCCTTCCAGAGAGCCATTAGGGACTGTAATATACTCTGTTTCACAGAATCATGGCTCTCTCGGGATATACTGTCCCTGTCCATACAGCCAGCTGGGTTCAGTTCATCACGCAGACAGGAATAAATAACTCTCCGGGAAGAAGAAAGGCGGGGGTGTATACTTCATAATTAACTATTCATGGTGTGATTGTGATAACGTACATGAACTCAAGTCCTTTTGTTCACCCGACCTAGAATACCTCAATCAAATGCCGACCGTATTACCTCCTAGGAGAATTCTCTTTGGTTATAGTCACAGCCGTGTATATTCCCCCTCAAGCCGATACATCGACCGCTCTCAAGGAACTACACTGGATTTTATGCAAACTGGAAACCACATATCCTGAGGCCACATTTATTTTTGCAGGGGATTTTAACAAAGCAAATTTGAGGAAAACACTACCTAAGTTCTATCAACATATTGACTGTAGTACTCATTTAGGGACAACACTAGATCATTGCTACTCGCCTTTTCGAGATGCCTACAAGGCCATCCCCCACCCTCCCTTCGGCAAATCAGATCACGACTCAATTCTGCTCCTTCCTTCCTATAGGCAGAAACTCAAACAGGAAGTACCCGTGCTAAGTTCTACTCAACGCTGGTCTGACTAATTGGAATACATACTTCAAGACTGTTTTGATCACGTGAACTTTGATATGTTCTGGGTAGCCTCTGAGAATAACATTGATGCTTACACGGACACAGTGACTGAGTTCATCAGGAAGTGTATAGGGGATGTTGTTCCAACGGTGACTATTAAACCTACCCAAACCAGAAACCGTGGATAGATGGCAGCATTCACGCAAAATTGAAAGTGTGAACCATTGCATTTAACCATGTCAAGGTGACTGGGAATATGGTCGCATACAAACAGTGTAGTTATTCTCTCCGTAAGGCAATCAAACAAGCCAAACGTCAGTACAGAGACAAAGTGGAGTTGCAATTCAACGGCTCAGACAAAATACATATTTGTCAGGGTCTACAGACAATCACAGATTACAAAGAGAAAACCAACCACCACGCGGACACCGACGTGTTGCTCCCAGACAAGCTAAACACATTCTTTGCCCGTTTTGAAGATAACACTGTGCCATCGATGCAGCCCGCTCCCAAGGACTATCCCAGTCTGCTGTCCCCACTTGCTTCAACATGTCCACCATTGTTCCTGTACCCAAGAAAGCAAAAGTAACTGAACTAAATGACTATTGCCCCATAGCACTCACCTTTGTCATCATGAAGTGCTTTGAGAGACGAGTTTAGGATCATATCACCTCTACCTTACCCGACACCCTAGACCCACTTCAATTTGCTTAACGCCACAATAGATCAGACGATGCAATCGCCATTGCACTGCACACGGCCCTATCCCACCTGAACAAGAGGAATACCTATGTCAGAATGATGTTCATTGACTATAGCTCAGCCTTTAACACCATAGCATCCTTCAAGCTTATCATTGCTTGGGGCCTTGGGTCTGAACCACACCCTGTGCAACTGGGTCCTGGACTTCCTGACGGGCCGCACCCTAGTGGTGAAGGTGGGAAACACCTCTACATCGCTGATCCTCAACACAGGGGCTTCACAAGGGTGGGTCCCCAACTCAATCATCAAGTTTGCAGACGACACAACAGTAGTAGGCCTGATTACCAACAATGACAAAACAGACTACGAGGAGGTGAGGGCCCTGGCAGAGTGGGGTCAGGAAAATAACATCTCTCTCAATGTCAACAAAACGAAGGGGCTCATCTTTGGGACCATCATTCCAAAGCTTGGACAGAGTGACTGAAAAACAGTGTCTATCTCAAGGTCCTCAGACTTAAATAGCCATCACTAGCCGGATACCACCCGGCTACTCAACCTTGCTACTCAACCTTGCCCCTCAGAGGCTGCTGCCCTATATTGACATGGAATCACTGGCCACTTTTTAAATAATGGAACACTAGTCACTTTAATGTTTACATACTGATTTTACTCATCTCATATGTATATACTGCATTCTATTCAACTGTATTAGTCAATGCCACTGACATTGCACGTCCTAATATTTATATATTTCTTAATTCCATTCTTTTACTTTTAGATTAGTGTATTGTTGTGAATTGTTAGATACTACTGCACTGCTTCTAATACATTTGCTAAAATGTCTAAACCTGTTTTTGCTTTGTCATTATGGGTTATTGTGTGTAGATTGAAAAAATGTTTTCCCTCAATTTTAGAATAAGGCTGTAATGTAACAAAATGTGGAGAAAAAAAATCAAGGGGTCTGAATAGTTTCCGAATGCACCGTACGTGACACAATCTGTGGAAAGATTACAGGTAGACGTTTTATCAGTACAGCAGAGGGAATAGCAGGAGAGAATAATCATAATAATTAGATGGGTGTTTATAATTGTCCTATTTCGCACATGTACAAGTGTGTATTAATACTAATGTGTGATTTGAAAATGTGTTTTTTGCAGATCCCAAACTCTCCCCTTTCACCTTGTCGGCTTGGGGATTCAAATAAGTGACCTTTCAGTTGCCCATTTGAATGAGGAGATGATGGGAAGGCTTGGCAGGTAGCAGGTAACCTGGGTAAGGCTTGGCAGGTAGCAGGTAACCTGGGGAAGGCTTGGCAGGTAGCAGGTAACCTGGGTAAGGTTTGGCAGGTAGCAGGTAACCTGGGTAAGGCTTGGCAGGTAGCAGGTAACCTGGGTCCTGAGGGGCAGGACTAGTGTATAATTACTAAACCTCAGTGGACAACGTCCAGATACATACTGTAGTTATCATTGAAAGCATCAACCACCTCTACAGGCAGTTCCTTTGAGGAAACACGACTCTACAAAAATGAAAAGGAAGTTTCAGCAAAACAAGCTGGAAATCTGCTGTGAACACTAACTATAATCTGGAATGGAAAGTAATGGTTTTCCTATGAAAGCTGAGGCCGTCCTGCGGTTTAGAGTCACTATGTGTGTGTGTGTAGAAAGTTTCTTTGTTGCCATGCCATTAGCTATAATCATATTCCACATTTTTTGTTGTAGAGCTTTTTGAACATTTTGAACCATAATCCAGGATTCTCTAAATAGACTGAACACTGACGAATGGTAGAATGTCTGGCCTAATTTATACTGAAACAAACATCCTCTTAGATAACAATTAATCATTAGGTCATAAAAATATGTGTTCACATCTTTGATGTTGTCTCACCTAGCTATTTTAAGATTAATGCACTGATTGTAAATCGAGCGTCTGCTCAATGACAGTAGTTTGTGTGAGGAGACAGGAGAGTTTGTGTGAGGGGACAGGAGAGTTTGTGTGAGGGGACAGGAGAGTTTGTGTGAGGGGACAGGAGAGTTTGTGTGAGGGGACAGGAGAGCTTGTGTGAGGGGACAGGAGAGTTTGTGTGAGGGGACAGGAGAGTTTGTGTGAGGGGACAGGAGAGACACATACCTTCCGCTTTACATCCACAGACACAGAACAGCAGGGAGCAATAGAAACCAAGCTCTGTGAATAGAAAGAGAGAAACAAAACAAACACCAGGGGGGTTAACGGTTACTGACCATGACCCTGGGTGCATCCCAATCGTCTAATGTGGCTTCCTTTTAATTTCCTCTTCACTTTATCTGCACTGATCTGACAGAAAAGGAAAGTTGAAGCCTAAATGGACGTATTTGCTTTCCCCCGTCCGGTTCTCACACTTAAGCGTGGATGATGAAAAAATGGAAACCAGGGAGAGTAAGGAGACATTTTGAGACCCAGCCCAAGTAGGGAGGACTATCAATCAATCACATGTATTTATAAAGCCCTTTTTACATCAGCAGATGTCACCAAGTACCCATACAGAAACCCAGTCTAAAACCCCAAAGAGACAGTAATGCACATGTAGAAGCTCGGTGGCTAGGAAAAATTCCCTTGAAAGGCATGAACCTACGAAGAAACCTAGAGAGGAACCAGTCTCCGAGGGGTGGCCAATCCTCTTCTGGCTGTGCCGGTGGAGACTATAATAGTACATGGCCTTTAAGGCTAGATCGTTCTTCAAGATTTAAAAACTTTCATAGTTGACCAACTGGGTCAAATAATAATCACAGTGGTTGTAGAGGGTGCAACAGGTCAGCGCCTCAGGAGTAAATGTCATTTGGATTTTCATAGACAAGCATTCAGAAATCGAGGCAGCAGGTGAGAGAGAGAGACTCCCTCCCTCAGTGGTGCACTGGGAGAGATCAGTCAGTCAGAAGGTTACCAAGGAGGCCCAGCAGCAGCAGATAGACACTCAGCCCATGCCAGGCCGGAGTCCACACAGCTGAGTATTTACAACATGGAGCTCTGTGTAGAGGTCCTCCCTTGACTGAAATAGAAAAAAAGTGCAACATTGCTCAATACACCCCCAATACACCCCCTCCAATTCACAAGCCAAGCTTTGAAGCTGAAGCTTTGAAAACCCTGTCCTTTAGCAAGCGTTAATAATAATATAATATAATAATAATATATGCCATTTAGCAGACGCTTTTATCCAAAGCGACTTACAGTCATGTGTGCATACATTCTACGTATGGGTGGTCCCGGGGATCGAACCCACTACCCTGGCGTTACAAGCGCCATGCTCTACCAACTGAGCTACAGAAGGACCAACGCCTCTGCAGTCTAGGGCTTGACAAAAAACCAGAGGGGATATGTACACGCATAGAAAGTGGTGATAAATCAAAATGGCTGTGACGCTTTAACTGAAACAGAATATGGAAAAGTATGACCTTGGCATCCCCTAATCTGAACCATCAATTTATACACTAAGTTTGTTCACAGACTATATTTAACACCAAGTAAATGTTTTGATGAAATTGGCCCCAACTCCCAACTGTTTACTGTGTCCCCTAAATCAGGTAGGCACATTCCTTCATATGATGTGACAGTGCCCTGCAGTCAAAGTTGCAAAATTATTATATAAATATTCAATGCTTTCCATCTATTATCGAACTTAACAATGATAGCCCCTTGAATCTCTCAATCAATCAGAGAAGATCACTGCTGGCAGGCACTACTGATGCAAAACAAATGTTGACTCTAAGATGGCAACCACCTCACTCTCTCCCATTTAACCAGTGGATACAGTTACTATTAGAAGTTATACCATTGCAATTATCGACAGCAACAGCTAGTCTTTGATTGGGTAACATGCAAAAACACATTTCAGTTGAATGCATTCACTTATGCAACTGACTAGGTATCCCCCTTTCTCTTTGAGGCCTGGACAAATATATTTTACTCTGTAAAGAACAATCTCAGCTAAAGCCCCACACATACAAACCAGTTATATGAATTGATTTAGACTTTTGGTGCTTTCTTCCCACCTGGAAGGAGTGGTACAAAGGGGAGGGGGGTGCATCTGATCAAATCAAATTTTATTTGTCACATACACATGGTTAGCAGATGTTAATGCGAGTGTAGCGAAATGCTTCTAGTTCCGACAATGCAGTAATAACCAACGAGTAATCTAGCTAACAATTCCAAAACGACTACCTTGATACACACAAGTGTAAAGGGATAAAGAATATGTACATAAAGATACATGAATGAGTGATGGTACAGAGCAGCATAGGCAAGATGCAGTAGATGGTATTGAGTACAGTATATACGTATACATATGAGATAAATAATGAAGGGTATGTAAACATTATATTAAGTAGCATTGTTTAAAGTGGCAAGTGATATATTTTACATCAATTCCCATCAATTCCCATTATTAAAGTGGCTGGAGTTGAGTCTGTGTGTTGGCAGCAGCCACTCAATGTTAGTGGTGGCTTTTTAACAGTCTGATGGCCTTGAGATAAACAGCTTCTTTCAGTCTCTCAGTCCCAGCTTTGATGCACCTGTACTGACCTTGCATTCTGGATGATAGCGGGGTGAACAGGCAGTGGCTCGGGTGGTTGTCGTCCTTGATGATCTTTATGGCCTTCCTGTGACATCGGGTGGTGTTGGTGTCCTGGAGGGCAGGTAGTTTGCCCCCTGTGATGCGTTGTGCAGACCTCACTACCCTCTGGAGAGCCTTACGGTTATGGGCGGAGCAGTTGCCGTACCAGGCGGTGATCCATCCAACAGGATGCTCTCGATTGTGCATCTGTAGAAGTTTGAGTGTTTTTGGTGACAAGCCGAATTTCTTCAGCCTCCTGAGGTTGAAGAGGCGCTGCTGCACCTTCTTCACGATGCTGTCAGTGTGAGTGGACCAATTCAGTTTGTCTGTGATGTGTACGCTGAGGAACTTAAAACTTACTACCCTCTCCACTACTGTTCCATCGATGTGGATAGGGGGTGTTCCCTCTGCTGTTTCCTGAAGTCCACAATCATCTCCTTAGTTTTGTTGACGTTGAGTGTGAGGTTATTTTCCTGCCACCACACTCCGAGGGCCCTCACCTCCTCCCTGTAGGCCGTCACGTCGTTGTTGGTAATCAAGCCTACCACTGTTGTGTCGTCCGCAAACTTGATGATTGAGTTGGAGGCGTGCGTGGCCACGCAGTCGTGGGTGAACAGAGAGTACAGGAGAGGGCTCAGAACGCACCCTTGTGGGGCCCCAGTGTTGAGGATCAGCGGGGTGGAGATGTTGTTACCTACCCTCACCACCTGGGGGCGGCCCGTCAGGAAGTCCAGTACCCAGTTGCACAGGGCGGGGTCGAGACCCAGGGTCTCGAGCTTGATGACGAGTTTGGAGGGTACTATGGTGTTAAATGCTGAGCTGTAGTCGATGAACAGCATTCTCACATAGATATTCCTCTTGTCCAGATGGGTTAGGGCAGTGTGCGGTGTGGTTGAGATTGCATCGTCTGTGGACCTATTTGGGCGGTAAGCAAATTGGAGTGGGTCTAGGGTGTCAGGTAGGGTGGAGGTGATATGGTCCTTGACTAGTCTCTCAAAGCACTTCATGATGACGGAAGGGAGTGCTACGGGGCGGTAGTCGTTTAGTTCAGTTACCTTAGCTTTCTTGGGAACAGGAACAATGGTGGCCCTCTTGAAGCATGTGGGAACAGCAGACTGGGATAGAGATTGATTGAATATGTCCGTAAACACACGAGCCAGCTGGTCTGCTCCGAGGGCGCGGCTGGGGATGCCGTCTGGGCCTGCAGCCTTGCAAGGGTTAACACGTTTAAAAGTTTTACTCTCCTCGGCTGCAGTGAAGGAGAGTCTGCATGTTTTGGTTGCGGGCCGTGTCAGTGACACTGTATTGTCCTCAAAGCGGGCAAAAAAGTTATTTAGTCTGCCTGGGAGCAAGACATCCTGGTCCGTGACTGGGCTGGTTTTCTTTTTGTAATCCGTGATTGACTGTAGACCCTGCCACATACCTCTTGTGTCTGAGCCGTTGAATTGCGATTCTACTTTGTCTCTATATTGACGCTTAGCTTGTTTGATTGCCTTGCGGAGGGAATAGCTACACTGTTTGTATTCGGTCATTAAAAGCAGTGGTTCGCGCTTTCAGTTTCACGCGAATGCTGCCATCAATCCACGGTTTCTGGTTTGGGAATGTTTTAATCGTTGCTATGGGAACGACATCTTCAACGCACGTTCTAATGAACTCGCTCACCGAATCAGCGTATTCGTCAATGTTGTTGTTTGACGCAATACGAAATATATCCCAGTCCACGTGATGGAAGCAGTCTTGGAGTGTGGAATCAGATTGGTCGGACAGCATTGAACAGACCTCAGTGCGGGAGCTTCTTGTTTTAGTTTTTGTCTGTATGCAGGGAGCAACAAAATGGAGTCGTGGTCAGCTTTTCCGAAAGGAGAGCGGGGGAGGGCCTTATATGCGTCGCGGAAGTTAGAATAGCAATGATCCAAGGTTGCCAGCCCTGGTTGTGCAATCGATATGCTGATACAATTTAGGGAGTCTTGTTTTCAGATTAGCCTTGTTAAAATCCCCAGCTACAATAAATGCAGCCTCAGGATATGTGGATTCCAGTTTGCAAAGAGTCAAATAAAGTTTGTTCAGAGCCATCGATGTGTCTGCTTGGGGGGAATATATACGGCTGTGATTATAATCGAAGAGAATTCCCTTGGTAGATAATGCGGTCGACATTTGATTGTGAGGAATTCTAAATCAGGTGAACAGAAGGACTTGAGTTCCTGTATATTGTGACCACACCACGTCTCGTTAACCATAAAGCATACGCCCCCGCCCCTCTTCTTACCAGAAAGATGTTTGTTTCTGTCGGCGTGATGCGTGGAGAAACCAGCTGGCTGCACCGACAGAGTCTCGAGTTAGCCATGTTTCCGTGAAGCAAAGAACGTTACAGTCCCTGATGTCCCTCTGGAATGCTACCCTTGCTCGGATTTCATCAACCTTGTTGTCAAGAGACTGGACATTGGCGAGAAATATGCTAGGGAGTGGTGCGCGATGTGCCCGTCTCCGGAGTCTGACCAGAAGACCGCTTCGTTTCCTTCTTTTACGAAGTAATTTGTTGGGGTCGCCGGCTGGGATCCATTCCGTTGTCCTGGGTGAAAGGCAGAACACAGGATCCGCTTCGCGAAAGTCATATTCTTGGTTGTACCGATGGTGAGTTGACGCTGCTCTTATATTCAGTAGATTTTCTCGACTGTATGTAATGAAACCTAAGATGACCTGGGGTACCAATGTAAGAAATAACACGTAAAAAAAACTAAAAACTGCATAGTTTCCTAGGAACGCGAAGCGAGAGGGACAGAGATGGGGGGAATCTAAGGGGAGACTCGGGATGGATGGGTGGGAGTGGGACAGATAAACAGCTTTGGTTGCAGGGTGGGATGGGAATACCTGTAACCCCCCTCTGAAAAAGAAAAAGAACAAAACTAAATAAAAAGTTGGTCACAAAAGAAATTTCTGTGACGTGAACCAAACACCCACCACCAAACAGTACTCTCCAAGGCTCCAGAGAGACAGAGGGAAGCTTACTGGGCCATTTAACACCTAGAAATCACGTCCTCCCTCCCTGCAAGGCACAGAAAACAGCCAGGCTTCAATAAAGAAAAGGTCAACAGCATTAGGGGGTTACAGTGCCATAATCTGTTTAAGTTTAGATAGAGATGCCATGATATTTGTCCTTGTAGCGTTCTCTCTGTTTCAGGTCATGACCTCCAAAGGTAAAGAGGGAGGAGGGGTTAAGTCCCCTAGAGGAGACACCTGAAACCCCACCTCTTCAAGGAATACCTAGGATAGGGTAAGTAAGGGTAAGTAATCCTTCTCACCCCCCCTTCTCCCCCCCCAACAAGATTTAGATGCAAGTGGCTGTTCCACTGGTTGTCATAGGTGTTTGCACCAATTTGTAAGTCGCTCTGGATAAGAGCGTCTGCTAAATGACTTAAATGTAAATGTAAATGTAAATTACTGTTATCAATTCCTCCAGACAGACATAATTGCCAATGGTGAAAGTGTGAGTTTCCTAAGATTATCCAATGCAGTGTTCTCAAATCTTGTTTTGGGACTCGACTCTCAATGGTGCGGGATGCGGCTTATTCCACTGGAAACATTGGAAGTATTTACTTAGTGGGTGACAGGAAAATTCCATAGGATTTTGATGAGTGACAGGACAAATATGTTTGGGAACCACTGGTTAGAGTGAACTGTTCTACTCACTTGTTTTGGGTAGCCTCGCCAGCACTCGCTGTGGTCCCAGAACTAGGGGGTCTGAGGGATAGAACAAATGGTCACAGAGAGGGCCTGTTAGAAGTAGTAGGCCTGCATGGAGCAGTAGCACTGTACAGGATAAAGGTTGAAACAGTGAATGTGCTTCATATATTACATCAAATCAGATACGTAAGTGCTGCCACAAATGCAATGATGTAGAAAACAAACCTCCAATTGCAAAAACCAACTAAACAAAATATTTGTCATGAGACAATAACTTAGTATTCTTTCTATAATAAACTATACCTTGACATGTTATGAATCACATGAATAGGCCTACATAGAAGTCTGAATGAGAGTTGACTCACAAGGCTTCTTGGTGTTGCTCGGTCTGTGTTGGTTTCGGCGATGGGGAAACCACGGTACCATCTATCTGACTGAGACCACACTGCTTCTCCAGGACCTCACTCTGAACACAGACGGGACAAATGCTCAGGGAGAGCAGCTCCACTGCCCCTTTTCCCAAGAAGACAATCAATATAAATACATCTTTCATATACAGATTTTTCAGAGTGATAATCCATTACCTACTTCAGTGCCTTAAAATGATCTCAACAGGTGTTTTATCACAAGTTCATTAGAACAGAATTCCAATATTTACTGTATGTAAAAGAAATAAGGAAGTTTCTTAAAACGACAAATGTCTTTAATCCCACCATGTGTCTTCCTCTTATCCCTGCTCTGTGTAAACTATACCCCTTCCCCTCCGCTCCTCCCTGACACTTTACACTACCCAGGCTTGTGTTTCTACTGCACTGTATAATGGCTGCTGTGTGGGGAGGTACTTCATTTCCCTAGGAGGCTCCGAGTAGTAATAGTAAGACAGTAGCATGTCACTTTGAGTAAATGCCGAGCACAGAGACAGACAAACCACTCACCTAAACCTCCAAAGTTTTGGGGGGAAATCATCTGTAACATACTGTACCAATGAGCAGGGCTCTACAGTGCGACCATTTTACTTGCATATGCGCCTAAATATTTTGCTGCAATCTGGATTTTTATTTATTTTTAGGAGCACCGGTGTGCTTATAAAAATGAAGGATTCTAGCTTTATATTTTTCATTGTACTCCAAAAAATGTTTACTGAGGCTCCTTGTTAAAAAGGTCAGCATAGAGCCCTGCCAATAAGGTGGTTACACAATATGGGTGGGGCTAGTGTTGTCCTGGTGAATGTATACTTTGAGAGCATTAACCTTCAGGGAACGTCAATATGGAGCCCATTTGCTTCATGAAAATGTGAGGTTTGAAAATGAGAATAAGCAGACTGAAGCCTGTCAAGTTAAACAGCCAGACAAATAATAGCGTACCAACAACATAGCCTGGTTCAACAAAGTGCAGAACCAATGTGCGAATTACGCCGTAGCCAGGGGTGGCTCAGCTCCCCTGAATGAGACTCCAGCCACTTTAATAATGGAAATTGATGTAAAATATATCACTAGCCACTTTAAACAATGCTACTTAAGATAATGTTTAAATACCCTACATTATTCATCTCATATGTATATATTGTACTCAATACCATCTACTGCATCTTGCCTATGCCGTTCTGTACCATCACTCATTCATATATCTTTATATACATATTCTTTATCCCTTTACACTTGTGTGCATAAGGTAGTAGTTTTGGAATTGTTAGGTTAGATTACTCGTTGGTTATTACTGTATTGTCGGAACTAGAAGCACAAGCATTTCGCTACACTCGCATTAACATCTGCTAACCATGTGTATGTGACAAATTGATTTGGATGGGTCAGGTGGTCAGGAAAAACTCTTGGTTCTACACTCAAAAAAAGATGCCATCTAAAACCTAAAAGGGTTCTTCGGCTGTCCCCATAGGAGAACCTTTTTGGGTTCTATGTAGAACTCTTTCCACAGAGGTTCTACATGGAACCTGTTCTACATAGAACCCAAAATGGTGCTACCTGGAACAAAAAAGGGTTCTACGTGGAATAAAAAAGGTTTATCCTATAGGGACAGCCGAAGAACCACCATGGAACTCTTTTTTTCTAACACGGAATCCAAACCGGCTGCGCGTGTGCGCCATCGTGCATAAATGGATTTTGTCCCTCCACACCAAACACGATCACGACACGCAGGTTAAAATATCAAAACAAACTCTGAACCAATTACATTAATTGGGGACAAGTAGAAAAGCATTAAACATGTATGGCAATTTAGCTAGCACTTGCTAGCTAATTTGTCCTATTTAGCTAGCTTGCTGTTGCTAGCTAATTTGTCCTGGGATATAAACATCGAGTTGTTATTTTACCTGATTTGCACAAGGTCCTCTACTCCGACAATTAATCCACACATAAAACGGTCAACCGAATCGTTTCTAGTCATCTCTCCTCCTTCCAGGCTTTTTCTTCTCTGGACTTTATATTGCGATGGGCAACTTTCATAAATTAGGTGCTTTACCGCCACCGACCTCGTTCACCTTTCAGTTACCCATGTGTGTATAACCAATGAGGAGATGGCACGTGGGTACCTGCTTCTATAAACCAATGAGGAGACGGGAGAGGCAGGACTTGCAGCGTGATCTGCGTCACAAATAGAACTGACTTCTATTTTAGCCAGTGGCAATGCAGACGCTCGTTGGCGCGCGAACAGTGTGGATGCAATCATTTCTAAATGTATTTTTCAGCGCACACGACGCGAGCGGTGTAGTCAGGGTATAAGATTACACTATTCCCCATAAAAGTGCACTATTTTTGACAACAGCCCTCATAGTGCCTTGTGGGGAAAAACTCCTGGCCCTAAGTATAATTTGAGATGCAATCATTATCTCCTAAACAACAAAGAGCAGAGAAGGAACATGAGAGCTCATCATGTCAATATTCATCAAGGAGCATGACAAATGCACAGACAACCACTGGAGCCTCTTCCATTCCCATGCGCTTAGACTCAGGCCAGACAACCTTTGTGCTTAACTGGTACTACTCCTTCAGGGACACTTGATCTGTGTTTATGATTCTGACTGAGAGGGTGTGTGCATGCGCTTGGGTGTATGTGCGTATATCAAATCAAAGTTTGTCACGTGCACTGAATATAACAGGTGTAGGTAGGTGTAGGTATTATGCATATATGATGAACAGAGAGTAGCAGTAGTGTAAAAGAGGGGTTGGCGAGTGGTGGTGTAGGGACACAATGCAGATAGCCCGGTTAGCCAATGTGCCGGAGCACTGGTTGGTCGGCCCAATTGAGGTAGTATGTACATGAATGTATAGTTAAAGTGACTATTTTTTAGGGCCTTCCTCTGACACTGCCTGGTGTAGAGGTCCTGGATGGCAGGCAGCTTAGCCCCGGTGATGTACTGGGCCGTACTCACTACCCTCTGTAGTGCCTTGCAGTCAGAGGCCGAGCAATTGCCGTACCAGGCAGTGATGCAACCAGTCATGCAACCATGCTCTCGATGTTGCAGCTGTAGAATCTTTTGAGGATCTCAGGACCCATGCCAAATATTTTTAGTTTCCTGAGGGGGAATAGGCTTTGTCGTGCCCTCTTCAGAACTGTCTTGGTGCGTTTGGACAATTCTAGTTTGTTTTTTATGTGGACACCGAGGAACTTGAAGCTCTCAACCTGCTCCACTACAGCCCCGTCGATGAGAATGGGGGCGTGCTCGGTCCTCCTTTTCCTGTAGTCCACAATCATCTCCTTAATCTTGGCTACGTTGAGGGATAGGTTGTTATTCTGGCACCACACTGCTAGGTCTCTGACCTCCTCCCTATAGGCTGTCTCGTCGGTCTGTGATCAGGCCTACTGTTGTATCATCGGAAAACTTAATGATGGTGTTGGAGTCGTGCCTGGCCATGCAGGCGTGGGTGAACAGGGAGTACAGGAGGGGACTGAGCATGCACCCCTGTGGAGCTCCAGTGTTGAGGATCAGCGTGGCAGATGTGTTGCTACCTACCCTCACCACCTGGGGGCGGCCCGTCAGGAAGTCCAGGATCCAGTTGTAGAGGGGGGTGTTTAGTCCCAGGTTCCTTAGCTTAGTGATGAGATTTGAGGGTACTATGGTGTTGAACGCTGAGCTGTAGTCAATGAATAGCATTCTCACATAAGTGTTCATTTTGTCCAGGTGGGAAAGGACAGTGTGGAGTGCAATAGAGATTGCATCATCAGTGGATCTGTTGGGACGGTATGCAAAGTGGAGTGGGTATAGGGTTTCTGGGATAATAGTGTTGATGTGAGTCATTACCAACCTTTCAAAGCACTTCATGGACGTGAGTGCTATGGGTCTGTAGTCATTTAGGCAGGTTGCCTTTGTGTTCTTGGGCAAAGGGACTATGGTGGTCTGCTTGAAACATGTTGGTATTACAGACTCAAAATCAGGTTCGAGTTGGTCAGTGATCTGTTTGTTGACTTGGCTTTCGAAGACCTTAGATAGGCAGGGCAGGATGGATATATGTCTGTAACAGTTTGGGTCCAGGGTGTCTCCCCCTTTGAAGAGGGGGATGACCACGGCAGCTTTCCAGTTTTTGGGGATCTCAGATGATATGAAAGAGGTTGAACAGGCTGGTAATAGGGGTTGCGACAATGGCGGCGGATAGTTTCAGAAATAGAGGGTCCAGATTGTCAAGCCCAGCTGATTTGTACGGGTCCAGGTTTTGCAGCTCTTTCAGAACATCTGCTATCTGGATTTGGGTAAAGGAGAAGCTTGGAGGCTTGGGCGAGTAGCTGCGGTGGGGGGGGTGGAGCTGTTGTCCGAGGTTGGAGTAACCAGGAGGAAGCCATGGCCAGCCGTTGAGAATTGCTTGAAGTTTTCGATTATCATGGATTTATCGGACCTGTTTAAAGGTCTTACTCACGTCGGCTACGGAGAGCGTGATCACACAGCCGTCCGGAACAGCTCATACATGCCTCAGTGTTGCTTGTCTCCAAGCGAGCATAGAAGTGATTTAGCTCGTCTGGTAGGCTGTTGTCACTGGGCAGCTCGCAGCTGTGCTTCCCTTTGTAGTCTGTGATAGTTTGCAAGCCCTGCCACATAAGACGAGCGTCTGAGCCGGAGTAGTATGATTCAATCTTATCCCTGTATTGATGCTTTTCCTGTTTGATGGTTTGTTGCAGGGCATAGGAGGATTTCTTATAAGCTTCCGTGTTAGAGTCCCGCACCTTGAAAGCGGCAGCTCAACCCTTTAGCTCAGTGTGAATGTTGCCTGTAATCCATGGCTTCTGGTTGGGGTATGTACGTACAGTCACTGTGGGGACGACGTCCTCGATGCACTTATTGATAAAGCCAGTGACTGATGTGGTGTCCTCCTCAATGCCATCTGAAGAATCCTGGAACATGTTCCAGTCTGTGATAGCAAAACAGTCCTGTAGTTTAGCATCTGCTTCATCTGACCACTTTTTTATAGACTGAGTCACTGGTGCTTCCTGCTTTAATTTTTGCTTGTAAGCAGGAATTAGGATAGAGTTGGTCGGATTTACCAAATGGAGAACGAGGGAGAGCTTTGTACGCATCTCTGTGTGTGGAGTACAGGTGATCTAGAAATGTTTCCCCTCCGGTTGCACATTTATTAACATGTTGATAGAAATTTGGTTGAACCGATTTTAGTTTCCCTGCATTACAGTCTCCGGCCACTAGGAGCGCCACCTCTGGGTGAGTGGTTTCCTGTTTGTTTATTTCCTTATACAGCTGACTGAGTACGGTTTTAGTGCCAGCATATGTCTGTGGTGGAAAATAAACAGCCACGAAAAGTATTGATAGTGAGTCGTGTGGCCTGCAATTTATCACAATATACTCTACTTCAGGCGAGCAAAATCTAGAGACTTACTTAGATTTTGTACACCAGCTGTTTACAAATATGCACAGACCACCCCCCACGTGCTGTTCTATCTAGCCGGTGCAGAGGATATCCCGCTAGCTGAGTATCCATGTCGTCATTCAGCCACGATTCCGTGAAACATAGGATATTACAGTTTTTGATGTCCCTTGGTAGGATATTCGTGATCGTACCTCGTCTAATTTATTGTTCAATGATTGCACGTTGAGGAGTAGTATTGACGGTAACGGCAGCTTTCTCAGTCGCCGTCGCTGGGTCCTGACCGGGCATCCCGCTCTTTTTCCTCTGTACCTGCGTCGCTTCCTCTTGCAAATAACAGGGATGTCGGTCCCGTGGGGTGTTTGGAGAATGTCTTGTGCGTCGTCTTTGTTGTAGAAAAAAATCTTTATCTAATCCGAGGTGAGTGATCGCTGTCCTGATATCCAGAAGCTATTTTTTGCCGTAAGATACGGTTGCAGAAACATATCCAGTGCCTGCTGAGAAACCATTGTGTGTGCATATATTCTACCCTCTCAGACACTACAAACACACCTAGTCGTCAGCATCTGCTGTATCCCAACCCATGTCTATCTACTGCACATCAGCCTGATAGAGAAACACACCATCACCATCCTGCCACAGCCTGAAGCAATGTGAACCCAATCCCCTGAGAAGAACACCTAACAGCAAGGCATTTCCCAACCCCAGCAAAAACAGACAACTCATCAGGCATGTGGCTACTGTCTACTAGGAATACTTCCAAAGGGCACCAGCATAACCCCCACAGAAAGAGTCATATTCACTAAACACGAAATGGAAGTTAATGGGACGAAACAGGGATATACTATCCAATAAGAAATGCTTGTTTTCATTTCCATTGCAAAATGTTTTACTACAGCGTGCCCAAATGAATGTGACCCAGCTCACCGCTCAAAAACATAGTGCAGGGCAATGAAGCCCAGGGCCAGAAGCAGGGTGTAGAGCAGGTCCTGGGGTAGAGGGTACCGGTCCCCCTCCTCCATCTCTATGTCCTTCCAGGTAAACCCTGGAGGCAGCCAGTACTCCTCTTTCCATAGCCACTGGTCAAGCAATCCCTCCATCCTGCCAAGAGGAGAGGTGAGGGAGGGAAAGACAGGTATTGTTTGAGAGCTCCAGTCTCACAAGTGGCGGTCCCTGGTGAATCGGCTGGTAGCCTGCAAATTAAAATATGGCAAGCTAAACGGAGTGAACAAGACGCTGTGTCCATGATTCAAACTTCCCAGACAAAATAAATGTTCTAAGTGAGAGCCAACATGAAATCTGTGTGAGCCTTAAAATACCATACATTCCTCATTAGTGTAGCAACTCCTCCAATTACAATACAGTAGCCTACATAAAAAGCTAATAACCCAGAGCATGTTATTAGGATTGTCTGTATGTCTGTAAATCCCCAATGTTGTGTTGTTATCTCTTGTCAAGTTGATAGAATTGTTGTTGAGTGGATGAATGGACCTCGCCTCCCTGAACAGCAATGTAAACAGTCCCTCCCATTCATGATCGGGCACCTCACTCCATCAACCTTGCGCGATTTAATTGCATGCCTTCTTCAGCGTATAGAATTTCTCTGCATTTATCAACCTGGTGAAATGTCCCACTGAATTCTCGCACCATAACGAAGAGATGGGAACATTACGGGTTTGGCATAGCACTTTGATTAATAGCTCATAATGTAGCCAATGTCAGAGATAGAGACCCCAAACAGCCCAAAACAAACGGTTTCAGTCAAATTAAGAGTTGCGCTGGCTATGCCTCGAATGACTACATAAAATACGAGGTATATCCTATACAGTACGAGTTCATTATAGCTCCGCAATCTTCAACAAACATGCCTCAATACGACACCAAAAACTACTGAGATAAATAGATCAACAATAGCCAACTATTATGTAGCCTAAAAAAAATACAACATCAATTCGCCAAAAAGCATTACGGAAGACGATAAATTTAATTAGCTATTTATTTAAATTGAAAACAACATTGGGATTACCTGTCCTCGCTGGAATAATGGGACGGAAAGCACAGTGTCACAGCGGTAAACGGGCAGGGGGAGCCAGCGGTAAACGGGCAGGGGGAGCCAGCGGTAAACGGGCAGGGGGAGCCAGCGGTAAACGGGCAGGGGGAGCCAGCGGTAAACGGGCAGGGGGAGCCAGCGGTAAACGGGCAGGGGGAGCCAGCGGTAGACGGGCAGGGGGAGCCAGCGGTAGACGGGCAGAGGGAGCCAGCGGTAGACGGGCAGGGGGAGCCAGCGGTAGACGGGCAGGGGGAGCCAGCGGTAGACGGGCAGGGGGAGTCAGCGGTAGACGGGCAGATCGACTGAAAAGAAACAGTTCTGTAAAGTGACATACACTAAAACAACTACCCACAAATCAAGTGGGAAAAACAGGGTACCAAAATATGGTTCTCAATCAGAGACAACGATTGACAGCTGCCTCTGATTGAGAACCATACCAGGCCAAACACATAGAAAACCAAAACTAGAACAACACATAGAATGCCCACCCCAACTCACGCCCTGACCAACCGAAACAAGAAACATAACAAAGGAACTAAGGTCAGGACGTGACACTCCTGGCCCTTGCATGACTTCCCTTCACCAATCATTCTAAACCACATGCATCCCCTCTTCCCTAACTCATTAAGAATTTAGGAACATTTGGATAGCCAAATCCAGACTTAATCATTGAACCCCAAAATAATCCCACCACCCTAGAGATGCAGCGTCTCCTTGAGGGCGCTGTACTGTTCATACCCTGGCCAATCTGGCAACCATCTCCTTTTTCCATGCTGCTAGGCTATACGTGGCTTTCGGCCAAAACCAACAGTCTTCTGAAGGGAAGGGGCTCTCCAGAGTTTCCCTAGAGGACCACCATGGCTCTACAATGCATGGCTCTGTCTGTTTCTAACCTGCTGTTGAAGGTATCCCCCCCTGTAAAAATGTTACACTGTCTTTCCTCAGGAATTCAGGGTGTGTATAGAGTTGAGGCACCTGAGATGGGGATACAGCATGTGTCTAATGTCTGCTCTCTGATCATCTGACTGTCAAGGCATATTTATACTCCTATCAGATTCCAAATAATAGCCTGGAAACTGGAATACGTTATATTAGGGTATGGACTTGAGGCGCTAGTGAAATATTCTTAAATTCATTCTGATTAACTAAATTAGCTTAACATTTCTGGAAAAGCTCTCTGTTAAAAAGTAAACACTGTCATTTCAACGACTGACTAACCAAACACAAGTGTACCACAGGAGGTTGGTGGCACCTTAATAAGGATCGGCCCCTTTTTTTCAATTTTCACCTAAAATGACACATCTAACTGCCTGTAGCTCAGGCCCTAAAGCAAGGATATGCATTTTCTTGGTACCATTTAAAAGGAAACACTTTGAAGTTTGTAGAAATGTGAACGGAATATAGGAGAATATAACACATTAGATCTGGTAAAAGATAATACAAAGAAAAAAACTACATTTTTGTATCATCATCTTTGAAATGCAAGAGAAAGGCCATAATGTATTATTCCAACCCAGGCGCAATTTAGATATTGGACACTAGATGGCAGCAGTGTATGTGCAATGTTTTAGTCTGATCCAATGAATCATTGCATTTCTGTTCAAAATGTTGTCTCAAGACTGCCCAAATGTGCCGAATTTGTTTATTAATACCTTTTCATGTTCAAAACTGTGCACTCTCCTCAAACAATAGCATGGTATTATTTCACTGTAATAGCTACTGTAAATTGAACAATGCAGTTAGATTACAAGAATTTAAGCTTTCTGACAATATCAGAATGTCCTGGGAAATGTTATGTTCTTGTAACTTATCCATTAGCCTACGTTAGCTCAATCGTCCCGCAGGGGACCCACCAATCCTGAAGAAGTTTTATTTGGGGAGGATGGGCTCATGGTAATGACTGGAGCGGATTGAGTAGAATGGTATCAAAAACATCAAACACATGGCTTACAGGTATTTAATGACATTCCATTTGCTCCAATCCAGTCATTATTATGAGCCGTTCTCCCCTCAGTGTACTCAGTGAGCAATTCAACAAAATGTACATCAGATTCTACTGTAAGTTTAACTTGACACTCTAATCTAATTTAACCCACGAATGTCAGTCTTTGTTATCACAACCACTCTAAATGTGATTTACAATGATGTGTCTGCAGCGGTAGGACTTATGTTTCCTTTACTATTGTCCCCAAAGGCACCAGCTACACAGGTCACCATGGAGATACTGTGACCATAGCAACCATAATGTTGCTGCTTGTTCTTGTGACAGGTTTACATTGGTATGTAGGGCTGAGACCTCGATAGCATCTCCACCTGGAGAGAAATGACCTGGTCCTATAGGTTGTCGTCATCTGTTAGCATTTAATGTTTGTCACCAGAACTACAAGCAGCACTGCTTTCAACATGCACATAAGGATTTTTCATTCCCCCATGCTGGGTAGCCTACTCAAACACACATGCATACACACACACACACACGCACACACACGCACACACACACACACGCACGCACGCACGCACGCACGCACGCACGCACGCACGCACACACACACACACACACACACACACACACACCCCTATGCACACAGGCATAAAGTTGACACACACATGCACACACCCATGCACGTCAGGCATAAAGTTGACCCCCCCTGTGTTTTCACTTTTCACACTGCTATCACTCTGGGCCGTCAGTCCGATGGTTAAGCTGTCACGGGGCATGTTTGCCATAGAGCCCTGGCTGCAGCGATGTGATTTATACCCTCAAAGCAATCACTGAATCTGTGAGAAGCAATGTGTTTATTAGACCCACGCTGGAATGTAGTCTGACAGACTGGGGTGTTCAGGCAGCCTCCCTCGGCAGCCAGCCAACCTGCAGACAGCATCAAAGTGCCCTCTGAAGGCCTGAGTCATTACACACAGAGGGGAAAATAAACAACCTGAAAAGAACAGATGGACATTTGTCCCCCACCAAGCCTGGAGGTTGTAACTTCTTGAAACATTGTAGGGAGAAGAGAAACTGCTTGGTTTTGGTCTTGACCTGAAGCCAGAGAGCATTTTATAGTGCGGATTCCTCATGATCAACAGGGCCAATGACCTGAAAACAGTGTGTCATTTGGAGGGTTGTGTGTGTGTGTGTGCATGTACCTGTTAGATGTGTGTTACCACCGAAAGGGACCAGTAACGGTTGTCCAAACATATGAGTCCTGAGCTTATGAACTCATATCCTGTTCAAATTAACCAAGGTGATCAAAATTACAGCGATGACTAATGTAAGTGGACAAAGTTAACCTGTTTCAGACAGACTGAGAGTCACCCAATCTGCACAGCAACGAAGTGCGCTGAGAGTCAGAAAGCAAGTCAAGGGAGTGAGTGTTTTAATAAATTTGAACAACACACAGACACAACACCGGAACAATAACGCCTGGGGAAGGAACCAAAGGGAGGCACACATATAGGGAAGGTAAACAGGGTCCAGTTGAGTCTGATGATGCGCAGATGTGTGTAACGATGGTGACAGGTGTGTGCCATAACGAGCAGCCTGGTGACCTATAGGTCGGAGAGGGAGCACACGTGAGAGCAACACATTGACATGAATAATTCATTCTTCATGCTTCAAGGTTCAAAGTCAAAGCCATCAATACCAGCCATTACGAAGCTGAGCTGAAATACAATACAGAAACGATCCAGAGCATTTCAACACAGTTTGATGTTTTCCCTAACTTCAGTGTGTTGTCTTGTAGACAGTGAAATCCCTTCCTATTGGTATCTACTGTAGTTCATTCAGGGACAAGAGTTTTCACAGGAATGTTGTTTATAAATTATGTGGTAATGAAGGGTTGGTGGATGGTATAAACGACCCTCCTGAACCCCTCAATTACTGTAAAAAAAATAATACTGTACTTTATTTTGTAATAAGAGGTTTCTGAATAATGTTTTCCGACTGTTAGAAATGATGGTGTGATGCTGGCTGAAAAATGGAAGGTTAAACTGACCATAGCTCTTGTCCTCTCTTAACCTTAATCTCCAGTCTGCCAGTGATCAAAGCTGTTCTTCTCTGGCTGGACTTCACATAGATCCAGCTTAGACACAGCCCCAGCCTCAGCCACAGAGAGGAAACAACATTTAAACAGACAGAGAGGGTGTGAAACACGGCGAAAGGGGGAAGATCAAATAAAGTGGACCAAACTGACTGCCAAGATTCTGTGGGTTAAGCAATACCACAGACATGCAGTCCCAAAGGGCAGAGGGGTGGTTGGGGAGGCCCCGCTCGGCTGCAGACTCCCAGCCTCCAGCCTGATACCTCTCTCACGGCCAACAACAACACAGCCAGGGAGGTAGGGAATGTGGACAGGAAACCAATATTTTACATCTCCGCTAAGCTGCTGAAGACCTGGCCGGAGTGGAGTCACATTTTGCCCAGAGAGAGAGGTCCTCCAGCAGGAAACACACTCTGCTTTCCCACGGGATCCTCCTGACCCAAGTTCACACGCATGCAAATGTAAAGGACGTCACACTGCTTGCTTAGCAAGTACCACTTCCTCCTGATTTGGCACATACCTAGCTCAAACCCGGGACCTCTGCTTCACAAACACACGTGACCGTCCTCCCTCAAGTGCCTCTACCGGTCGGGCCACTCAAAGGCTAGCTATTGACCGGCGCAAACATGGACACCTAATGCTGAGGAGTACGTTTCACACATCTCCATGTGCTGCATTCACCCTCAGACTTACTCAACAGAGACCCCAGCATTGGGCTGAACGCAACTGTAGATCCAAGTCACTAGGCACCACTGTAAAGGACGTCACACTGCTTGCTTAGCAATTATCACTTCCCCCCGATTTGGCACAAACATGGCTCGAACTCCGGGCCTCTGCTTCACTAAAACAAGTGACCATCTTCCATCAAGCATCTCTACCAGTCACCCCACTCAAAAGCTAGCTATTGACTGGCGCAAACGTGGACACCTAAGGCTGAGGAGTACGTTTCACACATCTCCATGTGCTACACAAGAACACACACGCAAGTATGCACACATGCAAGCACACACACACACACGCAAGAGCACACATTCACACAAGCGCACACACAGACACAGAAACACACACAGGAAAGCTGGGCAATGTCTCCATGTGTGCCAGGTGTCTGGACTGCTCCCTGCGGTTGCCTACACAACAGGACCACTGTTTCAGCCTGCATATAAAACACTGATGGGTACTTTTCTCACTCAGAGAGAAAAATCTCATAAAATCTCACGTCTACCCACCACTGTCCCTGACCTGCCTTCTCCCCTCCTCAATCCTTCCACCCTGTGTTGTTTTTCATCCTGTTGTTTTTGGCGTGGACCTTCTCAGACCCCCATAGCAACGCTGAGCTCTAAAGATAACAGAACAGACCCTCTCTTAAGACACACCCACTCCCAAGGCATTGGACAACACAACAACTTGGAGACATGAATGTTGCTCTGGGGCCAGCTAATTGAAAATCTTGCCCACTGACAGTTCTCGGAGCCTGACCTCATTCCATTGTGAATTCCATGAGTCTTGCTATACCTAAAATTGTTGAGTTTTGGCCCAATGCATTGGGGCTCCCGACAGCTCTATGGGATAAAGTACATACAAAACCAAATCAACACATTATTTAAAACACCCTGGCTGCTGAAATGTATCATTGTTGTATTGTGTTACATAGGAAATGAACCCATTTGGCTTGTCTATGTATAACTTTGTGAATGGACTTTGTTGAAATAGCTGTTTCGGATTGCTTTTACAATGTAGTAAGTGGGATCAAAATAATTGTATGTGTCCAAATATATCCTGTACTGCCATATAGCATGTCAGAAACATTTTATGAACTTGACTCTGTGCAGTTGTTATATATCTTAAGGAATTTCTGGTACAGGTAAAAAGGTCCAAATAAAACATTATAGCACGATTTAACATGAGCTTGAGTTGATACTGGTGTAATACTATAATGAACACTACTTAGATGAATGCCAAAACAGTTCCCATCATGCAATGATGACTTCCACCCTGGTTTCATGTTTTTTCCATCGGAGACTGTAATGTGTACTCTAATCATTTGGAAGCAGGTACAGGGATTGAATTGAATAAACAAACCAACATGGAACAAAACAAGAAACACGGGTAGCATGCAGACCAGAAACACAGGAACAGAAACAACGGCGGGGGAAAGAACCAACGGGAGTGACAGACATAGGGGCGGTAATCATGAAGGTGTTGTCCAGGTAAGTGTCATGAGGCGCAGGTGCGCATAACAATGGTGACAGGTGTGCGTAACAACGAATAAACTGACGACATCGAGCACCAGAGAGGGAGCGGGAGTTGACGTGACAGACACAATGCAGAACCTTTCCCCTGGTTGTCCTTATTGGTTTTATTGGAGGGGTGGGTTCGAGGCAGAGGGGAGGCTGAAGAGATGACTGTGATCCCTGCCTCCCAGCAGGTCTTAATCAACCACTGTCTGTCTGTATGTCCATATGTCTGCTACCTCTCTGAGCATAAGTGGTCAGATCATCTTATCAGTTTGTAAGCGCATGGGCCTGGTTGAAACTTTATCTGGGCCCAGGAGATGATGAGATATCTTCTCTGACCAGAAAGCTACCATTCAAGCTACCAGTAATCAGCTCCGCAAGCTTTATAATGTCAAAATATGTTTGTTACTTACCAAATATGCCTGCCCTTCCTGCAACTATCGTCATTTACTGCCGTTACGCCCGGTATGTACTTCCAAAAAAGATCTAAATAAACATTTACAAGCAACCAGGTGCCTCTTCCAGTCAAATGCATTGAAATGCTTTTAGTTACTAGTACATTTTTATTTAGACCTTTGTGCTTGCTATTTTTGCAACCAAACCCATTTAGCAATTTGATTTTGACAAGAGACAAAAATGTGTTTACTCGTTACTGTGTAAACAGTGCATTGTGGGTTTGATTGAATTAAGCCCAAGAGGTTTGTCTGTCCTATTATCTCTCTCTCTGTCTCTCCATAGTGGAATTCAGGGGAGATAATAGAAACACTCACTGACAAGCACAATGGAGACACTGTATGTCATCTGTTTGGAATGTAAATGTCAATTCTGCATTCTTATACCGTTTCTATAACATTGTGTCAACAGTTAAATGGTGATATTCATTGCAAACTAAAAAGACACCACAACCAAAAGTTAGGTATTATTATATGTATTTTTACTATTTTCACAAATGTACTCTATACGGTGAAAGCATGAGATCTGCTATGTTTTGTCACATCATGTACAAAATCAAATTCTTTGCACATATTGTTTCAATGTTCTGCAAAGCCAAAGCCAAGTTATGCAAAGTAGTGCAGTTGGCTGACTGGCCAGTAGGTGGCTCTGCTTCTCCAAAACCTTATCTAAATGCCTCACATCAGACATGTGTAGGCACAAATCTGTGCGTAAATCGTGCGTGGCATAATGTCCACGCAAAGTGTGACCATGGGTATGTACTGCCGTGTGGTGGAATAACGATACTGCTTGTCAAGTGTGGAATGGGGAAAATATACACTACCGGTCAAAGGTTTTAGGGGTTTTCTTTATTTTTACTATTTTCTACATTGTAGAATAACAGTGAAGACATCAAAATGTCTATGAAATAACACATATGGAAGGAATCATGTAATCACAAAAGTGTTAAACAAATCAATATATATTTTATATTTGAGATTCTTAAAATAGCCACCAAAGAATCTCAAATATAAAATATATATTGATTTGTTTAACACATTTCTGATTACATGATTCTCTCAACCAGCTTCACCTGGAATGCTTTTCCAACAGTCTTGAAGAAGTTCCCACAAATGCTGAGCATTTGTTTGGCTGCTTTTCCTTCACTCTGCGGTCTGATTCATCCCTAACCATCTCAATTTGGTCCATTCACCCACACCGCGTCTCACAAAGACACAACGGTTGGAACCAAAAATCTCAAATTTCGACACGAACATTGGTTCTAATGTCCGTCGGTCGTGTTTTTTGGTCCAAGCAAGTCTCTTCTTATTGGAGTCCTTTAGTAGTGGTTTCTTTGCAGCAATTTGGCCACAAAGGCCTAATTCACACAGTCTGAACAGTTACTTCATTTTGGCTGCAATTTATGAGGCTGGTAACTCTAATGAACTTATCCCCTGCAGCAGAGGTAACTCTTGGTCTTCCATTCCTGTGGCGGTCCTCATGAGAGCTAGTTTCATCATAGGGCTTGATGGTTTTTGCGACTGCACTTGAAGAAAGTTTCGAAGTTCTTGACATTTTCTGTATTGACTGACCTTCATGTCTTAAAGTAATGAGGGACTGTTGTTTCTCTTTGCTTATGTGAGCTGTTCTTGCCATAATATGGTCTTTTACCAAATAGGGCTATCTTCTGTATATCTTCTTCTACCTTGTCACAACACAACTGATTGGCTGAAATGCATCAAGAAGGAAATAAATTCCACAAATTAACTTTTAACATGGCACAGCTGTTCATTGAAATGCATACAAGGGGACTGACTGCCTCATGAAGCTGTTTGAGAGAAGGCCAAGAGTGTGCAAAGCTGTCATCTAGGCATTATTCTACAATGTAGAAAATAGTAAAAATGAAGAAAAACCCTTGAATGAGTAGGTGTTCTAAAACTTTTTACTGGTAGTGTATGTTGAAATTGTGGGAGTAATACATAAATACTTTTTCGATTTAATTGATTTTCCATTGTGAATTCATGCAACATCTTGATAGGCTATATATAATTTGACCACATCAGTGCGTTAGTTGTGATAATAATCCATATAAAATCAAAAGGTGTAAAAAGTACCCATTTGTCATACTTGAGTAAAAGTAAAGATACCGTAAAATAGAATTATGCAAGTAAAAGTGACTATAGCTCAGCCTTTAACACCATAGTACCCTCCAAGCTTATCATTAAGCTCGGAGCCCTGGGTCTGAGCCCCGCACTGTGCAACTGGGTCCTGGACTTCCTGACAGGCCGCACCCAGGTGGTGAAGGTAGGAAAACTCCTCTACTTCGCTGATCCTCAACACTCCTGTACTCCCTGTTCACCCATGACTGCGTGGCCACGCAAGCTTCCAACTCAATCATCAAGTTTGCAGATGAGGGCCTCCCGGGTGGTTCGCGCCCAGGCTCTGTCATAACCGGCCAGGACCGGGAGGTCCTGGCCTAGCGTCGTCCGGGTTAGGGAGGGTTTGGCCGGTAGGGAAATCCTTGTCTCATCGCGCACCAGCGACTCCTGTGGCGGGCCGGGCACAGTGCGTGCTAACCAAGGTTGCCAGGTGCACGGTGTTTCCTCCACACGGCTTGGTTGTGTATCGGAGGATGCATGACCTTCGTTTCTCCTGAGCCCGTACGGGAGTTGTAGCGATGAGACAAGATAGTAGCTACTAAACAATTGGATACCATGAAATTGGGGAGAAAAAGGTCAAATTTAAAAAAATTACATTTAAAAAAGTTTTCAGATGACACAACAGTAGTAGGCCTGATTACCAACAAGGACGAGACAGCCTACAGGGAGGAAGTGAGGGCCCTGGCGGATTGGTGCCGGGAAAATAACCTCTCCCTCAACGTCAACAATATGAAGGAGCTGATCGCTCCAATCCACCGCAGTGAAGAAGGTGAACATTTTGAAGTTCCTCAGCGTACACATCACTGACAAACTGAAATGGTCCACCCACACAGACAATGTGGTGAAGAAGGTGCAACAGTGCCTCTTCAACCTCAGGAGGCTGAAGAAATTTGGCTTGGCCCCTAAGACCCTCACACACATTTACAGATGCACAATGGAGAGCATCTTGTTGGGCTGTATCACGGCCTGGTATGGCAACTGCACCGCCCGCAACCGCAGCGCTCTCCAGAGGGTGGTACCGTCTGCCCAACGCATCACCGGGGGCACACTGCCTGCCCTCCAGGACACCTACAGCACCCAATGTCACAGGAAGGCCAAAAAGATCATCAAGGACAGCAACTGCACGATCCACGGCCTGTTCACCCCGCTATCATCTAGAAGGCAAGGTCAGTACAGGTTTAACAAAGCAGGGACCGAGAGACTCAAACATTTTCTATCTCAAGGCCATCGGAATGTTAAATAGCCTTTTATAAATTCACTAGCCAGCCTCCACCCAGTATCCTACCCTGAACCTAGTCACTGTCACTAGCCGGCTAACACCCGGTTACTCAACCCTGCACCTTAGAGACTACTGCCCTGTGTTTATAGACATGGAATCACTGGTCATTTGAATAATGTTTAGATACTGTTTTACTCATTTCATATGTGTATACTGTATTCTAATGTGTATAATGCATTCTAGTTGATGCCTCTCCGACATTGCTCATCCTAATATTTACAGTATATATTTCTTAATTACATTCTTTTACTTTGAGATATGTGTGTATTGTTGTGAATTGTTAGATCCTAGCTCCACTGTTGGAGCTAGGAACACAAGCATTTCGCAACACCCTCAATAACATCTAAATATGTGTATGTAACCAATCAAATTTGATTTGATATCATACCAATTGGAATGTCTTGGATTTACTTACAGAACAATGCGAAATACTCTGAGACCAGGTTGCATTTCATGGTACAGTGTTGTTCACTGAGTATACAAAACATTAAGAACACCTGCTCTTTCCATTACATTGACTGAACAGGTGAATCCAGGTGAAAGCTATGATTCTTTATTGATGTCACTTGTTAAATCCACTTCAATCAGTGTAGATGAAGGGAGGAGACAGGTTACAGAAGGTTTTTAACCCTTGAGACAATTGAGACATGGATCGTGTGTGTGTGCCATTCAGAGTGTGACTGGGCAAGACAAAAGATTTAAACCGCACCGGTTTGTGTCAAGAACTGCAACGCTGCTGGGTTTTTCACAATCAACAGTTTCCCGTGTTTATCAAGAATTGTCCACCACCCAAAGGACATCCAGCGATCTTGATACAACTGTGGGAAGCACTGGAATCAACATGGGCCAGCATCCCTGTGGAACGCTTTTGACACCTTGTAGAGTCCATGCCCTGATGAATTGAGGCTGTTCTGAGGCCAAAAGTGGGTGCAACTCAATATTAGGAAGGTGTTCCTAATGTTTGGTATACTCATGCCGGGGCGGCAGCGTAGCCTAGTGGTTAGAGCGTTGGACTAGTAACTGGAAGGTTGCGAGTTCAAACCCCCGAGCTGACAAGGTACAAATCTGTCGTTCTGCCCCTGAACAGGCAGTTAACCCACTGTTCCCAGGCCGTCATTGAAAATAAGAATGTGTTCTTAACTGACTTGCCTGGTTAAAAATAAAGTTAAAAATTAAAATTAAAAAAATTCAATGGGTTATTGGATCAGACAAAAAATTGCACATACACTGCTGCCATCCAGAGGCCAAAATCTAAATTACACCTGGGCTGGAATAATACAACATGACCTTTCTCTTGCATTTCAAAGCTGATGATACAAAAACAAAATCTCTTTTACCAGATCTAATGTGCTACATTAATTTCACAAACTTCAAAGTGTTTCCTTTCAAATGGTATCAATAATTTGCATATCCTTGCTTCAGGTCCTGAGCTCCAGGCTATTAGATTTGGTCATGTTATTTTAGGCAAAATTTGAAGAAAAGGGTCAGATCCTAAAGAGGTAATGAAGGTCTAATGGTAATCAAAAAAATTTTTTAATTAAGTGGTTTGGGAAGGAATCCCAAATCAACAACATCCTTTTCACAAAGGAATACTAAATGGTGAATTGGTCCAATTGATGGACATCTTTAGGTAATGTAATCATATCACATTCTCTGACTGTTTTTGATTTCTTTATCTCTCCTTTCACTCCTCAGATGGTTTTCCCAGAGAGCTAGTCATCTTTTCCTCTCCTCTGTCTGGCTCCTTGAATCCCCTCTCTCTCTCTCTCCCGCTTTCCCTCTCTCTGCTCTCTCTCTTACTCTCTTTGCACTCTCTCGCACTCTCTCACCCATCTCTCCCTCTCACCCATCTCTCTTCCCCCTCAGCTTTCTACTTTCTACAGATATGGATGGGTTTACAGGAATTGAAGCACAGTAGTTGTAATCTAAATTGTAATGTCAGTAAACATTCCAACTGATTGTCTGTATGAACTTTTAAGAGGGAGTAAAGTGCAGAAACAGTTAGATGAACTCCTAGTTGTCATCTTCAACACAAGTGGGCATTTTGTCACAGAGATTTAACCCTTTGCCAGGATGATATGAGCAAAATAGGTCTGACTCTCCTCCCTCTGTCACTGAAACTTCAGTATGTCTTCTATCCAGCTGTTTACCCCTCTGATTTGGTGTGTGTGTGTGTGTGTGTGTGTGTGTGTGTGTGTGTGTGTGCGTGCGTGCGTGCGTGCGTGCGTGCGTGCGTGCGTGCGTGCGTGTGTGTGTGTGTGTGCGTGTGTGCGTGCGTGCAGGCAGACCTGCCTGTGTGTTGATGTGTGACTTTCTGTAAGCACTTAAGCTAATTCCCATCTCGAGAGGAGGTGGAAAGGTAAACTCAGAGTGGGTCTTGACTATCAAGTATAAAGTCATGATCTGGCTGTATTTATCAAGTAAGGCAAAGCTACAAAGCCTGTCTCACCCACCTGTTTATAGCATTAATTAGCAGCCATACGCTAGCTCAAATGAAGGGTTCTTCAAAGACCAGGGGTCAGTGTTTACTTCTCTCCAGATCCTCTCAAGCTCTATCAAGTTTGATGGGGAGCATCGCTGCACAGCTATTTGCAGGTCTCTCCAGTGATGTTCGATCAGATCAGGTCAGTGGTGGAAAAAGTACCCAATTGTCAAGATACTTTAATAGAAAAACATTAATGTAAAAGTGAAAGACAACCAATATAATACTACTTGAGTAAAAGTCTAAAACTATTTGGTTTTAAATATGCTTGAGTATCAAAAGTAAATGTAATAGCTAAAATATACATAAGTACCCCCCTCCTCCCTCTCTGCAGATGACTTCGTCAACCATTTTGAAAAGAAGGTCGACGACATCCGATCCTCGTTTGCTAAGTCAAACGACACCGCTGGTTCTGCTCACACTGCCCTACCCTGTGCTCTGACCTCTTTCTCCCCTCTCTCTCCAGATGAAATCTCGCGTCTTGTGACGGCCGGCCGCCCAACAACCTGCCCGCTCGACCCTATCCCCTCCTCTCTTCTCCAGACCATTTCCGGAGACCTTCTCCCTTACCTCACCTCGCTCATCAACTCATCCCTGACCACTGGCTACGTCCCTTCCGTCTTCAAGAGAGCGAGAGTTGCACCCCTTCTGAAAAAACCTATACTCGATCCCTCCGATGTCAACAACTACAGACCAGTATCCCTTCTTTCTTTTCTCTCCAAAACTCTTGAACGTGCCGTCCTTGGCCAGCTCTCCCGCTATCTCTCTCAGAATGACCTTCTTGATCCAAATCAGTCAGGTTTCAAGACTAGTCATTCAACTGAGACTGCTCTTCTCTGTATCACGGAGGCGCTCCGCACTGCTAAAGCTAACTCTCTCTCCTCTGCTCTCATCCTTCTAGACCTATCGGCTGCCTTCGATACTGTGAACCATCAGATCCTCCTCTCCATCCTCTCCGAGTTGGGCATCTCCGGCGCGGCCCACGCTTGGATTGCGTCCTACCTGACAGGTCGCTCCTACCAGGTCGCGTGGCGAGAATCTGTCTCCTCACCACGCGCTCTCACCACTGGTGTCCCCCAGGGCTCTGTTCTAGGCCCTCTCCTATTCTCGCTATACACCAAGTCACTTGGCTCTGTCATAACCTCACATGGTCTCTCCTATCATTGCTATGCAGACGACACACAATTAATCTTCTCCTTTCCCCCTTCTGATGACCAGGTGGCGAATCGCATCTCTGCATGTCTGGCAGACATATCAGTGTGGATGACGGATCACCACCTCAAGCTGAACCTCGGCAAGACGGAGCTGCTCTTCCTCCCGGGGAAGGATTGCCCGTTCCATGATCTCGCCATCACGGTTGACAACTCCATTGTGTCCTCCTCCCAGAGCGCTAAGAACCTTGGCGTGATCCTGGACAACACCCTGTCGTTCTCAACTAACATCAAGGCGGTGGCCCGTTCCTGTAGGTTCATGCTCTACAACATCCGCAGAGTACGACCCTGCCTCACACAGGAAGCGGCGCAGGTCCTAATCCAGGCATTTGTCATCTCCCGTCTGGATTACTGCAACTCGCTGTTGGCTGGGCTCCCTGCCTGTGCCATTAAACCCTACAACTCATCCAGAACGCCGCAGCCCGTCTGGTGTTCAACCTTCCCAAGTTCTCTCACGTCACCCCGCTCCTCCGCTCTCTCCACTGGCTTCCAGTTGAAGCTCGCATCCGCTACAAGACCATGGTGCTTGCCTACGGAGCTGTGAGGGGAACGGCACCTCAGTACCTCCAGGCTCTGATCAGGCCCTACACCCAAACAAGGGCGCTGCGTTCATCCACCTCTGGCTTGCTCGCCTCCCTACCACTGAGGAAGTACAGTTCCCGCTCAGCCCAGTCAAAACTGTTCGCTGCTCTGGCTCCCCAATGGTGGAACAAACTCCCTCACGACGCCAGGACAGCGGAGTCAATCACCACCTTCCGGAGACACCTGAAACCCCACCTCTTTAAGGAATACCTAGGATAGGATAAAGTAATCCTTCTCACCCCCCTTAAAAGATTTAGATGCACTATTGTAAAGTGGCTGTTCCACTGGATGTCATAAGGTGAATGCACCAATTTGTAAGTCGCTCTGGATAAGAGCGTCTGCTAAATGACTTAAATGTAAATGTAAATGTATCGAAAGTAAAAGTATAAATAATTTCAAATTCCTTATATTAAGCAAACAAGACGGCACCATTTTATTTTTAATTTTTAAATTACGGATAGCCAGGGGCACGCTCCAACACTCAGACATCATTTACAGATAGCCAGGGGCACGCTCCAACACTTAGATATCATTTACAGATAGCCAGGGGCACGCTCCAACACTTAGATATCATTTACAGATAGCCAGGGGCACGCTCCAACACTTAGATATCATTTACAGATAGCCAGGGGCACGCTCCAACACTTAGATATCATTTACAGATAGCCAGGGGCACGCTCCAACACTTAGATATCATTTACAGATAGCCAGGGGCACGCTCCAACACTTAGATATCATTTACAGATAGCCAGGGGCACGCTCCAACACTTAGATATCATTTACAGATAGCCAGGGGCACGCTCCAACACTTAGATATCATTTACAGATAGCCAGGGGCACGCTCCAACACTCAGACATCATTTACAGATAGCCAGGGGCCACACTCCAACACTCAGACATCATTTACAGATAGCCAGGGGCACGCTCCAACACTCAGACATCATTTACAGATAGCCAGGGGCACGCTCCAACACTCAGACATCATTTACCTATAGCCAGGGGCCACGCTCCAACACTCAGACATCATTTACAGATAGCCAAGGGCCACGCTCCAACACTCAGACATCATTTACAGATAGCCAGGGGCACGCTCCAACACTCAGACATCATTTACAGATAGCCAGGGGCACGCTCCAACACTCAGACATCATTTACAGATAGCCAGGGGCCACGCTCCAACACTCAGACATCATTTACAGATAGCCAGGGGCCACGCTCCAACACTCAGACATCATTTACAGATAGCCAGGGGCACGCTCCAACACTCAGACATCATTTACAGATAGCCAGGGGCCACGCTCCAACACTCAGACATCATTTACCTATAGCCAGGGGCACGCTCCAACACTCAGACATAATTTACAGATAGCCAGGGGCCACGCTCCAACACTCAGACATTATTTACAGATAGCCAGGGGCCACGCTCCAACACTCAGACATCATTTACCTATAGCCATGGGCACGCTCCAACACTCAGACATCATTTACCTATAGCCAGGGGCCACGCTCCAACACTCAGACATTATTTACAGATAGCCAGGGGCCACGCTCCAACACTCAGACATCATTTACCTATAGCCAGGGGCCACGCTCCAACACTCAGACATCATTTACCTATAGCCAGGGGCACGCTCCAACACTCAGACATCATTTACAGATAGCCAGGGGCCACGCTCCAACACTCAGACATCATTTACAGATAGCCAGGGGCACGCTCCAACACTCAGACATCATTTACAGATAGCCAGGGGCCACGCTCCAACACTCAGACATCATTTACAGATAGCCAGGGGCACGCTCCAACACTCAGACATCATTTACAGATAGCCAGGGGCCACGCTCCAACACTCAGACATTATTTACAGATAGCCAGGGGCCACGCTCCAACACTCAGACATCATTTACAGATAGCCAGGGGCCACGCTCCAACACTCAGACATCATTTACAGATAGCCAGGGGCACGCTCCAACACTCAGACATCATTTACAGATAGCCAGGGGCCACGCTCCAACACTCAGACATAATTTACAGATAGCCAGGGGCCACGCTCCAACACTCAGACATCATTTACAGATAGCCAGGGGCACGCTCCAACACTCAGACATCATTTACAGATAGCCAGGGGCCACGCTCCAACACTCAGACATCATTTACAGATAGCCAGGGGCACGCTCCAACACTCAGACATCATTTACAGATAGCCAGGGGCCACGCTCCAACACTCAGACATCATTTACAGATAGCCAGGGGCCACGCTCCAACACTCAGACATCATTTACAGATAGCCAGGGGCCACGCTCCAACACTCAGACATCATTTACAGATAGCCAGGGGCACGCTCCAACACTCAGACATCATTTACAGATAGCCAGGGGCCACGCTCCAACACTCAGACATCATTTACAGATAGCCAGGGGCACGCTCCAACACTCAGACATCATTTACAGATAGCCAGGGGCCACGCTCCAACACTCAGACATCATTTACAGATAGCCAGGGGCACACTCCAACACTCAGACATCATTTACAGATAGAATGTAGTGAAGTAAAAGTAGAAGTTGTCAAAAATATAAATAGTAAACTACAGATTCCCAAAAAACTACTTAAGTAGTACTTTAAAGTAATTTTACTTATTCACTGTACACCACTGGATCAGGTTCAAGTCCGGGCTCTGGCTGGGCCACTCAAAGGTCATTCAGAGACTTGTTCCGAAGCTACTCCTGCGTTGTCTTGGCTGTGTGCTTAGAGTTGTTGTCCTGTTGGAAGGATGAACCTTCGCCCCAGTCTGAGGTCCTGAGCGCTCTGGAGCAGGTTTTCATCAAGGATCTTTCTGTACTTTCCTCCGTTCATCTTTCCCTCGATCCTGACTAGTCTCACAGTCCCTGCCACTGAAAAACATCCCACAGCATGATGCTGCCACCACCATGCTTCACCGTAGGGATGGTGCCAGGTTTCCTCCAGATGTGACGCTTCGCATTCAGGCCAAAGAGTTCAATCTTGGTTTCATCAGACCTCTCATGGTCCGAGAGTCCTTTAGGTGCCTTTTGGCAAACTCAAAGTGGGCTGTCATGTGCCTTTTACTGAGGAGGGTCTTCCGTCTGGCCACTCTACCATAAATGCCTGATTGGTGGAGTGCTGCAGAGATGCTTGTCCTTCTGGAAGCTTCTCCCATCTCCACAGAGGAACTCTGGAGCTCTGTCAGAGTGACCTTTTGGGTTCTTGGTCACCTCCCTGATGAATGCCCTTCTCCCCCAATTGCTCAGTTTGGCCAGGTGGCCAGCTCTAGGAAGAGTCTTGGTGTTTCCAAACTTCTTCCATTTAAGAATGATGGAGGCCACTGGGACCTTTAATGCTGCACACATTTGTTGGTACCCTTCCCCAGATCTGTGCCTCGACACAATCCTGTCTCGGAGCACTACGCACAATTCCTTCACTCACATGGCTTGGTTTTTGCTCTGACACACTGCCAACTGTGGGACCTTATATAGACAGGTGTGTGCCTTTCCAAATCATGTCTAATCAATTGAATTTACCACAGGTGGACTCCAATAATGTTGTAGACAAATATCTCAAGGATGATCAATTGAAACAGGAGGCACCTGAGTTCAATTTCGATTCTCATAGCAAAGGTTCTGAATTCTTAGGTAAATTAGGTATTTCAGTTTAAAAATGTTAATACATTTCTAAACATTTCAAAAAATCTGTTTTCTATTTGTCGTTATGGGCTATTGTGTGTAGATTGATGAGGAAAAAAATGTATGTAGTCAATTTTAATATAAGACTGTAGTGTAACAAAATGTGGGAAAAATGAAGGGGTCTGAATAATTTCCGAAGGCACTGTGTTCTATTGAGTATGTCGACAAAATTCTAACTAAAAGGTACATCGTATTCAAAACTCCACAAGTAGATCTGTTGGCTAGCAAGTGGGAGGGTTTTCAGCAGTTGAATTGCATTTATTCAGCACGCGCACGGGAACCACGCCTGCAAAGCCTGTAACGCACCTTAAATCTGAATACAAACTACTGAGAAGTGCGTAGGAAAGGCATAAGTAAGAAATGCGTAATTTGCTACATCGGAATCGGGCCCTAAGTATTTGAGCCTACTCGCCCATAGCCATAACCCCTAAACCATGGTCCAGACTGTGTCGGCATGCCCACTTGTGTTCTAGTTCTTCTATTGCATCTGCTGTGATATCAAAGAACAGGGAGTGCTTGGCCAATTACAAAAAAAGATTCAGAGAATGAAGTCTTCTGAGTAATCAAACAACTGTACAGAGGCATAATGACAACAATGGCAAACTCCAGTCCATGTTCATTTAAGATATTTTTATATTGGTTATGGCATCTTTGATCTTTTTGCTATGAAACGTAATTGCACTCATTATTGAACTACAATAGCACGTTTGCGCATGGAAAGGATGTGTTGCAGACTATATCTATCATCCAAAACAAGTCAGTAAAACAGAACATCATCATTAGTCACACATTACATCATTACATCATTACATCATTGCATCAAAAATGCATGAGGAACTGCCCAGACATAAAAGCAGCAGATAATTTGCCAACCAAACCATCCAATTCAAAGCATTTCGATTTATGATCATAAAATGGACCCTATGTCAAATCAAATCAAATGTATTTATATAGCCCTTCGTTCATCAGCTGATATCTCAAAGTGCTGTACAGAAACCCAGCCTAAAACCCCAAACAGCAAGCAATGCAGGTGTAGAAGCACGGAATGTCTGCATCCTGCAAGAAGTTCTCTCCTGCAAAGTTATTCTATCTGGCTCCTGAGAGGCGTAGCAGTCTATGGCACTGCATCTCAGTGCTAGAGGCGTCACTACCGACCCTGGTTCAATTCCAGGCTGTATCACAACCGGCTGTGATTGCGAGTCTCATAGGGTGGCGCATAATTGGCCCAGCGTTGTCTGGGTTATGGTTTGGCCGGGGTAGGCTGTCATTGTAAATAAGAATTTGTTCTCAACTGACTTGCCTAGTTAAATAAAGGTTAAATAAAAATTTACTCTATTCACCAATTGTGAACCTATAATTCTAAAGCTTCTTAAGTGTATGACCATACAAGCCTCTATGATGGACCACTGAGAGCAAATGGCTAATGGACAGATTTCTCGGAAAGAGCCTGAGGCAGAAGAGCCATCGTAAATACCTACCTGGCCTCTAAGCCACCACCTGGCCCCTGTATGGCCCCTACTCTGCTTTAAAGCAAAAACAGGTGAGGCCAGCAATAAAATGCCCTTTTCATCCAATTTTCTCTTACCACCTAACGGTATACATGCACTTATTGCTTATAACTATGTCACAGCTGTTGCAGGTACATAGATTATGTTTAGAGGTTAAACTTAGACTTAGAAGTAGCTCTGAGGGATTCTTAAACTGAAGGCATAGAAGCTTACTGTATGTGTCAGAGATATTAGCCGATGGAAAGATGGAGCTACAATGGAAAGTAAGTTGACAGATTCAGGACGTCTAAAGCAATGGGGTCTTCAGTTTGCTGATTTACTGATGAGCGTGTTCACACACGCACACACACTTAGCCCAGCTCTGTTCTTCTGATCTGGGCTGCTGGTTGGAACACGCTGAGCTGCCTTTCCTGCCTGGACCTCTCATTGTCTCTGCATGACATCATAGAATTTCTTGGTGAGGACATCTTTCTTGATCATTTCTGTAATGACTATCATTATCAGCCACTATTAAAAGTCTGCACTGGCTTTTTTGACGAGTTTCCTTTGGCCGTGAAAACAGGTTGCGAGACGGAGGTGGAAAGAACAACAGGGAGGTAAGTGGAACCACATTATTTGGGTGATTAGCATCTAGCTGTGTGTTGGATCATGCACTGGCCAAGAAGTTCTATCTGACGCTAAATTCTATCTGACGCAAAATCTGTTTTCTTATCGTCAACACCATCATCATCAGCACTGATTTCATCCCCATCATATTCATCATCTTCATGATGTAGGTCATCTCAAAACCCATTTTCATACATTTCTATGAACATTTACTACAGTATTTAACATTTACTCCAATATTTTGTCTACATGTAATTGCATGTTATTTTCCGCAAAGCTCTTTGTTTGAGTAGATAATGGCCCCACCCACTTACAATAGGCCAGATAACAGGTAGTAAAAACCCCAAACACAAAGGTTAGAATAGCTTCTAGTAAATCCACTCTTATCTAGCGTCACTAATGACAGCTAAGAATGTGAGGTATCTGGAGGGTTGTCACCCAGACCAGGCAGGGCTTATTGTTTCCTCCCCGGCCTGTGATCTCCTGTGAGGATTAACTGTGATCTCCTGTGAGGATTAAACGGTAAAGGGCCCAACACACGTCACGCAAACTATGCAAACACAGCGACAGAGCACTATTTTCCCACGTACTTTGTGTGGCTCAAATTTATAAACTAATGTGATGCTCCCTTGCTCTGTTTGCTTGAAGTGTGTATCGGCCTTAACATCTCACACCTGAGAGAGTGAGAGAGAAGGCCCCTGGTCATTATTATTTAAATAAGGATCCATCCCACCTGTTCCCAGAGGTGTAAAATCAGATCTTCATTAGGCATGTAGAGCGACACCAAGCCACACCAGACCCTCCAGGACTGAACTGAGCCACCCCTGCAGCAGGACAACAAATGGATATCTTAAACCTCCCTGATCCCTTGTACCACAGGCACAGGGTGCGTCTCATCTCAATAGTCTAAAGAGACTTCCTCTCCTCAGCTCCTCTTCAATTCAATTACATGAAACATGCTTGTCTGGGTCTACAACAAAAAGGTGGGCTGTTGGGGGTACTGGAGGATTGGAGTTGGGAAACACTGCTCTACTGCTTGGCCCATTAGTGGGGCCTTGCTCCTGCTGTGTGTGGAACTTGACTGATCAAGGTGAGGAATTTGCCCTACATCTCTGTCGAGAGCAGGAGCTGTAAATCAGATGACCAGTATGTGCTAACAGCTGTTAATGAAGATGGATGGGCTGAGGAGGAGAAGGGTGGCAGTGGAGGCTGCATTCCTCTAGTCTAACGTGTTTACAACTCACTTACACACACACACACAAACACGTCAGTGTATAAAACAATGTTTGCGTGTGTGTGCATGTATAGCATTGTATGTATATATAAACTGTGTGTGTGTGTGTGTGTCTCTGTAGATGAGTACGTGTGTCCGGCATAGTGGTTGAATGTCACCTGGTGTATAAAAGATACTCAGGGCCTCAGTCTTGAAAGGATGGCACTGGCGGCTAGAATGTGTCAGTGGAGTGGAAGGAGGGAGCCATGGCAACAGGAATCTAAGTGAAGGGTTGTTGTTTTCTTGTAGGGCTCCAAAAGGGCAAAAATCTTGCAGGGACTATTTTAAAAATGAAGTCAAGTTGCTCGGTAGCAGAAGCCACGTAGCCATTTTGGAATGGCACGTAGAACGTTGTGTGGAATAACAAAGGATAGTCAGCCAATCAGGCTCCTTTACTGTTCAACACAATGTTCTACATGCCATTCCAAAATGGCTGCTCCCAGCTGTGGCTTCCGATACTTAGCATGAGGACGAAAAAGACAGTTGTATTCAAAACTATCAGTTTTCAATCTTCTCAATTTGTCAGTGGGGATAATGGGATAATTACAAGTCCAGCAACATCTTTCATCCCTGTATTGAGGTACGTTTTCAAGCCAAAACTTGGTGACGGCTTCCCGTTCAGACTTGTAGGGAGACACGACCCACAGGTCGAAACTATTCTGGCTAACAAGATTGTAGGGGCGGACATAGGGAAGCAATGCTGTTCACAACTGTATAGAGATGGCCACAACTTTTTGTACAGATGTCCTATCTTAAGTCACTGTTGTAACAGAGAAATGTCCTGTGCAAAAGAAATGCAAAGTACTACAATTACCTCAATATTTGAGGATTACAAAGAATTCTAAAAGTTTGTAATTTCCACTTTAAAATGCCAGACTTGATTTATTCTAACGAAAATTTTATAAACCCCTACAAAGATGTCCATTAATTATGATCCACATAATAATTAACTTGTCCTGTAGCTGCAGGATTATTTTCCTGCTGTGAGAAACTGGTCAAATTAAGATGTGATATCTGTAGCTGTTCAGAGGTAACATACCACATGTGGAGAGCTTGGCTATATCCAGCTTTCCTTGCTAATCAAGTCACATGCAGCATTGACATTGCTGTGGCTCACAGACTACAGAGCAAAATCAAACAGCCAAGCCTCAACAAGTAACAGATGCTATAAACCATGTTCAAGAGAGGCTTATAGTCTTCATTTCCTTACCGAGACCACACACATTTAAAATCACTTTTTTGCTCTTTTACTCTCCTTAACTATTTGACAAACAGTTACCATAAATGTGCCAACAGGGGTCAATTTTGACTCCATGGGGTAAAGAATGTCAATTTCAGAATCCTTTTAAAAAACATCTTTCTGAAATGTTAGGACTTTGTCAAGCAGCTAGTTACAGACCCAAAAACACAATTTACCATGATTTCTGTGTTAGTATGGAGGAATTTAAAATATGCCCTCTTTTCTATACTAAAATGAAAATGTAGACTCAATAGAAAACATTGTGATTAAAGCACCAGATTTTCCACAGAGGTAGATAGATGTATGTACCCTGAAAATATATAGATATGGAGCCACCTCATATTTGCCCCCTGGGGGGCGTGGCAGCCAAAATACAAATAAAATCAGTCGATGTCTCTATACCGAATCAAGAGTCTCATCTTTCACATGCAGTTGGATCTGAGTTGAGAACCCATAGGTTCCAAAGTTAGAGCTAAATGTCTGATACCACCGGCACCCATATCACCTATATTGCCATATCGGTGGCCATCTTAGGTTTGTCAGATTAGCTCAATCGCCAATTTCTCAGCCTCTGAATATCACAGAAACACAACAAATTGAATGAATAACAGACATATGTTCGTAACAAGTTGCTATGGATGAAATATATTCAAATATCTGTTCAAAACATGAAAAATACATTTTGAAACATCAAATTTGACTATGCAATATATGCTAATTTTGAACAATTTAAACAATTTACCTGTTTTACAAAAGGTTAATCAAATAAAAATAATTACTGCTTCACATACATTGTTTCGCAATCATTACCAATTTGGGGTCAAAAATGACCCACATTGGCGCTTTTAAGTAAATAAATATGTTCGCGCTTTTAGGGTTAACCGCCACCTCAAACAGTACCTCAAAGTTGATATTGACTCCGACTCTTTCTTAATACTTGTGTATTGACAAATGTTTCCACCTCGCCACTTCACTTGCTGGGCTAACAGCTGGGATGCTCCTATCCCACCTTCCATGGAGGCCCACCCCACTCCGACCCTTACTCCACCCCACACAGCCCCCTCCGGTCTGGGGGGCAGCGGGACACTTCAAAGCCTCCGCCTGTGAGTTCCAGTGGGGTGACCAGCCACAGCACAGGCTAACAGGATAACACTAGTTAATGCCGAGTGAACAGATGTTTGAGTTGGGGTGTGAGGAATAGCTTCTTACTGGACCCACTGAAAAACAGTGGTGTCCCACACCAACTGTTACGGGGGGCTTTCCAACCCCACTCCACAGACTCCATGGGGGCACAAAATAACTGAATGTGTACAAAACAGTAGCAACAATAATGCTGTGCTTGTCATCTTTGTTTTAGGATGTGTACTGATTTAACATTGTTGTGACCTAGTAAAGAGGATGAATGGGATGTGTGTGTGTTAATTGGCTCCTCAGTCCCACTATCAGCAGACAGCAAATACAGCTGGCCACCTGATGCCCTCAACCTAAACTGGTACCGTGGGGGTGTCTGTATGTTAGCAGTTCTAAGTGTGAAAATTGACTGATTGTCATTTCAGATCTTCCCCGGTGTCACTACGTGCAGTCCTGTGTTGCTAGACTAACCACCCTTTTGGGTTGTGTAAAACTCCTGGGTGGTCCATTGATACAGTTTAACAGGCACAGAGCATGTGTTACAGGAATAAAACTCATGGGTGGTCCATTGATACAGTTTAACAGGCACAGAGCATATGTTGCAGGAATAAAATTCCTGGATGGTCCATTGATACAGTTTAACAGGCACAGAGCATGTGTTACAGGAATAAAACTCCTGGGTGGTCCATTGATACAGTTTAACAGGCACAGAGCATGTGTTACAGGAATAAAACTCCTGGATGGTCCATTGATACAGTTTAACAGGCACAGAGCATGTGTTACAGGAATAAAACTCCTGTGTGGTCCATTGATACAGTTTAACAGGCACAGAGCATGTGTTACAGGAATAAAACTCCTGGATGGTCCATTGATACAGTTTAACAGGCACAGAGCATGTGTTACAGGAATAAAACTCCTGGATGGTCCATTGATACAGTTTAACAGGCACAGAGCATGTGTTGCAGGAATAAAAGTCCTGGGTGGTCCATTGATACAGTTTAACAGGCACAGAGCATGTGTTGCAGGAATAAAACTCCTGGATGGTCCATTGATACAGTTTAACAGGCACAGAGCATGTGTTACAGGAATAAAACTCCTGGATGGTCCATTGATACAGTTTAACAGGCACAGAGCATGTGTTGCAGGAATAAAACTCCTGGATGGTCCATTGATACAGTTTAACAGGCACAGAGCATGTGGTACAGGAATAAAACTCGACAATAGAAAAAGTGTCACAGTCTCAGGGAATGTGGCAGGATTCGCAACATTCAAGTCTTCTATTCATCTTAAGTAATCTTTCCATAAAGTTGTTTTTTTGGACAAACAAATTGTCATCACCCACTTAAATGAAATGCTGAAAACACGAAGACATACTGACAAGGGCAAAACACACACACTCCCACAAAGTGCTGACAGAGCCTCTCCTTCATATCCATCTGTCTTGGGAGGCACTGTGAAAACAGCTGCATGAAGTGTGTGAGACGTGGGATGCAGGTAGGTAGGGCACTCTGCAATGAAGAATCTTAGCATCTGTTGTTTAAACCCCTAATGATCATGCAGGCTGTCCATCCATTTATTGAGGGTACACTTTCTTTACTGGAGTTTCACACTCATAAAAGGCTTTTTGTGGCTTTTCCACTGTTCATACAGGCAGGCCAGACTGATGAGGTGTTGTTGTGGTCAAGCAGATTTTGAGCTTGCAGGGCACAGGGTCATTTCAACCTCTCCATCACGGTTAACAACACCACAGTTTCACCCTCCCAGAGTACAAAGAACCTTGGCGTGACCCTGGACAACACCCTATAGTTCTCTGCAAACATCAAAGCAGTGACTCGTTCCTGTATGTTCATGCTCTACAACATGTGTAGAGTACAACCTTATCTCACACAGGAAGTGGCCTAATCCAGGCACTTGTCATCACCCATCTAGACTACTGTAACTCTCTGTTGGCTGGGCTCCCCGCTTGTGCCATCTGACCTCTGCAACTTATTCAGAATGCCACAGCCTGCCTGGTTTTCAACCTCCCCAAGTTCTCCCATGTCACCCCGCTCCTCCGCACACTCCACTGGCTTCAAGTTGAAGCTCGCCTCTGCTTCAAGACCTTGGTGCTTGAACTGCCCCTTGTAAGGAGAACTGCCCCCTGTAAGGGGAACTGCCCCGCGCTACCTTCAGGCTATGCTCAAACCCTACACCCAACCCAAGCACTCCTTTCTGCCACCTCTGGTCTCTTGGCCCTTCAACCCCTACCGGGGGTCAGCTCCCGCTCAGCCCAGTCAAGGCACTTCTCTGTCCTGGTATCCTAATGGTGGAATAAGCTTCCCCCTAACGTTAGGAGAGCGGAGTCCCTGCCCATCTTCCGAAAACATCTGTAACGCTACCTCTTAAAAGAGTATCTTAAATAAATCCCACAGCTACAGTATATGTGAGAGAGAGGCTTATTCATAAAAAAAATGTTATTCTTTGTCCAGGTCTGTATGATGATACTTTGCCATGCTGCATCCAGCCAGGGAGCTAGGGAGGTGGATCTGGTTTCAGTGGACTGAGTGACCCAGCTCAGCCGGTCGAGTTTCAGTGTAAATAATTGGAGGAAGAATGAGTGAGATGAGGCCCTGCTGTTCAAACAAGCACAGATCATACTGAGGGCTAGACAAGGCACCAAGATGTATTATCATGGTGAGAGATGGTGTTTCTCTCACATACATTCAGTAAGAAGCAGCTTCCTGTTCACCACTTCACTAATCTAACTCTGACAGCATCTTGATCAGAGAGGCGCAGATAGAGGTACATATTTATAAAGTAGGCTACATACACAGACAGACAGACAGACAGACAGACAGACAGACAGACAGACAGACAGACAGACAGACAGACAGACAGACAGACAGACAGACAGACAGACAGGTTTTGAGGGGATAGATTTGATGTTTACAGAAATGCTCCACTTAGTTCTGAGGCCTGGGTTTCTGGCATAGTCCCTGAAGAGCTGTGTGAATCTGATCTGAAGGTCCACTGTGTGGAAAGGGGAAATGGATGGGGATGAAAAGGCATTGACTGTGTTTGCATGGTCAATGTCACTGTGTGGAAAGGGGAAACGGATGGGGATGAAAAGGCATTGACTGTGTTTGCATGGTCAATGTCACTGTGTGGAAAGGGGAAATGGATGGGGATGAAAAGGCATTGACTGTGTTTGCATGGTCAATGTCACTGTGTGGAAAGGGGAAACGGATGGGGATGAAAAGGCATTGACTGTGTTTGCATGGTCAATGTCACTGTGTGGAAAGGGGAAATGGATGGGGATGAAAAGGCATTGACTGTGCTTGCCATGCTGCATCCAGCCAGGGAGCTAGGGAGGTGGATCTGGTTTCAGTGGAATGAGTGACCCAGTGTGGAAAGGGGAAATTGATGGGGATGAAAAGGCATTGACTGTGTTTGCATGGTCAATGTCACTGTGTGGAAAGGGGAAATGGATGGGGATGAAAAGGCATTGACTGGGTTTGCATGGTCAATGTCACTGTGTGGGCTAGATCCCTGGTGTTCACAGAGACAAAACAAAAGCAGACTCTTGCTTTCTCTCCTTCCCTCAAAAAAGAGAAAACGATCTCATCCCACCAGACCATGAAGCGCTGGTGAAACTTGAGCTTTGCTTTTGCAATTTCCCTCTGCCCAGGCTGCCTTTGCTTAAGCCCTTACCCTGCGCTGAGCGTCAAATACCCCCACAAGGAGGAAGAGGGATAGCTATAAACACTAAGGCACTATAAGACAATCGGATATAAGATACTATTCCATGAATAAGGCCAGGGCTCTAAAATCATTAGCAACGGCAGCCATGTAAAACCTGAGGGTGGAATTCAATATGTACTGTATGTATTCCAGCCAGGCCATGAGTTAGTGCCTCGCCAAATGGACACAACATGTTTATGATATGCTTAAGTGCAAACATCTCGGTGGGGGGAGCTGTGTGTGAGAGAGAGAGTTATCGAAGTCGTTACAGTTGGAGCTCTGCATGTTTCCTCGATGAGGCATCAGTCACCTCGATCAGACTTGGAGAACTACAGTCATAATGTCCAGGATAAATGTTCAGTTGGAGAACTACAGTCATAATGTCCAGGATAAATGTTCAGTTGGAGAACTACAGTCATAATGTCCAGGATAAATGTTTAGTTGGAGAACTACAGTCATAATGTCCAGGATAAATGTTTAGTTGGAGAACTACAGTCATAATGTCCAGGATAAATGTTTAGTTGGAGAACTACAGTCATAATGTCCAGGATAAATGTTTAGTTGGAGAACTACAGTCATAATGTCCAGGATAAATGTTCAGTTGGAGAACTACAGTCATAATGTCCAGGATAAATGTTCAGTTGGAGAACTACAGTCATAATGTCCAGGATAAATGTTCAGTTGGAGAACTACAGTCATAATGTCCAGGATAAATGTTCAGTTGGAGAACTACAGTCATAATGTCCAGGATAAATGTTCAGTTGGAGAACTACAGTCATAATGTCCAGGATAAATGTTCAGTTGGAGAACTACAGTCATAATGTCCAGGATAAATGTTCAGTTGGAGAACTACAGTCATAATGTCCAGGATAAATGTTTAGTTGGAGAACTACAGTCATAATGTCCAGGATAAATGTTTAGTTGGAGAACTACAGTCATAATGTCCAGGATAAATGTTCAGTTGGAGAACTACAGTCATAATGTCCAGGAGAAATGTTTAGTTGGAGAACTACAGTCATAATGTCCAGGATAAATGTTTAGTTGGAGAACTACAGTCATAATGTCCAGGATAAATGTTTAGTTGGAGAACTACAGTCATAATGTCCAGGATAAATGTTCAGTTGGAGAACTACAGTCATAATGTCCAGGATAAATGTTCAGTTGGAGCTCTGCATGTTTCCTCGATGAGGCATCAATCACCTCAATCAGACTTGGAGAACTACAGTCATAATGTCCAGGATAAATGTTCAGTTGGAGTCCAGTTGTGACTTTCATGCACTAAATTCCTGGATTATTTTGGATCCCCATGAGATGAAATGTGCTTTTGAAAATTAAAGATGTTCTCCTCACATCTGAGAACCATTAGTCCAGGGAACTGTTAGCAAGCAAAGGATTATTACTGCAATCTTGGAATCTTGTTACATTTATTTCTCTCCCTTTCTTTTAATTTCTTTTCTTTTTTCACTTCTGTCTTTTCACAGTCACAAGGATCATGGAATTTCTGAGTCCTTTTCCAGGAAGTCTTATTGCATGGCCCACTGATTCCAAAGCTCTCCAAACATCACCCATATAACAGACCCTGTCTCCATCCCCCTCTCCCTCGCTCTGTCTCCCCTCCACAGTATGTTTTAAAGAGGCAATAAAGCATGGCTAAGGTGCTATGTTCACTGCGTCCTATCAGTGAGGGAGCCTCACTCACATATACGCTTCCTCTGGTTCTCACGGACCTCACTGAAAACATGTGAGGTCAGTCCACCCCAGCATAAGTGGATCAGTGTGTTTGTGTGCTTTTTATGAGATGACACAGTCTCATCCCTAAACACTGTTCCCCTTTGTCTCTAGTCATCTTCTTTGAAGTGCTGCATTCTTCAGACACTGCATCACTGGGGCTGTGCAGCTGGCTGCTGGGGGCAGAGGAAAGGAGATCTCGAGGTGAGGTGAGCCTAGTTAGGTTAGTCTCTTTCTGAAGGAGGATGGGTGGAGAAGTGGGGAGTTGGAGCAGCATCACACATGAAGATCCGGTGAAGAGTTTTAATTCGCTCTAAGCTCAAAGAACTTCGAAACAGACAGAGCTAGGTAAAGGCTGTAGTTAGGATTATGTAAAGTGGCGGGGGTACCAAATATAGCCCCAGCCCGAAGCTCACTCACTCATATCGCCGTCACTCAGATGTTTTAAAGAACAGGCCGAAACAAATCACAATAAAAAGACGGAGTGTTGTTGGTCAAAGGGATTTATGGGAAAGTTTGGTGTAGCCAACTTCCGCCTCTCGCCACAAAATGGCCCCCTTTTCCTCACCACATGGTACCCAGCAACCCTCTTTAATGATCTCCATGAATCTCCTGTGCTGACCCCAATGGCGACTACCCTCCTTCTCTCCGACCACAGTCTCACTGACGGCCTCAGAGGGCCTCAATTAAAGATGGCCGCTGTTTTTCCAGGGTGGTTTTCCTTCCATTTTTTTCCTGTGAGGAGGGAAGACCTTATTTTAATCCTCCCGGGCCCTTAACCACCAGACCACAGGATTCCTAGCTGGGAGCATCTCCACGCTCAGCCACGCTCCACCCAGACCCCTCGGGTGTGACCACAAACCCCAGGATGATGACATTTCCAAACCTCCGTTTAGCCCCACCTCACCACCTCCCTGACCTTAACACCAACCCTTAACATGAGTGTTGTATTATAAACGGGGTGTAATGATGGAGTGCAAAGTGGAAAATTGAATCTGTGTCATTCAATGGAGGATGGAGAAATTGTGCTCTTTAGTTTAGTTTTTGAAGCTTTTGGGGTCATCAATGAAGCATATCTTGACTTTGACTTATTTGTCCAGTTAGGGAGAAAATAATGAATTGTCCTCAAAGACTTCCATATGTCGTTCTCTCTCACACACAGGCGCAAACACACAGAAGGGGAGAAATATCCAGAGCTTTGCATGTGTCTGCCATCTACAGACTGGAGGATAATAAATGACAGAGTAGTAACCTTAGAGTCTGTTATACTCCACCATGGCCTATTTATTGCCTTAACTCCCTTATCTTACCTCATTTGCACTCACTGTATATAGACTTTTTGTTTTCTTTTGTTCTACTCTATTATTGACTATGTTTTGTTTATTCAATGTGTAACTCTGTGTTGTTGTATGTGTCGAATTGCTATGCTTTATCTTGGCCAGGTCGCAGTTGCAAATGAGAACCTGTTCTCAACTTGCCTACCTGGTTAAATAAAGGTGAAATAAATCAAATAAAATACTGAAAGACCCAACATACATTACATACATTAACATTATCCAACATACATCCAACACTTGCTCTGCTGAAACATCAGAGCATATACAGCTATCACATGTCAAAGGAAATCTTCACCAATCCTTTCTGACATTTATGCAGTGCCTATCAGAACTTTGATAGCCTTTGATAGTGTTGAAAAGTTGTTTGCATAGTCAACTTACACACAGTACTGACACACACACACACACATACATTACATTACATTACATTTAAGTCATTTAGCAGACGCTCTTATCCAGAGCGACTTACAAATTGGATATACCCCACCAGACATGCCACCAGGGGTCTTTTCACAGTCCCCAGGTCCAGAACAAACTCAAGGAAACGTACAGTATTACACAGAGCAATGATCAATCCCTATACCAGTCTGCTGTTCCCACATGCTTCAAGAGGGCCACCATTGTTCCTGTTCCCAAGAAAGCTAAGGTAACTGAGCTAAACGACTACCGCCCCGTAGCACTCACTTCCGTCATCATGAATTGCTTTGAGAGACTAGTCAAGGACCATATCACCTCCACCCTACCTGACACCCTAGACCCACTCCAATTTGCTTACCGCCCAAATAGGTCCACAGACGACGCAATCTCAACCACACTGCACACTGCCCTAACCCACCTGGACAAGAGGAATACCTATGTGAGAATGCTGTTCATCGACTACAGCTCGGCATTCAACACCATAGTACCCTCCAAGCTCGTCATCAAGCTCGAGACCCTGGGTCTCGACCCCGCCCTGTGCAACTGGGTACTGGACTTCCTGACGGGCCGCCCCCAGGTGGTGAGGGTAGGCAACAACATCTCCTCCCCGCTGATCCTCAACACGGGGGCCCCACAAGGGTGCGTTCTGAGCCCTCTCCTGTACTCCCTGTTCACCCACGACTGCTTGATTACCAACAACGACGAGACGGCCTACAGGGAGGAGGTGAGGGCCCTCGGAGTGTGGTGTCAGGAAAATAACCTCACACTCAACGTCAACAAAACTAAGGAGATGATTGTGGACTTCAGGAAACAGCAGAGGGAACACCCCCCTATCCACATCGATGGAACAGTAGTAGAGAGGGTAGCAAGTTTTAAGTTCCTCGGCATACACATCACAGACAAACTGAATTGGTCCACTCACACTGACAGCGTTGTGAAGAAGGCGCAGCAGCGCCTCTTCAACAAATAAAATTTGATTTGATTTGGATTTGATTTGTTTGACCATTCACGGTGAAATGACTGTATCAGAAAAAAATGAAGTATTGGACATAACCCCGACATTTGGGGGACCCCTACATAACCCAAACAGGCTTCACTCAAACAGTTACAAGGTCGGATATCACACGATAATGTATACTCTTTAAATATCTAGAACGCGAAGTGGTTATTCGGCTGTCCCCATAGAAGAACCCTTGAACAACCCTTTTTGATATCAGGGGGGACCCTTTCTGGTTCCATCATAGAACACTTTGTGTTCCATCATAGAACCTTATTGCGTTCCATGTCGGACCCTTCCACAGAGGTTTCTACACGGAGCCCAAAACGGTTCTATGATGGAACCAAAAAGGGTTCTTCTATGGGGACAGCCAAAGAACCATTTTGGAACCCTTTGTTTTCTCAGAATGAACACAATGCATATGAACAGTGAAATACACACTTCAGACATTAAAGTCCGGATTACATTGGAATTTCATTCGTTTCATGATCGAAGATGATAGAAATAAAAATTACTAGGGGCCATCTCATCACATTCATCCCAGTCACCTTTTCTTTGTCCTGCTGATAGCTGCTTTAATGAGTACGTTTCCACGAGTTAAGTCACACCATTTAAAACAAACAAACAAACACCATAGCTGTGATGGAAACAGGAAGTTTCGGTACAATTTTATAAATGAAAATCAAATCAAATCAAATCAAATTGTATTTGTCACATACACGTGGTTAGCAGATGTTAATGTGAGTGTTGCGAAATGCTTGTGCTTCTAGTTCCGACAATGCAGTGATAACCAACAAGTAATCTAACTAACAATTCCAAAACTACTGTCTTATACACAGTGTAAGGGGATAAAGAATATGTACATAAGGATATATGAATGAGTGATGGTACAGGGCAGCATACAGTAGATGGTATCGAGTACAGTATATACATATGAGATGAGTAATGTAGACAAAGTAAACCGACAGAGATTTTGTTCGTTCGACATGGTGGGATCTTTTTGTGTCGTTAAAATTGATTATGTGAGAAATGGCGGTGGACACGTCTTTATGCACAAATATTGCTACAATAACCATCATATGGTAGTGTACTTGGAGTCACGCGATGATATGGTGTGTGGTCCTCTCACTACAACTCAGGAAACCATGCCGTTTTTTTAGGCTACAGATTAAGTCAGTTATGATGAACTTGTGGTCCTTCTGTAGCTCAGTTGGTAGAGCATGGCGCTTGTAACGCCAGGGTAGTGGGTTCGATTCCCGGGACCACCCATACGTAGAATGTATGCACACATGACTGTAAGTCGCTTTGGATAAAAGCGTCTGCTAAATGGCATATATTATTATTATTGCATGGAACTCCTTTCAAAAAACAAATAAAGCAACACCTCACAGCACAACACCTCTCCCCCATGTGACCTACTTGTGTGTATGTACTGATATGTATGTGTAACTGATATATGCACACACACACACTCTAACACACCCATATGTTATTATTATTTAGTTGTATTGTTTCTTTTGTTAAATGTGTGTAAATGTGAGTGTATTTAGTTGTAGTTTTTTAATGTATGTAAATTGTAAAGCCTTTTTTTCTCAAATTTCTTTTTTATTGTGTTGGACCCCAGTAAGGTTAGCTGTCGCCATTGGCATCGGCTAAAGGGGATCCTAATAAAATCAGAAATCAGGGCTTCTACTGTTCCGCTTTCCCTCCCCCCGAACCAAACTATGGATTTATCCAGACATTTCTTTCCAAAATTATCTGGCCCATATAGGATGTGGCATTTTGATTCATTACTATGAGCAGGATGAGTAATGTACGCTATTTATCCCTGCTGTGGGCCTGTCAGTGAGCTGGTTTGTCTGAGTGATGTATCTCCCTGTTCCAGGGCCGTCCTCTAAGATCCAGGCCCCTGGTGTTTTCACAAGGTTCAGACAGCACCAGGAAGGAACAACCTGGGCATGGGATCAAGAATCTGTCCACTATATTTATTCCTCCAACCCATCTACCACCGTCCCTCTCCTCTCCGACAAACAAGGACAGACTGGGATCCAAAAAGCTGCCTTGGCATTTCTAACACAACGGCCCATTTACCTTCCTTGCGGCCCTCACAATGGACCATTTTTTTCCCTTCAGGTCCCAATTATTAGCCAGATAATTATCATTTTGCACAAAAAACCCAAGTTAGACAGGCCCACTGTGCTAAAAATGGGCCGGCCCATCTGACATTTGCCCGAAATGCCAGATGGCCAGTCCGCCCCTGCTGACACACAACACAGAAAATGAAAAGTGACATCCCTAGAAGTCTTCTCATGAGGAACTGGATGGGAGTGCCGAAAGGGGACTGGCTTGGCCCATATGGGCACCAAAGGGGTCCTCGTCTGGGTTCTGTAACACTTGTCATTCCTCATATACAGAGATCTCTGGGAAGGACACCAGCCCCAATGCTCACTGTACTACACCACCGGCTGTATTCCTGCTCATTCCAAGTCTGGAAGATGTTAGACAAATAGATTTTTCTTTTTTTATGGGGCATGGCATCTCACAAGAGTCCTTTTAAAACTGACGTGCAGCGCTTCTAATAGCATACTTAAACATGCAATAACAATATTTAATGCTGACCATGCACAATCTATAAAAATGTGCCCTGTGGCAAGATAATAATGCATCTATCACACCTCAGTCCAGATGACCATACTGTCTCTAAAGCACTCCTCATTGCAACTCCCCTCCAAGTCTCCGACCACTACCTTGTATCCTTTTCCCTCTCGCTCTCATCCAACACTTCCCACACTGCCCCTACTCGGATGGTATCGCGCCGTCCCAACCTTCGCTCTCTCTCCCCCGCTACTCTCTCCTCTTCCATCCTATCATCTCTTCCCTCTGCTCAAACCTTCTCCAACCTATCTCCTGATTCTGCCTCCTCAACCCTCCTCTCCTCCCTTTCTGCATCCTTTGACTCTCTATGTCCCCTATCCTCCAGGCCGGCTCGGTCCTCCCCTCCCGCTCCGTGGCTCGACGACTCATTGCGAGCTCACAGAACAGGGCTCCGGGCAGCCGAGCGGAAATGGAGGAAAACTCGCCTCCCTGCGGACCTGGCATCCTTTCACTCCCTCCTCTCTACATTTTCCTCCTCTGTCTCTGCTGCTAAAGCCACTTTCTACCACTCTAAATTCCAAGCATCTGTCTCTAACCCTAGGAAGCTCTTTGCCACCTTCTCCTCCCTCCTGAATCCTCCTCCCCCCCCCCCTCCTCCCTCTCTGCAGATGACTTCGTCAACCATTTTGAAAAGAAGGTCGACGACATCCGATCCTCGTTTGCTAAGTCAAACGACACCGCTGGTTCTGCTCACACTGCCCTACCCTGTGCTCTGACCTCTTTCTCCCCTCTCTCTCCAGATGAAATCTCGCGTCTTGTGACGGCCGGCCGCCCAACAACCTGCCCGCTTGACCCTATCCCCTCCTCTCTTCTCCAGACCATTTCCGGAGACCTTCTCCCTTACCTCACCTCGCTCATCAACTCATCCCTGACCGCTGGCTACGTCCCTTCCGTCTTCAAGAGAGCGAGAGTTGCACCCCTTCTGAAAAAACCTACACTCGATCCCTCCGATGTCAACAACTACAGACCAGTATCCCTTCTTTCTTTTCTCTCCAAAACTCTTGAACGTGCCATCCTTGGCCAGCTCTCCCGCTATCTCTCTCAGAATGACCTTCTTGATCCAAATCAGTCAGGTTTCAAGACTAGTCATTCAACTGAGACTGCTCTTCTCTGTATCACGGAGGCGCTCCGCACTGCTAAAGCTAACTCTCTCACCTCTGCTCTCATCCTTCTAGACCTATCGGCTGCCTTCGATACTGTGAACCATCAGATCCTCCTCTCCACCCTCTCCGAGCTGGGCATCTCCGGCGCGGCCCACGCTTGGATTGCGTCCTACCTGACAGGTCGCTCCTACCAGGTGGCGTGGCGAGAATCTATCTCCTCACCACGCGCTCTCACCACTGGTGTCCCCCAGGGCTCTCGCTATACACCAAGTCACTTGGCTCTGTCATAACCTCACATGGTCTTTCCTATCATTGCTATGCAGACGACACACAATTAATCTTCTCCTTTCCCCCTTCTGATGACCAGGTGGCGAATCGCATCTCTGCATGTCTGGTAGACATATCAGTGTGGATGACGGATCACCACCTCAAGCTGAACCTCGGCAAGACGGAGCTGCTCTTCCTCCCGGGGAAGGACTGCCCGTTCCATGATCTCGCCATCACGGTTGACAACTCCATTGTGTCCTCCTCCCAGAGCGCTAAGAACCTTGGCGTGATCCTGGACAACACCCTGTCGTTCTCAACTAACATCAAGGCGGTGGCCCGTTCCTGTAGGTTCATGCTCTACAACATCCGCAGAGTACGACCCTGCCTCACACAGGAAGCGGCGCAGGTCCTAATCCAGGCACTTGTCATCTCCCGTCTGGATTACTGCAACTCGCTGTTGGCTGGGCTCCCTGCCTGTGCCATTAAACCCCTACAACTCATCCAGAACGCCGCAGCCCGTCTGGTGTTCAACCTTCCCAAGTTCTCTCACGTCACCCCGCTCCTCCGCTCTCTCCACTGGCTTCCAGTTGAAGCTCGCATCCGCTACAAGACCATGGTGCTTGCCTACGGAGCTGTGAGGGGAACGGCACCTCAGTACCTCCAGGCTCTGATCAGGCCCTACACCCAAACAAGGGCACTGCGTTCATCCACCTCTGGCCTGCTCGCCTCCCTACCACTGAGGAAGTACAGTTCCCGCTCAGCCCAGTCAAAACTGTTCGCTGCTCTGGCCCCCCAATGGTGGAACAAACTCCCTCACGACGCCAGGACAGCGGAGTCAATCACCACCTTCCGGAGACAACTGAAACCCCACCTCTTTAAGGAATACCTAGGATAGGATAAGTCATCCTTCTCACCCCCCCCCACCTTAAAAGATTTAGATGCACTATTGTAAAGTGGCTGTTCCACTGGATGTCATAAGGTGAATGCACCAATTTGTAAGTCGCTCTGGATAAGAGCGTCTGCTAAATGACTTAAATGTAAATGTAAATGTAAAGAGAACACCAGATGAACATACTGTATCTAAAGCACTACTGTGTAAAGAGAACACCAGATGAACATACTGTATCTAAAGCATAAAGCACTACTGTGTAAAGAGAACACCAGATGAACATACTGTATCTAAAGCATAAAGCACTACTGTGTAAAGAGAACACCAGATGAACATACTGTATCTAAAGCATAAAGCACTACTGTGTAAAGAGAACACCAGATGAACATACTGTATCTAAAGCACTACTGTGTAAAGAGAACACCAGATGAACATACTGTATCTAAAGCATAAAGCACTACTGTGTAAAGAGAACACCAGATGAACATACTGTATCTAAAGCATAAAGCACTACTGTGTAAAGGGAACACCAGATGAACATACTGTATCTAAAGCATAAAGCACTACTGTGTAAAGAGAACACCAGATGAACATACTGTATCTAAAGCATAAAGCACTACTGTGTAAAGAGAACACCAGATGAACATACTGTATCTAAAGCATAAAGCACTACTGTGTAAAGAGAACACCAGATGAACATACTGTATCTAAAGCACTACTGTGTAAAGAGAACACCAGATGAACATACTGTATCTAAAGCACTACTGTGTAAAGAGAACACCAGATGAACATACTGTATCTAAAGCACTACTGTGTAAAGAGAACACCAGATGAACATACTGTATCTAAAGCACTACTGTGTAAAGAGAACACCAGATGAACAAAACATCCACTGCTCCACTAGTTTAATAAACTGGTCTATCTGGATAATAGCAGTGATGTCATCACCATACTGTACCTGGGTGGTTTTGGTTCAGGGCGGTAGCGTGTTCTGTGAGCGTTCTATATTCTCCATATGTAGACATACGCCCAGCAATGAGTGTGTTGAGAGTAGTGAGCGAAGGGGAGAAAGAGAAAGAGGTAGGGGGGCTAGTTAATGTATTTCCCTGGGTTCCTGCTGTACAATCCATACAGACAGTGTTGCTTTCACTCGGCCCCAGAATACATGAGGACATGTGGTTCTGTTTAGCGGATTGGGGGGGGTACCTTTACAGAAAAAACACATGATTTCACTTTTCATGTGAAGTTTCACGTATTTTGACCATTTCACGTGATCACATGTGGTTTCATGTTATCACATGTTGCTTTAGATGTTGTTACATGTTATCACATTAACTTTACATAATATCACATGTGATCATGTGAAATTCATGTGGTTTTTCCATAAGGGTGGAGAGGGCTGGAAGACAGTCATTGGGGGTGTTCAGTCTTTCTTCCCATCACACACTGTGTAAGATAGCCACTCAAAGACCCCAGAGGACTCCAAACTAAGCACATCACAAATCCTCCCAGTCACTCAAATGCTGCATGTTCAAGGCTAAGCCGGCTGTGTTATTCAATGTGAGAATGGAGTGCCATGATAATTGGCTTAAACATGCAGATGTGTGTGTGTGTCAGAGTTTGTGCATCTGCGAAAGTGTGTGTGTTCACGTGCGTGTGTCTACAAAAGTGTGTGAGAGAGTGCTAAAACATGATTTCATACAAATTTTCCTAATTAGTTTTATTACCTTTAGAGCGTGGCCATGCCAGTTGGCCTGAACACTGATTTCTCTATGAAGGCTTGGGAGTGTTCATTAATTTAGTTTGTAGGGAAACACCCACAATCTAAATGTCAACGATCCCAACAGAACAAAAGGAAATGTAAATGATTTGTATGTCAGGAGTACTGACATTTTACCTTTTCACTCATTATATCACTGTCTTTTGTTCTCAAAACTCATAACTCCATTGACGTGTTACTCCCTAATTACAGTATTATGTGAGTTTTCAGCATTTTTGTGCATTGTTGTAAAAAGACCAGTATTTACAACTTCCTTACAGAATTGTGAGTGGCGAGGAGACTATTTTAGGGCAGTCCTGACAAACACTGCTTGCTGTGTTTTCCAAACTTGTTTCCTTAGACAAACGGGGTATCCCAACACTTGGGATGTGCTCAGCTGCTCAATAGGCCACCAGTTCATTTGATCTATTTTCTATCAACATTAACAACATTGCATAAAGATTTGTCAATCAATACGATGTGCCAAGGGCCAACTTTGATTGGTAGAGGTGGGGGGGACATAATGCCTACCCGACCGCTACGAGGCGCCCGCATGGTCCTAAAGCACATCTTTGCCTGGTTTTGTATCACATTCCAATGATAAAACTGGACAAAAATGCAATTTCAGAATGTCCCCAGTGAAAGTTGCGCCCCTGCCCTGTGGGCTACTGCAATAAATACAAGAGCTATCTGAATAGCATGCGCAAAACTTTCATAAAATATACAGACAATATAGCAATAACGTGTCCTTTAAGTTTGGTTTTAACGTAAACATACTAAATTGCCTGTGATAAATGACAGGGTGTGTTCACTGACCAAAATTTAAAGACAAAAGATCTTATTCAATATGATTGCAAAGGTCCACAGATCACTTCCATGTGATAATTCGTCAAAAACTATAGAACTATAACAACCTTTTGTGGGGGTAATGATGGAATTCTATCCTATTGGCAAGGTTAGTTTGTGTTACATATTTCCATCGATTGAGGATTATTAGTTGACTAATTGCTTTAGTCTAACTGATCATTTGCTTAATTAGACTCGTCTTCATTACACAGCTATAAAGGAAAGTAGCTGGGAAATAGGTCATGTTAGAGGTCTGGCTAAATACTTGCCCACTTTATAACAGAGTCTTATGGAATGTGGGTTTGTCCTGTGGTCCGTTAGTAACCCCCCTCTCTGCGTGTCTTAAAAAAGCACCTCCTCTCTTCCAATCAGTGCAATTCCCTAACTTTTCTCTTTTTCTCAAAGGCTATAGTTCAATATCCCATTTCGAGGCACATATCGCGGCTCTTCGACTTCAAGGCACTGCAACAATTATAAGGTATTGTGCTATTATTGATTTATGACACTGGTTATCAATTATTCACTATTGTCATAGGACTTTTTTTTTTACCCGAGTTGAGAATGTTATGCTTGTGTTATATAAGAAAAGTAATGCGCATTGACCTGCCTTTTCAGTTGTGAATGGTTGAAAGAAATTGTCAAAACTGTTTCGGTGAGGATTATTTTAGGCAAAGCTGCAACATCTGTTTTGCCGGCATTTTTTCCGTGGTTGATAAGTATTCAGTAGCCTGCCTACGAGCCGAGGTATGTTTTGGGAGTATAATTGGTATGCTGTGGGGTTGGTTATATTACCAAGGTGGTGAGTTTGTTACTTTGCAACTTTGCTTCAAGAGACGATACCTTTGTGGTCCACTTCGATATCATGTTTCAATTTTTGTTCAATAAAAAAAGTTGCTGACAAAATGTCTGCATGATAGTGCCCAAATGTTGTGCCCCTCAGATATTTAGAAGTTCATTAATTTCACTGTTCATTGTAGTTTTATCTTGTCCTTTAATTAATTAAACGTTTTTCAGAAGTAAGACAAAGGCAAGAACAGTTGATTAGCTGATTTAAGTTTTGAATCTGTCTTTTTTGCAGTGTAAATAACTTACTGGTCATTTGACATTTGAGTCAACAAAAAGGCTATATATACTGCAGTATGTACTGTAATTGATCAGGCATTTCTTTGTTCGGTCTCGCGGATTGATCCGGTGAACTCCTCCGCATTGCCTACTGTAAATGAAGCCACCAAACGTTTTACCACTGAGGTTGTCGTAACCTATCACATTTGTGAAAGAGGGGAAAACACTTTATATGTATGATTTCAAATATTAGAACAAATTATGAATAATATTGCATATTCACATGCCTACGGTCATTTTTGTAATCACTTCCTGCTTTGACATTTCAACATATTATATGTAAAGCAATTTAAAGTGTTTGTGTCGAGAGAGTGAAAGACAGATCGAAAGAAAGAGAGCGGGGTGGAGTGAGGGAATGCGGAGGAGTATCGTTACCGGTCATTTATCACTCATCTTTCATTACATTTTATTGAAGTCAGTGATGAAGGCTATTTTTCTATCCCATGTTTTGCGTAATAACCAACTATTGAGGAGAAAATGGCCAATCTTTCCTTCCTTCTCTGTAACCCCCTGATGTGGGTTAAACGGTGGTTATATATCACTGGGGGCCAATCATTTAGTCTTTAAGCTGACTTTTAATGAGAAATAATAAAAACCAATGGCTGTCCAATTAGACTTGATCGTTTTTTAAGGTAATATGCTTTAATGCAGCCAGGACCAACCTGTAAAAGTGGACTTGCAGGTAAGTAATTAGAAATGAATTAGACTTTGAAATCCAGATACCGGTGAAATTATATGTTAAACACTGGGTTTAGTTCTCCCCCTGAAAGAATAACTGAAGATTTTCCCAATTAAGGGAGAGAGAAAGAGGGTTGGGGTAGTTTGTAGGGGGGTTTCTAAATAAAATGGTTGATTTTTTAGCAATGACATCAGCATTTAAAAATACATTTCACTGTCATTTGGCACAGCAATCCATTACTTTTTCTGCAGACTTGAAACAGCACACATTCCACCCTAAGTACCAATAACTTTTGACCAATACTCTTGTGTTAAGATGGTGAACTTGCACATGTCTGCTGGAAGCCAAAAGCCCTGATGTATGTTCCTGTCTGCCCCCCACCAGCCCCCAACCCTGAAGTGCACACAGGGACTGGGACAGGTCCACACAGACGTGTGTGTGTGTGTGTGTAGCTCACCTCAGGTGACATCAACAAAGAGTAAGAGGAAGTGACATCATCCAGTGGTCTTCAGCAGCAGAGCTACGCAGAGCCACACAAAGTAGCCAATGGGAGCAGGGAAGCTGGCCCGGGTGCTGTTGGGATGGGCGGCCGTGTGCTTGGCCTCGGTCCACACTGCGTACGGCCAGGCGGGAGACGGAGGGTACCAAGCCAGCCGCTTCACAGGAAAGGTGGACGAGAGGGAGGTGCAGAGGGTTCGCAGAAGAGGACAGGAGACACTCAGAGGGTAAGGAGTTTGGCTGTTTGCTGAGTATTAAAGCCAGGACAGCAACCATAGGGCGGCGCACAATTGGCCCAGCGTCGTCCGGGTTAGGGCAGGGTTTGGCCGGGGTAGGCCGTTATTGTAAATAATAATTTGTTCTTAACTGACTTGCCTAGTTAAATAAAGGTCAAATAAAAAAATATATAAAAAAATGTCTTGATTTTGATTGATTTTGAAGAAAGGATGTGCGCTTGTGGGGGTTGTCTGTCTTTGAGTTTATCCATAATGATCCACTGAAACATGGTTATATGATTAGGAAATAGATTAGGCTTAGAATGTGGACAGTTGGACAATTTGGATGGCTTTCCCACCTGAGCTGTCTTGGCAACTTCCTCTTCCACTGCTGTGCTTCCTGGGCTAAAGCCAACATAGTCTTAGTACAACCAAATAATGCTGAATACATCATTGTTCTCCCAAAGACAGCACATGTTCGAAGCTAAAAGGTTGCTTGCAAAACTGAGAGATCCTTGAGTATTTACAGAAAATTGGCATTTTCATGGGAGAGTCTAGGTCAAGGGGTAGGACCAATAATGAAACTTTGTTGAGTGAATGCAATGAGCCAAATCTAAGCAAGCAGGCATTCTGTTAAGTGTATTAGCTAGAGAACACATAGCTGAAGACTGCAGGGGAAAGTTTATTGGCAACAATGTTTTGAGCGGAGGTAATCACTCAGAGTAGGGGTAAAAGGGCAGTAAATTGGGAATTTGCTAAGGCGGGGCTGTTCATGTTTTCCATTGGGGTGGATCATAGAAACCACAGAACCCCCCTCCTCTCCTCCCTCCTTCATCATCACCCCCACCGTCTCCCCAGAACCCCCCTCCTCTCCTCCCTCCTTCATCATCACCCCCACCGTCTCCCCGTAACCCCCCTCCTCTCCTCCCTCCTTCATCATCACCCCCACCGTCTCCCCGTAACCCCAGGGACTGGGTGGGATGTGTGTCAATGGAGCAAGGCAAAGCTTTTACTGTATATTTCCCCCTTTCGGAAAAACAAAGGATGTTTTGTTGGGACTAGTCTTGAATGACATTATCAGTTATTCCAATCAGTCTCTCATCTGTCCCAGTTTATGGCTCCCCTGCGCCCCAACGCAGGAAATGAGGTATTGTGATCGCTCTGGGGGCATGACAAGGGACATTTGTTTCACTGCCGCAGGTGACAAAGCAACAGAACGCATGGCAACAGAGAAAAAGAGAGAGGAGGAGTGAGAGAGAGAAAGCTAGGCCTTCTTGGAATTAAATAGTATTCAGTTACAGTGCAGACATGGGGTGACAGGTAGCCGAGTGGTTAGCGTTGGGCCAGTAACTGAAAGGTTGCTGGTTTGAATACCCGAGTCATCAAGGTAAAATAAATGTGTTGAGCAAGGCTCTTAACCCTAATTTGCTTTAGGGTTGAGGTACTATTATGGCTGACCCTGTAAAAAACAATACATTTCACTGCACCTATCCGGTGGATGTAAAATACCTTCCCTTTTCAAATTTGAGTGGCGGTAAGGCACACATAGGACTGAGTTGCTGTTTTCTTGTCAGTCAGTGTGATTAATTCAGCAGCCATTGGACAACTCTGCCTGACATAAATTGAGTCTCATTGGAGCCATTTCGTCTGAGAGCTAGCTAGACACAAGGCCACTTCAGGCTTGACCTGTGTCACATTCGCTCAATGGTTGACTCAGAACACACGTAGTGGGCTGTTCTGGTCTAGCAATCTTATTCTTTGATCTGCTCAGTGAAGCAGAACCGTGTTGCATAAAATAATAATGTAGCGAATGCAACAATTCAGAAACTGAATGGCCGGGGGATGCCAGCAGGCTTTTCATGGCAAGTAACAAAGCCTGTGGATTCTTTCCATATCTTTTAAGTTCTACAACACTATTCTTTATAGGATGACAATATTAGCACCCAACATATACAGATTATCCAAGTTGAAAGCCCCCCTCACAACACAATGACATTGACATGACATGAAATTGGAAAGTCTTTCACGAAACATTGTGTACAGCATCAGAGTCACAGATTCCCTCTGTGAGGGAGATATTATTTTAATAGTGGTACAGCATCAGAGTCACAGATTCCCTCTGCGAGGGAGAGATTATTTTAATAGTGGTACAGCATCAGAGTCACAGATTCCCTCTGTGAGGGAGATATTATTTTAATAGTGGTACAGCATCAGAGTCACAGATTCCCTCTGCGAGGGAGAGATTATTTTAATAGTGCTACAGCATCACAGTCACAGATTCCCTCTGCGAGGGAGAGATTATTTTAATAGTGGTACAGCATCAGAGTCACAGATTCCCTCTGTGAGGGAGAGATTATTTTAATAGTGGTACAGCATCAGAGTCACAGATTCCCTCTGCAAGGGAGAGATTATTTTAATAGTGGTACAGCACCAGAGTCACAGATTCCCTCTGCGAGGGAGAGATTATTTTAATAGTGGTACAGCACCAGAGTCACAGATTCCCTCTGTGAGGGAGATATTATTTTAATAGTGGTACAGCATCAGAGTCACAGATTCCCTCTGCGAGGGAGAGATTATTTTAATAGTGGTACAGCATCACAGTCACAGATTCCCTCTGCGAGGGAGAGATTATTTTAATAGTGGTACAGCATCACAGTCACAGATTCCCTCTGCGAGGGAGAGATTATTTTAATAGGGGTACAGCATCACAGTCACAGATTCCCTCTGCGAGGGAGAGATTATTTTAATTGTGGTCATTACACTGGTCTTTGTTGTGTGAACAGTGTTTATCTAATGGCTGAATACTCCACAGCCCAGGGTTTCAGACTTTACTGTTGTCTTAACAGCCCCCCAACCACCCACTTTATTTCCCAGCAGTACCTCCTGCTCTGCCTCTGAACTGTCTGGCTCTGAACTTCTGGCCCTCTGGAATCCTCCATGTGAAGAGCCACAGACACTCTGTCTCATAACTGTTGAGTTTGCACCTTCAAGCCAGGAGCATGTGGCCCCCAGAAGGCCTCTAGCCTATATATTGGTCTGTAAGATCAAAGGACTGAGAAAAAGCCAGAAGATATGCTAGCTGACTACATATGTTGTTGACAGTGACCTGAGCCCTGTTTCCCAAAAGCATTTTAAGACTAAGTTCTTCGTTAGAACTAGAAGTCGACCGATTAATCGGAATGGCCCATTTCAAGTTTTCATAACAATTGGTATTGGTAATCGTCATTTTGGAGACCAATCATGGCCGATTACATTGCACTCCACAAGGAGACTGCGTGGCAGACTGACTACCTGTTATGTGAGTGCAGCAAGGAGCCAAGGTAAGGTGCTAGCTAGCATTCAACGTATCTTATAAAAAACAATCAATCTTAACATAATCACTTGTTAACTACACATGGATGATGATATTACTAGTTTATCTAGCTTGTCCTGCGTTGCATATAAATGATGCGGTGCCTGTTAATTTATCATTGAATCACAGCCTACTTCGCCAAACGGGTGATTTAACAAGCGCATTCGAGAAAAAAGTACTGTCGTTGCACCAATGTGTACCGAACCATAAACATCAACGACTTTCTTAAAATCAATACACAAGTATGTATTTTTAAACCTGCATATTTAGTTAATGTTGCCTGCTAACATGAATTTATTTAACTAGGGAAATTGTGTCACTTCTCTTGCGCTCTGTGCACCAGAGTCAGGGTATATGCAGCAGTGTGGGCCGCCTGGCTCGTTTCGAACTGTGAAGACTATTTCTTCCTAACAAAGACAGCCAACTTTGCCAAGCGGGGGATGATTTAACAAAAGTGCATTTGTGAAAAAGCACAATAGTTGCACGAATGTACCTAACCATAAACATCAATGCCTTTCTTAAAATCAATACACAGAAGTATATTTTTTGAAACCTGTATATTTAGTTAAAAGAAATTCATTTTAGCAGGCAATATTAAACTAGGGAAATTGTGTCACTTCTCTTGCGTTCGTTGCACGCAGAGTCAGGGTATATGCAACAGTTTGGGCTGCTTGGCTCGTTGTGAACTAATTTGCCAGAATTTTACGAAATTATGACATAACATTGAAGGTTGTGCAATGTAACAGCAATATTTAGACTTATGGATGCCACCCGTTAGATAAAATACGTAACTGTTCCGTATTCCACTGAAAGAATAAACGTTTTGTTTTCGAAATTATAGTTTCCGGATTTGACCACTAAATTTGAGACTAAATTGATATTATATTAAGTTAAAATAAAAGGGTTCATTGTTCGTTCAGTATTGTTGTAATCGTCGTTACAAATATATACAGTATATACAAATCAGCCGATTAATCGGTATTGGGGGTTTTTGGTCCTCCAATAATCGGTATCGGTATCTGCGTTGAAAAATCATAATCCATCAACCTCTAGTTAGAACCTTTGTAGGAGCATCATTAAATCTCAAAGTTGTTTCCCAAAACCATAGTTATTAACATTGCACTTGAAAATGTTTGTAATCTAACGCCTACATCATGACCAATCGTAGAACAACTAAGTGCATCATTAGGTTCATTTTTTCCCTCCCGCGTCAATTTATACACAGAAGATCTCCGCTAAACATAGATACACATGGTTCATCTGTCTCTGTGACCTAATAATAATAATATATGCCATTTAGCAGACGCTTTTATCCAAAGCGACTTACAGTCATGTGTGCATACATTCTACGTATGGGTGGTCCCGGGAATCGAACCCACTACCCTGGCGTTACAAGCGCCATGCTCTCCGATAACTTCAGAACAAAGTTGACTACAAATACAAAGTTACCAATGTCTTTGCAATTCATACAAACAAGCGATGTATAAAGATGCTTCAAATGAAAACCGAGACGACTGCATTAAAATATAAACAGTATAGGCTATAGGCCTATTTCAATCATATTGGAATACATTTCATGTTCAATCAATTTAGTCATATTTTGCTACTTGTAGGCTACTGTCTGTAATGTGTAGCCTAACATGTGCTCAATGATCTGTGGCTGTTTTAGGAAAGATCAAATCAAATTTATTTAAATAGCCCTTCGTACATCAGCTGATATCTCAAAGTGCTGTACAGAAACCCAGCCTAAAACCACAAACAGCAAGCAATGCAGGTGTAGAAGCACGGTGGCTAGGAAAAACTCCCTAGAAAGACCAAAACCTAGGAAGAAACCTAGAGAGGAACCAGGCTATGTGGGGTGGCCAGTCCTCTTCTGGCTGTGCCGGGTGGAGATTATAACAGAACATGGCCAAGATGTTCAAATGTTCATAAATGACCAGCATGGTCCAATAATAATAAGGCAGAACAGTTGAAACTGGAGCATCAGCACGGCCAGGTGGACTGGGGACAGCAAGGAGTCATCATGTCAGGTAGTCCCGAGGCATGGTCCTAGGGCTCAGGTCCTCCGAGAGAGAGAAAGAAAGAGAGAAAGAGATAATTAGAGAGAGCACACTTAAATTCACACAGGACACCAAATAGGACAGGAGAAGTACTCCAGATATAACAAACTGACCCTAGCCCCCCGACACATAAACTACTGCAGCATAAATACTGGAGGCTGAGACAGGAGGGGTCAGGAGACACTGTGGCCCCATCCGAGGACACCGCCGGACAGGGCCAAACAGGAAGGATATAGCCCCACCCACTTTGTCAAAGCACAGCCCCCACACCACTAGAGGGATATCTTCAACCACCAACTTACCATCCTGAGATAAGGCTGAGTATGGCCCACAAAGATCTCCGCCACGGCACGACCCAAGGGGGGGCGCCAACCCAGACAGGACGACCACATCAGTGACTCAACCTACTCGGGTGACGCACCCCTCCCAGGGACGGTATGAGAGAGCCCCAGTAAGCCAGTGACTCAGGCCCTGTAATAGGGTTAGAGGCAGAGAATCCCAGTGGAAAGAGGGGAACCGGCCAGGCAGAGACAGCAAGGGCGGTTCGTTGCTCCAGAGCCTTTCCGTTCACCTTCCCACTCCTGGGCCAGACTACACTCAATCATATGACCCACTGAAGAGATGAGTCTTCAGTAAAGACTTAAAGGTTGAGACTGAGTTTGCGTCTCTGACATGGGTAGGCAGACCATTCCATAAAAATGGAGCTCTATAGGAGAAAGCCCTGCCTCCAGCTGTTTGTTTAGAAATTCTAGGGACAATTAGGAGGCCTGCGTCTTGTGACCGTAGCGTACGTGTAGGTATGTATGGCAGGACCAAATCAGAGAGATAGGTAGGAGCAAGCCCATATAATGCTTTGTAGGTTAGCAGTAAAACCTTGAAATCAGCCCTTGCTTTGACAGGAAGCCAGTGCAGGAGGCTAGCACTGGAGTAATGTGATCACATTTTTTGGTTCTCGTCAGGATTCTAGCAGCCGTATTTAGCACTAACTGAAGTTTATTTAGTGCTTTATCCGGGTAGCCGGAAAGTAGAGCATTGCAGTAGTCTAACCTAGAAGTGACAAAAGCATGGATACATTTTTCTGCATCATTTCTGGACAGAAAGTTTCTGATTTTTGCAATGTTACGTAGTTCGAAAAAATCTGTCCTTGAAATGGTCTTGATATGTTCTTCAAAAGAGAGATCAGGGTCCAGAGTAACGCCGAGGTCCTTCACAGTTTTATTTGAGACGACTGTACAACCATTAAGATTAATTGTCAGATTCAACAGAAGATCTCTTTGTTTCTTGGGACCTAGAACAAGCATCTCTGTTTTGTCCGAGTTTAAAAGTAGAAAGTTTGCAGCCATCCACTTCCTTATGTGTGAAACACATGCTTCTAGCGAGGGCAATTTTGGGGCTTCGCCATGTTTCATTGAAATGTACAGCTGTTGGATGTCATTCCGCATAGCAGTGAAAGTTAACATTATGTTTTCGAATGACATCCCCAAGGGGTAAAATATATAGTTAAAACAATAGTGGTCCTAAAACGGAACCTTGAGGAACACTGAAATTTACAGTTGATTTGTCAGAGGACAAACCATTCACAGAGACAAACTGATATCTCTCCGACAGATAAGATCTAAACCATGCGGGAACTTGTCCGTGTAGACCAATTTGGGTTTCCAATCTCTCCAAAAGAATGTGAAAGATCCATTGTTGAAACACTCACAAGCCTAAATGCCAATTTATGCTCGAGAATGTTCCCTTAAGAGTCTCATTAGGTCATTAATAACTAACTGTTTCATAGGAATGTTCCCAGCATGTGCAAAGAATGCTTCCAAGATACCATTCCCTTATTGTCAAATAGAACTTAAGCAGAATGTTGTTACCATGTTTTAGAAGTTAAGATATTACTGTTCTAGACACATTTCATGGGAACATTGCAAGAACATTCATGTCCAGTTTTCTGTGGTTTAGGAGAAGTGCTTTCAACTTACATATGTGACACAAATGATTACATTATGCATGTTCATTTATACAGTAATTATTATTCAACATGTCCTCAGTTGGGAGTTGAACTTACAACCTCTTGATTCACAGCATTCAGATTGTTCTTCTACGCCACCATGTCTGTGTCAGTTATCAGTTAATTTGACTGTTCTCTCAAAATTGATGACTAATTTCAACAATTGAAGGGCTTTCTGTAAAGTTGTATGATGTTGGTGGGGCATATTAACCTGTTTTAATGATACGCCTGAGTCACTATGCTCAATTAAAGTTTTTCTTGAGTGTACTTTTAACAGAGCTGATATTTACTTCAAAGTACATTCACCCTATTGCTTACAACTATGTAATTGTTTTAGTTCTACACCGGTGCCTCGGGAGAAGGGGTTAGGGTTTCTTTTGGACAGGGCTTAACTGTACTGGCCAAATAAGCACATGCCCTAGAGATATCCCGTATTGGGACAGTGGTTAGAGTGTTTGTCATTGGTGTTGGTGGCCTAGGTTTTAGACCCGCTAAGGGAATCACACTACTGTCACATTCTTAGCAATATATGCTAATGTAATTATTTGGCAATAGTTACAACACACTTCTCTGATCTAATTTAAATGAGTTTCAAATAACAACAACAAACTAATGCACCGGTGACAGTGTTTCACCTTATGCAGATTCCAGCTTTAAATTTAGCGCTGAAAACAGCATTCATTTTCCATATTCGGGCAAAGTTTATGAACCATTCATTGTTAGAATGTTGTACTCTTGCTCTGTTTTTGTGTATGTCAAAACTGCATTTTTCAAGATTTTTATACTGTATGACCCAAGAAAATCTTGCTTCCCTTTTTTCTGTTTCCTTATCTGCTGCTCTGTTTTCTACTCCCTCCTCTGAGTCCTTCCTCCTCTCCTTAACATCAACTTGTTTTCCTTTACCTCCTACTGATCCCTTTCCCATCGTTCTGTCTTTTCACCGACTAACCTTTAATTTCTGTCTCTCTCCTTTCCCTCTTCTATCTCTCTATATATATCTTTATATATCTCTTCCCTTTCCCTGTCTCCCTCTCTCTTTCTCCGTCCTTCCACCATTGTCTGTCTCTGTGCCATCTGGTAATGCTGTTGGAGGTGTACTCTTCTCTGCTCTGCTTTCGGTCGATCTAAAGATCCAAACTACAGATAGTCCTCTATCTATGTTTTTTTCGGTGATTATTAGCAAGCGAGCTGGACACAGTCAAGAAACTGTATGAATGTAGGTCCATTATCATTTCTACACACCTTGGATTTGGTTTTAGTCTATATAAAGTATACTGAGTTGTTATTGGTTGGTATATTTCAAACCACTCGCGGCTAGATTGGACCCCCTCGCAGGCCTGGTATATTTAACACCCATGCATTAGAGTAGCCAAACTCAACCTGAGGACAGGTGTACTGATCTGGAACCCAGAGAAGGGTCAATCCGGACTGGATAACATCAAATTTTGTTTTATAAATTCAATACATTATTTTGAGACAGCTTTAAAAAAATCAACCGGTCTCAGCGGTCTCTTTAACTCAGCAAACTCTCTTTCCTGCTCTCTCTCGAAGCAACGCTTACCTCTACTAATGCCCCGTCTAATCCAATTGCGTGATTATATGCAAATACAAGAGGTCGCTTCTTACCCAATCACATGAATCCAAATATCCTCAGTGGAACCTTGGGACAAGGAGGCAGAAAGAAACAGAAAGATTTGACCACGGTTCAACTGTAAATATCAGAGATAGAAGGAGCTTAGTTAGCAGTATCTTTGTTAATATGGCTTGTTCAAAAAAAAGAAAAGTTGACTCTGAAAACCGTATATTCAAAGACAAGTGGATGGAACAGTATTTATTAATTCTCCCCGCAACTAGCCCAAACTGATGTGTCTGATATGCAGTGAGTCCGTAGCTCTCGTGGAAAGTGCCAATGTTAAGTGCCATTATGACACCAGGCATGGTAAATTTGATCAGAAGTATCCCCTGAACACGGAGGTGAGAACAAACAAGATTAACCAACTCAAATCCCCGCTTGAGAGGTCTACCAAAGTCCTTGTCAATTCCCTGACAGCCCAACAACATGCAATGGAGGATAGCTTGGGTTTAGGGAAAACATTTTTTAAAAACTTTTCACTCGCTGAGATGGTAAAAGAATGCATGTCTGACGTTGGCTGACACCTTGCTTGAAGGTAAACAAAAATATCATACAGATCCCACTGTCAGATTCCACAGCAATGAGGAGAACTGAAATATTAGCCGAAGATTTAACTTCACAACTTGATGAGGCCATGCATTTCATTAGCTGTGGATGAATCAACAGATAACACTGATAATTCCCAGCTTCTGGTGTTTGTCAGATTTTATAACAAAATAAAGAATTCATTCTGTGAGGAGATGTTGGGCTTTACAAATCCAGAAGCACACACACAAAGATGTGTTTGGGATGGACTCTACCTTTCTTAAAAACTACAAAGAGTCACTCATTGGCCCCATTACTAAGGTCACAAACACATCTATTGGTCTCGGTGTGTTTCCAAGGGTATGGAAGTCGGCCATAATAACGGCCATCTTTAAATCAGGCGACCCTGCTGACGTGAGTAACTACCGGCCCATTAGTATACTACCTGTGGTGTCAAAGGTTGTTGAAAAGTGTGTAGCAGAACAACTGATTGCCCACCTCAACAACAGCCCTTTCACATTACACTCCATGCAGTTTGGCTTCAGAGCGAAACACTCCACAGAAACGGCCAACTGCTTTCTTCTGGAAAATGTGAAGTCCAAGATGGACAAAGGGGGTGCTGTTGGGGCTGTGTTTCTGGACCTAAGGAAGGCTTTTGATACTGTTAACCATGAGATTCTCATCACAAAATTGTCCAAGTTCAACTTTTCCCCTGATGCCTTGAGATGGATGAAATCATACCTTGAAGGCAGAACTCAGTGTGTCAGAGTGAGCAATGAGCTGTCGCCCACTCGTAGCTATAATGTGGGCGTGCCCCAAGGGTCAGTACTGGGGCCCCTCCTGTTCAGCCTGTACATTAATGATCTGCCTTCTGTCTGTACTGGGTCTGAAGTTCAAATGTATGCAGATGATACAGTGATATATGTGCATGCAAAGAGCAAACAACAAGCTGCACAAGAACTCACTACTGTAATGGTCCAGGTTACAAAGTGGCTCAGTGACTCGTGTTTGCATCTCAATGTGAAAAAACTGTTTGCATGTTCTTGACAAAGAGGGCAACAGATGCTACTGAGCCAGATGTCTATGTGTCAGGGAGAAGCTCCAGGTGGTATCCGATTTTAAGTACCTTGGCATCATACTTGATTCCAACCTCTCTTTTAAAAAGCATGTGAAAAAGGTAATTCAAATAACTAAATTCAATCTAGCTAATTTCCGATTTATACGAAATTGTTTGACTACAGAGGTAGCAAAACTGTACTTCAAATCTATGATACTCCCCACTTAACATACTGCTTGACTAGTTGGGCCCAAGCTTGCTGTACAACATTAAAACCTATTCAGTCTGTCTACAAACAGGCTCTCAAAGTGCTTGATAGGAAGCCCAATAGCCATCATCATTGTCACATCCTTAGAAAACATGAGCTCTTGAGTTGGGAAAATCTTGTGCAATACACCGACGCATGTCTTGTATTCAAGATCCTTAATGGCCTGGCTCCCCCTCCACTCAATATTTTTGTTAAACAGAAAACCCAGACATATGGCAGCAGATCCACAAGGTCTGCCATGAGAGGCGACTGTATAGTTCCCCTAAGGAAAAGCACCTTTAGTAAATCTGCATTCTCTGTGAGAGCTTCCCATGTCTGGAATACACTGCCATCAGACACACATAACTGCACCACATATCACACTTTCACAAAATGCTTGAAGACATGGCTAAAGGTCAATCAGATTTGTGAACATGGTCCCTAGCTGTGTGTTGCCGCTTTCCATGTTGTCTGTAGCTTGTGAGGTGTGGAAACACTTTGTTGCTTTTATGAATTTTGTCTTGCTGCTTTTTGTTCTATGTTGCTCTGTCTGTATGCTATGTCTTGCTTGTCCTATGTTGCTATGTTGCTATGTCTATGGTGCTATTGTCTATATTGTAATTGTTTTTAATAACCTGCCCAGGGACTGCGGTTGAAAATTAGCCGGCTGGCTAAAACCGGCACTTTTACTGAAACGTTGATTAATGTGCACTGTCCCTGTAAAAATAAACTAAACTAAACTAAACATGGGGAGAGGATATCCATGAGGCCATCAAATGGATGCTGACAAAGAGGGGGATAGATTTGAAGTCAGAGGTCTCCATCACCACAGAGCTCCAGCCATGATAGGAAGAGGGAGGGGACTGGTTGCACGTTTGAAAGAGGACCTGACATCATATCACTGCTTCATCCATCAACCTGTCCTGTGTGCCAGTCTTGGGAAATAGTATTCTGAGGTCATGACAATGATGATGAAACTTTTTTCAACTTTTTGAGAGCAACATCATCCCTACAACATTGTCTGCTATGAGGCATTCTGACAGAGGCCAATGCCAGTTTTGATGACTTACTACTGCACAACAATGTCAGATGGCTCTGCAAAGGCAGGGTTTTGGAACACTTTTGGAGTAAATCAAAGTTTTTTATTAGAGCAAAAGTGTGACAAGGCAACTCAGTTTTCTGAGTTTTTGGAAGATGAGGAGAATATGGAAACAGTTGCATTATTGACAGACATTACATCACACCTTAATCAACTGAATGTGCAGCTGCAGGGATGGGTCAACACAGTGTGTGATACAATAACAGAAGTCCGTGCTTTCCAGAAGAAATGTTGAGTTTTTCAAGAGTGATCTCCAGGGAGACCATGTCTGTTTTCCCAATCTTCTGGTGCAAACGCAGGGAGACAAAGATGTTCCCAACCATGTTGATTTCATCCAGAAGTTGATGGATAACTTCAAGGCTCTCTTTAATGACTTCACTGTTGGAAGAGAATTGCTACTGCTCATCCAGAACCCCCTCTTGGTCACAAATGTGACAAAGTTGTCAGAAGAAGCAAAACAGTTCTTCAGATGGGTAGATGTTGCATAACTACAAATGTAGTTGATTGAGCTGCAAGAAAATGTGTCTTTGAAGGAGCAGGCTGGTGATTGTGACCCTGCCACTTTCTGGGGAAAGATGGTGCCTGCAGCCGATCTCCCTGTTCTCAAGAAACTGACATTATACATCCTGACCATGTTTGGCTCCACATACAACTGTGAATCAGCCTTCTCCACAATTAACTTTAATCAAAACAAATACCGCACCAAGCCCACCAATGAACACCTGCACCAGTGTCTCAGAGTGGCTCTCACTCCATTTGTGTCAAAGTTCAAAGCATTGGCAAGAGACAGAAAGTGTAATTTCTCTCATTAATGCAGGGAAAGTACCAGAATGAATCAACATGAATATTGCATGGCCCACAGTGACTCAACATGAATATTGCAAGTCCCAAAGTGACTCAACATGAATATTGCATGCCCCACAGTGACTCAACATGAATATTGTATGGCCCACTGTGACTCAACATGAATATTGCATGGCCCACCGTGACTCAACATGAATATTGTATGCCCCACAGTGACTCAACATGAATATTGTATGGCCCACCGTGACTCAACATGAATATTGTATGGCCCACAATGACTCCACATGAATATTGCAAGTCCCACAGTGACTCAACATGAATATTGTATGGCCCACCGTGACTCAACATGAATATTGCAAGTCCCAGAGTGACTCAACATGAATATTGCATGGCCCACAGTGACTCAACATGAATATCGCAAGTCCCAGAGTGACTCAACATGAATATTGCATGGCCCAGTGACTCAACATGAATATTGTATGGCCCACAGTGACTCAACATGAATATTGCATGTCCCAAAGTGACTCAACATGAATATTGCATGACCCACAGTGTCTCAACATGAATATTGCATGGCCCGCAAATGCTCAACATGAATATTGCATGACCCACAGTTTCTCAACATGAATATTGCATGACCCACAGTGTCTCAACATGAATATTTCATGGCCCACAGTGACTCAACATGAATATTGTATGGCCCACATATGCTCAACATGGATATTGCATGGCCCACAGATGCTCAACATGAATATTGCATGACCCACGGTGTCTCAACATGAATATTGCATGGCCCACAGTGACTCAACATGAATATTGTATGGCCCACAGATGCTCAACATGGATAATGCATGGCCCACAGATGCTCAACATTAATATTGCATGGCCCACAGATGCTCAATATGAATATTGCATGGCCCACAGATGAATGCTGTGCATTCAGATGATTATTTTTGTTCAACTCTCCTTTATTCTCCACAAAACATGCACTTTATTTCATAAGAAATATAAATAATAATAATTCAAGGCCCATGTACAATGGTTCACAGTGCACTGTTTTGCATAGACAAGTATGCAACCACTTCTGTTCCTCAGCTATGTTGATGCAATGTTGCACATATTTACATTCGAAAGAAGTTGTAATTAATTCAATTTTTTGTCTCATGTAATGTACATTTTATATAACAACATGTTTCTTGGACAAATATGTTTGTTACTACGCTGTACCACAGCACCGATAAAGGACGATATCCATCCACACCAAATAGTAGTTGAGTACCCCTACATTAGAGGCTCTGAAGACACTAAGAGTTTGGGACAATTCAGTATGGCCGTTAGGGTACTTGAGGCCAGGTTCATTATGTGTAAACCAGAGACAGACCTGTAGATGTGGTTGGGCCGTTTCCTCAGGGGGATGTTGTGGATAACCTGGCAGACCAGTCAGCCACACTCCAAGCTGTGTGATGACTCTTACATGTGTCAGGTGTCAGGCCAGCCTTCCGTCCAATAATAAAAAATAAAAAACTCCCAGTACCAATCAGCAGGCAGAACCTGGACTCCAGGAGGGGTACCGGGCAGGATGCCAGAAGACCAGAGACCAGGGAGGCTTAGAGAAAGGTGTTTATAAATATCTCCTATTTCTTGGGAAGTTTACATTGAGTATGACTGAAAACAAACTGATATTTTTGTGTAAGCCTCATTTAAAAATGTCTACCGTTCTGGGAGGCTTCGGATCAACGTTGGGTCCGTTTAGAGTGAAAGCGGGTCTCTGAGCACTTGGAAAATAATCATGACAATGTGTATTTGTTGAGGACTTTGCCTAAATTATATTGGGGCTTGAGTACTGAGTTTGTTTTCCCTGTTTTCCCCTTTTGAAGGCCCAATGTGTGTGGCTCTCGCTTCCACTCCTACTGTTGCCCTGGCTGGAAGACTCTGCCTGCAGGGAACCAGTGTATCGTCCGTAAGTACATTTACATTTACATTTAAGTCATTTAGCAGACGCTCTTATCCAGAGCGACTTACAAATTGGTGCATTCACCTTATGACATCCAGTGGAAGTCACTTTACAATAGTGCATCTAAATCTTTTAAGGGGGTGAGAAGGATTACTTTATCCTATCCTAGGTATTCCTTAAAGAGGTGGGGTTTCAGGTGTCTCCGGAAGGTGGTGATTGACTCCGCTGTCCTGGCGTCGTGAGGGAGTGTGTTCCACCATTGGGGAGCCAGAGCAGCGAACAGTTTTGACTGGGCTGAGCGGGAACTGTACTTCCTCAGTGGTAGGGAGGCGAGCAGGCCAGAGGTGGATGAACGCAGTGCCCTTGTTTGGGTGTAGGGCCTGATCAGAGCCTGGAGGTACTGAGGTGCCGTTCCCCTCACAGCTCCGTAGGCAAGCACCATGGTCTTGTAGCGGATGCGAGCTTCAACTGGAAGCCAGTGGAGAGAGCGGAGGAGCGGGGTGACGTGAGAGAACTTGGGAAGGTTGAACACCAGACGGGCTGCGGCGTTCTGGATGAGTTGTAGGGGTTTAATGGCACAGGCAGGGAGCCCAGCCAACAGCGAGTTGCAGTAATCCAGACGGGAGATGACAAGTGCCTGGATTAGGACCTGCGCCGCTTCCTGTGTGAGGCAGGGTCGTACTCTGCGGATGTTGTAGAGCATGAACCTACAGGAACGGGCCACCGCCTTGATGTTAGTTGAGAACGACAGGGTGTTGTCCAGGATCACGCCAAGTACTAATAAGTTATATTACATTATATCAATTTGTTGATGACTAAATAACTAGAGTCATTGTGGGTTGCCTTTGCTAGTCCAATAAATCAAATGGAAGCTTATTGTATTTGTGTAGCGGTTTCCCACAAATGAAGTGCCAAAACCCTGCAGAGCATTTCGCTACACCCGCAATAACATCTGCTAAATATGTGACCATTAACATTTGATTTGATTTGAAAGAGTTGGCCAAGAAGGGAGCCATCCTCTTCCGGCTGGCTGTGTAGAGGTTGCTGTGACATCTATATGACATTGTTTCTCTCTCTCCTCCCAGCAATCTGCCGTAACTCGTGTGGTGATGGCTTCTGCTCCAGACCCAACATGTGCACTTGCGGTAGCGGACAGCTCTCCCCCAGCTGTGGGGCCGGTGCCGGAGGTGAGTCACAACATCTAGCAATTTACCAGAAACCACCCAATACACCCCAACACCACTCAAGACAACCTAACACACACAATGCACCACTACAGCTATAGATACTGGAAAGTACAGAAATCCAAGTTGGCACCACTGTTCCGTGACAATATCACCATTCTCATTTGCTAAATCTCAAATTGAGTTTGCCTAGGTCGCTCTGTGTATTCATGGGCGCGTTCGACATTGCAGCTGACTTTAAAGGCGAGTTGAGACTGACTGATCTAAAAATCACCTTGCATCATAAATAACTACTCAATATTATTTGTAGATCCGTCACAATTTACCCATGATGCACCATGGTTTTGATGCTCTCAAACATGGCCCATTTCTAAGCCTGAAACTTTCAGCTGCTTCAGACGGCAGTCTCCGGGTCACAGGGTTTGGGAGGATTAATACACATGGCTGGGGCTCCTAGCCTTTAGAGAAGTACTTCTACAACACTTACTATGTTGCAAGCTCGGCTGGGCCCGGGCAGTCTCGTCAGTCACGCCTAGCCCCTTCAGGCCCTTGTACACGCACACTGAGCCCTGAGCGCGGGCCTCCCCGTCTGACCCTGAGGTGTAAAACAGGGATCGACTCCACAGTCCACACTGGTCAGATGCCCCAGAGAGGCCCAACACCAGCTTTATGTGCAGAGTATGAACGGCTAACGTCCCTCCATAGACAAGATAGGCCTCCAGCAGAGCCAAGTGATGTGGTATGAAACCGTATGAAGTCATTTCCCTCAGAGAGAGAGAGAGAGGCCCTAGAGGCAGGAGCTTCCCATAGTGTGGTAGAGAACTGATTGTCACACTCACTGCACACTCACTGCTCTCATACAGGGGGTTTATGGGCTTTTTACAGACCGGCCTTACAGTATTGGGATTGTCCAGAAAAAAACTAGGACAAGAATAGTAGGTCTAGAGTTTGTTTTGTCTGATTTTTGGCAAAGGGTCCAGAAATATTGTATTTCAACACTGTGAGTTGTGTCTATCAATAAAGACTGTTCTCTCTCTCTGGCCTTCTGGGAGATTTTATGGGGTCAAGGGTCATGCATGTTTATGACTGCTAATGGCATAAATACACCAATCGGCCAGTGCTGGGAAATGGCTCTGTCAAAGCGTGGCCTCTGTTTCATACAGGTTTCGTACAGGTCAGCAGTATAGCGCTGGGGACTTTCTGTCCAATAAAGCTATATTTGATACTTCATAAAAACCTGCTCTCTCTAAATCAATCCTCCATATGTTTTGATAATGTAGGTTGACCTGTGGCTCTATTTCACTGGGGTGTTCAGTTTCCACTATGTGTCTCAGTGCTTGTTTTTAGTAGGAAAGCAAAGCACTTTGACACCTTACAGAAATGTCAGGCCTTCCTATGTTGCAATACTGCTTTGGGTAATTCAGACTAACAGAAGCTATATAGAGTTTTTGGTAAATACTGTGCATTTCCCTTCCCTTTAATTACATCCAGTCTCTGACACCGTAGTCATTGGTCAGGTTATTGATAGTACTTTTATGGCTCAGAGGCCACATCTGGAATGTAGAGGTTGTAACTACTCAGAAGAAATTAGCAACATGTTTTTGATCAAGCTGTTTATATCTATCTTAACCCATACACGTGCTATATTCATATAGCTGTGGGTTCATTTCCAGACGTCACAGAGGCAAATAAACTTGATTTATTTATTCTTTATTGATAAAGTTCATCCCATTGAGATTGTCCAAATCATATTTAAGGGAGACCTGTCCTAAGGGAGACATGTCCTAAGGGAGACCTGTCCTAAGGGAGATCTGTTAATTATCGCAGAATTTGTTACAACGTGGTGCCTGACAAATAAATGAATGTAGACAATATAAATATCCGTTGGCCATAATAATCTAGTCTCCAGAGGAGCAGTTGTGTCCTGGATCAGTCCAGTCATGTCAGACTTCTTCTCAGAACTATAATTCCCGTTACCTCACAGTCCCTCAGAAACAGCTGTCAACTAACAGGGTCCAAACGTCCTCAGCACAGCTCAACTGTGGGGAAGTGGTATTATATAGATCTATTACACAGATAGAAGAGCCCCAGATGAAAGCGTTCTGAAGACCTTGGAAACCCTAATCACTTCCAAAGTTCATTTCAACACTATGGGCCACAGATGAAGCTGGTCCCAAAAAATATTTGAATGGAGATTCTCCAGCCCTATTTGATTAACTTTACTAATCCGATTAAGTTTTGTTTACTGAAGTCCATAAGTGAAAGATGGAAATGTGATTCAGACAAACTCACCAGACTACACTGTTACTTAAGGCAGATTGATTTGCATGGCAATGAAAAACTTCATGCTGTGAATCGTTTCAGACACAGTTTGTCAACATTTCAGCATGAGCACTTGTATTTGACGACATGGCATCTCCATAGTGAACTTGACGTTGACATGTCACTATTCCCAGGAGCTGCGTATAAGCCTATACAGAACAGAACACAGTCATAAAGTGCTGCAGTGTTCAGACCCACGACCACTAGTTTCCTGTGCTCTCTCAACCCCCCGTAAAAATCACACAGATGTGGAGGATGCAGGCCGACCCACAGGGCAGCCACACAGAGGTACATTGTGGTTCCCCGGGTCTGTGGGACCCCAACCTCCTACCTGTTGTTCAGCATGTGTGGCGCTTTAGGCACAGGTCACAAGAACGGGCCATCTCGCCCCCTTTCCACCCCCTCCACTTCCACCAACCCCCCGTTAAAGAGAAAACACATGGACCCCTCCAGCCCCTGAATGGTTTGTAACACAAAGGTTCTGTAAACTTAGAGTTTACAACCATGTCTGATGTTCTTCCTATCCCCCCATTTGTGACCTAGAATCACTTTTTTGGAACAGATGAGAGACATTTGAAAAATGTCCTCTCCTTTGATGAAACCATTGCACGATTACGTCATGCTGGAATTGACATATTTCATGTTTCATTTCCCTGTTGGCCTGAGAAGAGATTCGGCTGAATGCTGTGGGTGTTCAACAATATGGCCCACTGTCCTGGAGCTCTGGGTTGAGCTGAGGTTGAGTCCAGTGAGAATAGACCTGTACACAAACCCATAAACCTGTAGTCCAAAGGCATTCACATTAATCCATCACCAAGTGTCTGCACGAGATGCTAGCCAGGCCTGGGGTCAGAATGGTCGTTAGCTGGACCAGCTGTGTACAGTTAGTCAGAACGCTACTACTGGGTCATATACAGTAACTGGAAGTTCTAGAGAAACTGTAGGTGAAGAAATTCCAGGAAATTCAGTCATGCTGTATCCCCTCACCACCTCAGGAATCACATCCTGTAAAGACAGAAAGAGAAATGGGGATCAATTACAGTAATTAGGGGGGGGGGCAGTCTATAACAGTCTAGCAGAGAACAGTCTATGACTACCCGTCAGGATTCTCACGATGGTGCTGCTACAAAAACATTTTGAGGATCTGAGGACCCATGCCAAATCTTTTCAGTCTCCTGAGGGGGAATAGGTTTTGTTGTGCTCTCTTCATGACTGTCTTGGTGTGCATGGACCATGTTCGTTTGTTGGTGATTTGGACGCCAAGGAACTAGAAGCTCTCAACCTGCTCCACTACAGCCCTGTCGATGAGAATGGGGGCGTGCTCGGTCCTCCTTTTCCACAATCATCTCCTTTGTCTTGATCACGTTGAGGGAGAGGTTGTTGTCCTTGCACTACACGGCCTGGTCTCACCTCCTCCCTATAGGCTGTCTCGTCATTGTCTGTGATCAGGCCTACCACTGTTGTGTCATGAGCAAACGTAATGATGGTGTTGGAGTCGTGCCTGTCATGAGTGAACGGGGAGTAGAGGAGGGGACTGAGCACACACCCCTGAGGGGCCCCCGTGTTGAGGATCAGCATGGCGGATGTGTTGTTACCTACCCTTAAAACCTGGGGGCGGCCCGTCAGGAATTCCAGGATCCAGTTGCAGAGGGAGGTGTTTAGTCCCAGGATCCTTAGCTTAGTAATGAGCTTTGAGGGTACTATGGTGTTGAACGCTGAGCTGCAGTTAATGAATAGCATTCTCACATAGGTGTTAATTTTGTGCAGGTGTGAAAGGGCAGTGTGGAGTAAAATAGAGATGGCATCATCTGTGGATCTGTTGGTGCGGTATGCAAATTGGAGTGGGTCTAGGGTTTCTGGGATAATGGTGTTGACGTGAGCCATGACCAGCCTTTCAAAGCACTTCATGGCTACAGATGTGAGTGCTACGGGTCGGTAGTCATTTAGGCAGGTTACCTTAGTGTTCTTGGGCACAGGGACTATGGTGGTCTGCTTGAAACATGTTGGTATTACAGACTCAGACAGGGAGAGGTTGAAAATGTCAGTAAAGACACATGCCAGTTGGTCAGCGCATGCTCGGTGAGCACGTCCTGGTAATCCGCCTGGCCCTGCGGCCTTGTGAATGTTGACCTGTTTAAAGGTCTTACTCACATCGGCTATGGAGAGGGTGATCACACAGTCGTCCAGAACAACTGATGCGCTCAAATCAAATCAAATCAAATTTTATTTGTCACATACACATGGTTAGCAGATGTTAATGCGAGTGTAGCGAAATGCTTGTGCTTCTAGTTCCGACAATGGCGTGATAACCAACAAGTAATCTAACTAACAATTCCAAAACTACTGTCTTATACACAGTGTAAGGGGATAAAGAATATGTACATAAGGATATATGAATGAGTGATGGTACAGGGCAGCATACAGTAGATAGTATCGAGTACAGTATATACATATGAGATGAGTATGTAGACAAAGTAAACAAAGTGGCATAGTTAAAGTGGCTAGTGATACATGTATTACATAAGGATGCAGTCGATGATATAGAGTACAGTATATACGTATGCATATGAGATGAATAATGTAGGGTAAGTAACATTATATAAGGTAGCATTGTTTAAAGTGGCTAGTGATATATTTACATCATTTCCCATCAATTCCCATTATTAAAGTGGCTGGAGTTGGGTCAGTGTCAATGACAGTGTGTTGGCAGCAGCCACTCAATGTTAGTGGTGGCTGTTTAACAGTCTGATGGCCTTGAGATAGAAGCTGTTTTTCAGTCTCTCGGTCCCAGCTTTGATGCACCTGTACTGACCTCGCCTTCTGGATGATAGCGGGGTGAACAGGCAGTGGCTCGGGTGGTTGATGTCCTTGATGATCTTTATGGCCTTCCTGTAACATTGGGTGGTGTAGGTGTCCTGGAGGGCAGGTAGTTTGCCCCCGGTGATGCGTTGTGCAGACCTCACTACCCTCTGGAGAGCCTTACGGTTGAGGGCGGAGCATTTGCCGTACCAGGCGGTGATACAGCCCGCCAGGATGCTCTCGATTGTGCATCTGTAGAAGTTTGTGAGTGCTCATGTATGTTTCGGTGTTACTTGCCTCGAAGCAAGCATAAAAGTAATTTAGCTTCTCTGGTAGGCTTCTGTCTCTGGGCAGCTCTCGGCTGTGCTTCCCTTTATAGTCTGTAATCGTTTGCAGGCTCGAAGCCGGTGTAGTACAATTCGATCTTAGTCCTGTATTGACGTTTTGCCTGTTTGATGGTTTGTCTGAATGCATAGCTGGATTTCTTCTAAGCTTCCGGGTTAGAGTTCCGCTCCTTGAAAGTGACAGCTCTACCCTTTAGCTCAGTGCGAATGTTCCCTGTAATCCATGGCTTCTGGTTGGGGTATGTACGTACAGTCACTGTGGGGACGACGTCCTCGATGCACTTATTGATAAAGCCAGTGACTGATGTGGTATAGTCCTCAATGCCATCAGAAGAATCCCGGAACATATTCCAGTCTGTGCTAAATGGAGGACCACATGGAGGGCAAGGGAGAGCTTTGTACACGTCTCTGTGTGTGGAGTAAAGGTGGTCTAGATTCCCCCCTCTGGTTGCACATTTAACATGCTGATAGAAATGAGGTAAAACTGATTTAAGTTTCCCTGGATTCAAGTCCCTGGCCACTCGGAGCTAGCAGGACAGAAGGCAAGGGCAGATTAGCCACTCATCGCCTGATCCTCACAGGTCACCCTGATCTCTTTCCGCAAAATCTCAGTTTCCTTCTCCATCGAATAACGGGGATCTGGGCCTGGTCGTGTCTGTAGTATGTCCCTCCTGTCCGACTCATTGAAGACCAACTCTTCGTACAGTTTGAGGTGAGAAATCGCAGTTCTGATGTCCAGAGGCTCTTTTCGGTCATAAGAGACGGTAGCACCAACATTATGTATAAAACAAGTTACGAACAATGCGAAAAAACTAACAAAATATCATGGTTGGTTAAGAGCCCATAACACGGTAAGATGACGTTTTGTGACGTTTTTGTTCATTTTGGACTTCAGTGAGAGTTTTTTCTGCTGCTCAGGCACACCATTTCTTCTGTAGGCAAGCCGAAGTTCGGAGCTGAAGTCTACGCCCCTTCGTTGGTGATTGGTCAACAGTAGGGATTCTTCAATAAAGTCTTTATTGTCATTCAACGAGAGACGACTTGTTTTCATTTTTTAATTGAGACATATTGTGTCACCCATCTTAGTTAGATATAAAATTACGTTACTAAGATCTCCTCTGCAAAAACATCAGAAATTACACATTTCTTGAGTTATCTTAGGTTAATTCAGACTATTTTGAGTTAGTGTATACTGACTATGGCATCTCAAAATGGACAGGCTTTTCTCACGTTTTTCAAGTGAAGATCTTTTAAGGGAGTATGCGAGCACATTTGTTCGGTTCGGCTAGCCAAGTTTGGCTAGGCTTCATCCTAACTGAAGCCTGCTGACACTTCTCAATCTGGGATGGCTGCTCTCTGCCAGATCTGGTTGGATAGAGCAGAGCAGTGGGGGTCCTGTTTTACATCTCCCCACATCCCCCGAACATACTGTCTGTCATTCTGTCTGTCAGCCTGCCTGCCTTCTTGTCTGTCTGTCAAGCCTGTCTGTGTATCTGTCTGCCTGCCTGCCTGTCCATCTGTTTCGGGCAGGCTTTTCCTGTCTTTCAGTCTGTCGAAAGCTCACTGCTTTGAGTTCTGAGTATGCTGCTCCTCCAGAATTGAGGTTTTCAGCTCTCAGCACATTCCCATCTATAGAAAACAGCTGGCTCAACTTATAGCCTCCACAATCTGTTTGATTATACTGTAGCTGGAGTGGGGCCTGCCTGGGCCTTGTTTGGCAGTAAAGTGCTCTACAATATACTAATACAATTAAGTCTACACAAGTACAGCCCAGAATTGCTGTAAGAGTGCTCTACAAATGTTATAGTACAAAGTGAGTGTTGATATAGTTGAGTTGAACTGAAATGCTTTTACAGCCCAAATACCAGTATGTAAAAGGCAGTCAGTACCCAAGTGTCAATTCCATTGGACGAACTGTTAGTCTTGGCACACGTCTGATACTAGACCTAGCTGTACAACATTGTTACACAAATATGGAGTTGAACTGTAATGGTGTTCTAAGTTAAACCAAGCACCTGGGGGTCAGTGCTTGTGTATGTGACCACCAGCTGGTTGAGTCGAGGTCCTCGGCAAGTTGTTCCGGCAGCATCTGTTGACCCCAGTGTGTGTGTGTGTGTGTGTGTGTGTGTGTGTGTGTGTGTGTGTGTGTGTGTGTGTGTGTGTGTGTGTGTGTGTGTGTGTGTGTGTGTGTGTGTGTGTGTGCGTCTGCGTCTGCGTGTGCGTGTGCGTGTGTGTGTGTGTGTGTGTGTGTCTGTGTGTGTGTGTGTGTGTGTCTGTGTGTGTGTGTGTGTCTGTGTGTGTGTGTGTGTGTGTGTATGTGTGTGTGTGTGTCTGTCCCACAGTGCAGAGCTGTAACGTCAGGTGTATGAACGGAGGCAGTTGCCAGGAAGACTCCTGCTCCTGTCAGAAGGGTTACACCGGCAATCACTGTGGACAGCGTGAGTATCTACTTCACTCAGCACTCCCCCGGCTAGTGTGTGTATGTGTGGCATGAGTGTGTGTGTGTGTTCGTGCGCGCGTGTGTTAGTTTCAGAACCCTCACACACCTCTTCCCCTCTCTTCTCTGCAGCTGTGTGTGAGAATGGTTGCCAGAACGGAGGGCGCTGTATTGGGCCCAACAGATGTGCCTGTGTCTACGGCTTCACTGGCCCGCAGTGCGAGAGAGGTAAGAGCCAGTATTTCCACTTCACTCCTACTGTAAACCCACGGGTCTGCTCATAGGTGGCTACATAATCAACACGGGATCCTGGGTCATCCCATAACCCTTGTTTCTGCTCACAGACATTATCAACTGAGGAACAGACTGGAGATGCCAGAGGTATTCAACAACCTTGGAGGATAAATGGAAGTTGACACAGGAATGTTTCTTGATCTTTATTGTTAAAAACCAATGTGTTTGAAGTGTATGGTTGAAGGCTGTAGCCAAAATACAATTTTTTTAAACTAAATACTATAGCCAAAATGATTTGGTATTTAACACTAAAGAAACCTTCTTCTATCAACATCCATTGGTTCTCAAGATTTATTGAAAACCTCTTACAGACAGACACATCACAACAGTGCCTCGTGCTCTGACTGAGAGAAGCCACATGCCACCCAACTTTCATATCACACACCAACCAGTACTGTGGACATTTGTGAGCCAGGACCTTTAAAGGCTTTGATCTACTGTATATATGAACTTCAGATCAGTCTAGATAAGAGGAACAGTGAAGGACAGTGTTTGATCTTGCCTGATGGAAAATTAGTCTTGGTCCTAGAAGTGAAAGTCCCCTCCATGTACCAATGATGGGGAGTCGAGAGATTTCCTATTAAAGCATATATTAACTTCAAGTCTAGACATAGTGTGACCGTAGGATGACTTCATACAGTAAGTACAGACAGACAGACACGTGGGAGCTTAACCAGGGATTGTAATCTGGATTGTGTATCTGCGATTTTCTCCCCTGACCTCCCCCTGCTCTCCCCCATTCCCCTTGCTCTCTCCCCACTGCTCTCCCCCCTGATCTCTCCCCTGACCTCCACCTGCTCTCCCCCATTCCCCCTGCTCTCTCCCCCTGCTCTCCCCTTCACCCCTGCTCTCCCCCACTCCCCCTGCTCTCTCCCCCTGCTCTCCCCTTCACCCCTGCTCTCCCCCATTCCCCCTGCTCTCTCCCTCTGCTCTCCCCTTCAGCCCTGCTCTCCCCCATTCCCCCTGCTCTTCCCCCTGCTCTTCCCCCTGCTCTCTCCCCCTGCTCTCTCCCCCCTGCTCTCCGCTTTACCCCTGCTCTCCCCCATTCCCCTTGCTCTCTCCCCACTGCTCTCCCCCCTGATCTCTCCCCTGGCCTCCCCCTGCTCTCCCCCCTGATCTCTCCCCTGGCCTCCCCCTGCTCTTCCCCCTGCTCTCTCCCCCCTGCTCTCCCCTTCACCCCTGCTCTCCCCCATTCCCCTTGCTCTCTCCCCACTGCTCTCCCCCCTGATCTCTCCCCTGGCCTCCACTTGCTCTCCCCCACCCCCCCTACTCTCTCCCCTTTGCTCTCCCCCTGCTCTCTCCACTCTACTCTCCCCCATCCCCCCTAAGCAACTTGGGTCTTGTTTTCTTGGAAAACACAACACTGGGGGAGAGGGAGCTTCGCAGACATCTGGCAATAAATAAAGTGCCCTTGGAATGACAGAAAAACGTTTCTTTGTGGAGTGCCGTGGACATTTCCTGACAAGGAGTGGAGCGAGGGAGAGAGAGGAGGGGGGCAGGAGGTAAAAGTCAAAATGGACTCCCCAGCTGTGTACACAGAGGCAGGCACAAACAGTCTCGTCTCTGTACGTGTGTGTGTGTGTGTGTGTGTGTGTGTGTGTGTGTGTGTGTGTGTGTGTGTGTGTGTGTGTGTGTGTGTGTGTGTGTGTGTGTGTGTGTGTGTGTGTGTGTGTGTGTGTGTGTGTGTGTCTGGTGCCAACCTGTCAGATCCCCTGCTGGCTCCTCACTGTGTCCTGTAAAAATATTACCCCGTCTGTCTTTCTCTCCGTCTTCGCTTGCCGTAGTTTGGAGGATGCTGTAAAACTGTTGCTCCTCCTCAATCATCCACAGAGCATCAGGCCAAAGAAAGAAGATATGCTCTAATTCTCACATAAATACAGGACTTCCTTAAGACAACAGCCATCATCTCAGTGAGAATTTACATGTCATTATTAGTACTATCCTGTCCTGTGAAGGCTGTAAAGACGTCCACCTCGATAAACCTTTGACTCACGCTGCCCCAGGGTTTCATTTAGTGGTACTATGGTATTACTATAAAACCAAGCCCAGAGGTGCTTTGACAGCACAGTATGGTTACAGTAGGTGTGCTGTCTTTCCCTGTTGACTTAATGTCTGTGAAATCTGCAGATATAATGGGTTTCTCTGGCGGGGTGTGGAGCCCAGGAGCAGTATTGGTGAAAGGTATGTGTGTGTGTGTGTTGCAGACAGTCTGGTTAAGGTAGAGTTACAGCGCAGACTGACAGCCACTCTGGCAACTCTCTAATCAGCTGAGTTTCCCATCCCCAGTCTAACACTAACCCTCCAGCCTGCATCCTAACCACAGCCGCCTTTATCCCCAGTCGAACACTAACCCTCCAGCCTGCATCCTAACCACAGCCGCCTTTATCCCCAGTCGAACACTAACCCTCCAGCCTGCATCCTAACCACAGCCGCCTTTTATCCCCAGTCTAACACTAACCCTCCAGCCTGCATCCTAACCACAGCCGCCTTTATCCCCAGTCGAACACTAACCCTCCAGCCTGCATCCTAACCACAGCCGCCTTTATCCCCAGTCTAACACTAACCCTCCAGCCTGCATCCTAACCACAGCCGCCTTTATCCCCAGTCGAACACTAACCCTCCAGCCTGCATCCTAACCACAGCCGCCTTCATCCCCAGTCTAACACTAACCCTCCAGCCTGCATCCTAACCACAGCCGCCTTCATCCCCAGTCTAACACTAACCCTCCAGCCTGCATCCTAACCACAGCCGCCTTTATCCCCAGTCGAACACTAACCCTCCAGCCTGCATCCTAACCACAGCCGCCTTTATCCCCAGTCTAACACTAACCCTCCAGCCTGCATCCTAACCACAGCCGCCTTTATCCCCAGTCGAACACTAACCCTCCAGCCTGCATCCTAACCACAGCCGCCTTCATCCCCAGTCTAACACTAACCCTCCAGCCTGCATCCTAACCACAGCCGCCTTCATCCCCAGTCTAACACTAACCCTCCAGCCTGCATCCTAACCACAGCCGCCTTTATCCCCAGTCTAACACTAACCCTCCAGCCTGCATCCTAACCACAGCCGCCTTTATCCCCAGTCTAACACTAACCCTCCAGCCTGCATCCTAACCACAGCAGCCTTCATCCCCAGTCGAACACTAACCCTCCAGCCTGCATCCTAACCACAGCCGCCTTCATCCCCAGTCTAACACTAACCCTCCAGCCTGCATCCTAACCACAGCCGCCTTCATCCCCAGTCTAACACTAACCCTCCAGCCTGCAACCTAACCACAGCCGCCTTTATCCCCAGTCTAACACTAACCCTCCAGCCTGCATCCTAACCACAGCCGCCTTCATCCCCAGTCTAACACTAACCCTCCAGCCTGCATCCTAACCACAGCCACCTTCATCCCCAGTCTAACACTAACCCTCCAGCCTGCATCCTAACCACAGCCGCCTTCATCCCCAGTCTAACACTAACCCTCCAGCCTGCATCCTAACCACAGCCGCCTTCATCCCCAGTCTAACACTAACCCTCCAGCCTGCATCCTAACCACAGCCGCCTTTATCCCCAGTCTAACACTAACCCTCCAGCCTGCAGTATGACCATAACCCCAGCCTCCTCCAGCCCCAGCCTAACCCTCCAGTTTACAGAATAACCCTAACTCTAGCCTCCTCCATCCGTAGCCTTCTCCATCACCAGCCTCCTCCATCCCCAGCCTAACCCTCCAGTTTACAGAATAATCCCTAACTCTAGCCTCCTCCATTTTTCATTTTAATTTTACCTTTATTTAACCAGGCAAGTCAGTTAAGAACATATTCTTATTTTCAATGACGGCCTGGGAACAGTGGGTTAACTGCCTGTTCAGGGGCAGAACGACAGATTTGTACCTTGTCAGCTCGGGGGTTTGAACTCGCAACCTTCCGGTTACTAGTCCAACTCTCACCACTAGGCTACGCTGCCGCCCCGCATCCTTAGCCTCCTCCATCACCAGCCTCCTCCATCCCCAGCCTAACCCTCCAGCTTACAGAATAACCTTAACTCTAGCATCCTCCATCCCCAGCCTCCTCCATCACCAGCCTCCTCAATCCCCAGCCTAACCCTCCAGCTTACAGAATAACCCTAACTCTAGCCTCCTCCATCTCCAGCCTCCTCCTTCACCAGCCTCCTCAAGCCCCAGCCTCCTCCAGCCCCAGCCTTCTCCATCACCAGCCCCCTCCATCTCCAGCCTAACCCTGCAGCCTACAGCCTAACCCCAGCCTCCTCCATCCCCAGTTCTCCTCCATCCCCAGCCTAACCCTCCAGCCTGCAGCCTAACCCCAGTCTGCAGCCTAACCGTAACCCCAGCCTCCCTAAACCTGCTGCCTAACCCTAACCCCGGCCTCCCCCAGCCTGCAGCCGTCCATTCTGCAGCCTGGAGATCCTAGCCCTTTCATTACAAAGCAGCTGTGTAAACGCTGACACGGGGAGTTGTTTTGCTCATGTGTTCAGTGATTCTCGTCCATTAACCAGGCTTAGATCCAATAGTGAACATTACTACTCTTATGGGCCCACACAGTCAGCCCAGCTAAGGCCAGCCCAGCCCAAACAAACCAAGCGAAGAAAACACGGGAGAGCTGGTCCCATGATGACATCAGGCCGATGATGAGGGGATGGAAACGAGGGAAGGAGTGGAAAGGGGGAAGTGTTGCTATTTCTGTCCCCCTCCTGTAGTCTGTCAACGGCTCCCCCAGTGGGAAGGGAAGGATGGATTCAAGTGAGAAAAGTGTGACATTTTTTGCTCCATGGAGACCGCATAGTGGGACATGCTGCCAGAAAGAGAGATCCGTGACTCTGTAATGAGTAGAGTACAGTAACTACCTCATCATCATTTTATGTCGTTTTAATGACATCGCCAAATGATGTTTTATGTGTCATTGGAAAAGTTAAAAACACACGCTGGCTTTTGAGTCCACTTTTCATAGTGGCACTAAATTTGGATTATTCTCCCTTAAAAAAAATGGAAATTATTTGCCCTCAAAAAATGACCTCGTAAATTAATTTGTGAATGGTCCTAAGAGGCACAGTGAAGGACAGCCTTTGATCTTGCTTGATGGAAAATCAGTTGACGTCCTAGAAGTGAGAGTCCCCACAATGTACCAATGATGGAGAGTCCAGAGACTTTAAGCCTGGGTGCCTGACTGTTTCTCCAATCAGTAATGCCACATGGTTGCCTTGCCAAACAACACTGTGACAAGATGACTGAAGCAGAATCAGACTTGAACACAGAATAAGTCCATTTTGTTCTGAATTAGAGTATAAATTGTTTTTAGAATGAACTTGAGAGGATAAGTAATTGTATCTGTGGAAAGAAAATAATTGCCAGACAGACATTGAAAGAGCGATAACAGACCCTAAAGTACTCTTTTAATGGGTAGCAAGAATTGGGTTGTGTCGGTACTGAGCCCTCTGTGTTCACTTAAGTTTCCACAGTCGTGTGTGTTCTGCATATTTACCCACAGTGGTGGTTTCTGCTTCAAAGAATGCTATCCATTAACTTAGCAGTCAGGCAACACAGCTTTCTGGTGCCAAAAGCCAATTGTATATCACTGGAGAGAGATTGTTATCCTGCGTTTAAGCTTATCTCTCTCACTTTCCCCAAACCTCCCAGTCTCCCACAGTCTCAAAGCAGGGGTTACACAGGGAAGCATTCTAGTGTATCATCACGTTTGGGTGAGTGTCGTAAGGAAGGGTTCAGCCTCTTAGAGCCACTTCCAGCTGAAGGGGAAGTAGATTTAAGGGCCGGTTGATAATGCTGTTCACAACAGTAACAGAAACACCACAATGTATGTGGACACCCGCTCGTCAAACATCTCATTCCACAATCATGGGCATTAATCATGGTCCCCTCTTTTTAATCATTAATCATTGTCCCCTCTTTGTTGCAATAACAGCCTCACTCTTCTGGGAATGTTTTCCACTAGATGTTGGAACAGTGCTTCAGGGACTTGCTTCTATTCAGCCACAAGAGCTGTTCAATGGAGTTGAGGTCAGGACTCTGTGCAGGCCAGTCAAGTTCTTCCACACCGATCTCGACAAACCATTTCTGTATGGACCTTGCTTTGTGCACGGGGCATTGTCATGCTGAAACAGGAAAGAGCCCTCCCCAAACTGTTGCTACAAAGTTGGAAGCACAGAATCATCTAGAATGTCATTGTATACTGTAGCGTTAAGATTTCCCTTTACAGGAACTAAGGAGCCTGAAACATGAAAAACAGCCCCAAACCATCATTCCTCCTCCGCCAAACTTTACAGTTGCCACTATGCATTCGGGCAGGTGGCGTTTTCCTGGCAACCGCCAAACTCATATTCGTGAAGTGTGATGGTGAAGCGTGAATAATCACTCCAGAGAATGCTCCAGAAACCAATGGCGGTGAGCTTTACACCACTCCAGCTGACGCTTGGCATTGTGCATGGTGATCTTAGGCTTGTGTGCGGCTGCTCGGCCATGGAAACCTATTTCATGAAGCTCCCGACGAACAGTTATTGTGCTGATGTTGCTTCCAGAGGCAGTTTGGAACTCAGTAGTGAGTGTTGCAACCAAGGACAGACGATTTTTACGCACAATGCGCTTCAGCACTCGGCCGTCCCGTTCTGTGAGCTTGTGTGACCTACCACTTTGCAGCTGAACCGTTGTTTCTCCTACATGTTTCTACTTCACAATAACAGCACTTACAGTTGACTGGCGCAGCTCTAGCAGGTCCGAAATTTGACGAACTGACTTGTTGGAAAAGTGGCATCCTATGACGGTGCCACGATTTTTTTCAGCAAAGGGTGTGGCTGAAATAGCCAAATCCACTCATTTGAAGGGGTATCCACATACTTGTGTATATATAGTGTAGCTACTATACACACATTTGAGGAGTTTAGATGCGTGCACACATACAAAAGTAGCCACAAACACATACATGTACACACACACACATACACATGCAGTTCAGAATGCTCATATTGTTGGGAGGATGTGTAGGACACTGGAGATACCTGGAAAGGATACAGATGTGACTAAATATGGAGGCGTGTTGGTGAAAGGCAGAATACAGAAGAGGAGGTTCCAGTGAATGTTTTTGATCTATTGAGCAATTTGAACTGTAATCAGACCAAATTGTTGAATGTTGTTGACTTCTGCCAGTACCTCCTTATACCCCATTCCCATTCCTAACTCTTCTGGCCCTGGAATGTTCATGTTCCCTGATCGTAGTCCACACACACACTTGCATGGCCTGCCTGTCTGGTTCTGAGTCAGTCGGATCTTGTGGCGTTGAGACATAGAGACCTTGGCGTGGCAATTGTTATTCAGTCCATTAAAAGAGCGAACTCTCTGATCGCTCCAGTCTTTTGTTTGGCCTGGCGGGCGGGCGTTTGCACACAGACAGACAGGGCTCTGCTGAACTTGGCTGGAGCCTCCAGCAGTCTAAAGCTCTTCTGAAAGGTTTGGCCATGGGAAAGCCCAGGCGCCTCCTCACTTTCAGGGCCTTACTGCTGATCAAAGAAATGGCAGCCGGACAGGGATAAATCCACAGCTTTCACTTTCTTTCTCTCTCTCTCTTTATTTCTTTCTTTCTTTAAATTTTAAATGTCTCCCTTCCAAGTCATCTCATACCTTTTGCATGAACAGCTTCCCTATACTGTAGCTCTCAATAAAGGTCATTGGTCCTCGCTCATTTCCACCACTAAGTTCTACACTCTTAGAAAAGAAGGTGCTATCTAGAACCAAAAAGGGTCATTTGGCTGTCCCCAAGAGATCCCTTTGAAGAACCCTTTTGGTTCCAGGTAGAACCCTATTAGGTTCCATGAAGAACCCTTTCCACAAAGGGTTCTACATGGAACCCCAAAAAGTTTTACCTGGAACCAAAAAAGCTTATCCTGTGGGGACAGCCGCAGAACCCGTTTGGAACCCTTTTCTCTAAAAGTGTACTGAAATCGTTGATTAGATCAAAACCAGATCAAAGCATGACGGACATAAAGGATTGGACCATATGAGTCCAGCTAGTGTGAGTATTCTGATTTACATGAGTTTTTAATGTGTTGACTGGGAGAAGAGTAGAGGCAGTGTTTGTTAGTTAGTGGGGGGTTGTGGATGTAGTTCAGAGTGATTCAGAGTTCCCATTGGACACATCTGGACCAGGGCCGACCAGGCCAGATTAATCAAGCCCAGATGGCGGTGATCGCCCCAGTCGGTCTCTGCCACTGGGAGGGGGACAATCTTGTCCAGGCAAGATGGTCAGGTCATGGGTGTGAGCAGGAGAGGAGAGGGGACAGTTAGAAGTTGCTGGGTGCTCTGTCTTCTCTCTTTCTCTCACTCTTTCTGCTTTCTGCTGCTCTCTCATTTTCAGTCTGGGCTGGCTGTGATTGACCTTTATTTGAGTTTTAGCACCAGGGAGTTATAGGAGCAGCGCGACCACAATAATCTGCCCTATATCTCTCTGTACATTGCCTTTAGAACTCAGGAGGATCAACTTAAACCACTTCTCCAGGGTTTATGTTTGTTACATTCCTCCTGACAGTGCCTCTCAGACCCTGTATTCTATTTCATTCTCCATCTACAGTACCTCTAATGAATGCAGTATTAGCTTTGGCGCCACTACTGGAGTTAATAAGGCCTTTCCACCACACCAGAAGCCATCATTAGGCCCGTTTGAGTTTTATTACGTGCGATTGAATGGAAATCATATTGCTCAAATGGTTTCAGCATGAGTTCATTGTGTTTGATTCGTGAAGTGCGGTTAACAAGATTATGTTGCTGCGGTCGTTGCCTGGCGAGCAGCGCAGCAAGGTGGCCATTGAAGTCTGAGGACATTGTGTTCTTCTAATTACTTTGTTTCCACACAGTGACACACTGTATCTGTGTTAGTACAGTACAGTCCGAGAGGTTACAATTGCTGTTGGTACGGTCGTGATAGCTTCACCACGGTCCACCAGACCTTTAGACCAGCTTCAGACCTGAGGCTGGACCGAGAATGTTTGTCATGGGAAGGTTGTTATTGATGGGAACCAGCACTAAATGGGTCTCCCATTATATAATGTAGTTATCCCATTAGACAAATGAATAGGAGAATCCACTTTTCAACGCATTTCCGGACCAACGTCTCTAACCAGGAACGAGCAGCAGCGTACATTTAGTCAAATAGGTTAAAGACGAGGGAAGTAAATAAATTCACCCAGACAGTGCCTGCTCTGACTTAGGCCCAATATCTCCTACTGCAACATTTAAATGCTACTAAAGGGTGTTCTTACATATTTAGTGTATATTTATATTTAATTCAATAACACTTCAAATTCAATGAAACGTAGCTAGCAGAATTGTGAAATAGACTTTCAGTTATACAGAACATTCAGAAGGACATTTTGAAGAAGTGAAACAAGAAAATGGCTGACTAGTTCTCTCTCATAAGGCAGCCCTCCGCACCTCTGATTCAGAGGCGTTGGAGTAATATACGGAAGACACATTTCAGTTGAATGCATTCAGTTGTACAACTGACTAGGTATCCCCCTTTCTCCTTATCTCCCACTAGACTACAGGACCGGGCCCTGCTTTACGCAGGTCAACAACCAGATGTGCCAGGGCCAGCTGAGTGGCATTGTGTGCACCAAGACCCTGTGCTGTGCCACCATTGGACGGGCATGGGGACACCCCTGTGAGATGTGCCCTGCACAGCCTCACCCCTGTCGCAGAGGCTTCATCCCCAACATCCGCAGTGGAGCGTGCCAGGGTAAGACGCACAGACACACACACACACACACATGCATTTTTACACTTGCATATAAACACACCTGGATGATCTTCAGTCTAATAAACTCAACAAGTGAGTCACGCACAAACACACTCACCCTCCTCATCACGAACACTATAACCATTACTTGATCTGTCACCATAAGCAACCAAACTCCTGCAGCCTGCAACCACCACCCATACAGAGAGAACACACACACACACACACACACACACACACACACACACACACACACACACACACACACACACACACACACACACACACACACACACACACACACACACACACACACACACACACACACACACACACACACACACACACAGAGAGAGAGAGAGAGAGAGAGAGAGAGAGAGAGAGAGAGAGAGAGAGAGAGAGAGAGAGAGAGAAAGAGAGAGCTGAGATACACATCAAAGTCGGAGAAAGAGAGGAGAGTTCTCATTTCATTGCTACATGAACTGAAGTTCAACTTCCTTCATCAACATTCCAGCAGCAGACCCAGGCCAGTGTCTGTGTAAATACAGGCTGTTCTCTCTCTCTTCATTGTCTGGCCCCTCCCTGCCTCCACACTACCCACCGGGTTTCAACATTATTTGTCAGCGTATTGTGACGTGTAATCTACGTGGAAAATACATTGGATTTGAAAAACTGTTGTTTTGAGGGTGAAATTTCAACCACATGTTTGTCATCACCTTGTATAAAAGTTGTTGAATTTATACATTTGAAACAATATCAGATCTTCAATGTTATATCCACTATCAAAAAAAACGATCTTCTAGTGGAGAGTTGATCTACAGCTATTCATTTGGTCTCTCATCCAGGGTTTTAACCAGCCCAGCCTTACTTATCTTTTACATTTGTCACTGACTACTACCAATGGGCTGTCGTGAGAATGATTATTGAAGACCTCTTAGTAACTAAATCTATTCACTGTTGCTATCGAAGTCATTAAAAGGGTAGGTTTAACAGAGCAAACGAAATGTAACCATACTTTATCAATCAGAAATAGGAAATTGTGTATCCACAAATCATTTATATGTTGAATCCACATATCCATCTCAACCAGAAAAAGTTTAAGAATAAGACTAAAGCTAATCAAACTTTCAGTGGCTCAGATAAAGATATATTTGGTTGCGTTGTCAACCAAACACAATTCAAGAATATTTTTGTAATACGGTAAATAAAATTAAAAACAAAAATGAAAGGTTACAAATGAATGTAACAGTAGTTATTCAACCTTAAGTTTGGGAACACAGCCATGGCCACATTTTGAGGTTTGCCTAATGTAACTATAAATGTCTTATGTTCAAGATGCAAAGGTTTCAGGTCTGAGGAGAGCTTCACAATCTGCACAGAATATTGAACAACATTGATCACTTGCACTATGTACTTTGAATGTAATCTCAACTGCAATCCAAGTCATTTGGTTGTGCTATTAGATAAAACAGTGATAACACGTAGAAATACAACATATCTGACATTGTATTCCCATTTGAACTTTGTTGTGCTTTTAGATGATTGAAAGCATAGTGATAACACTTTGGTAATTCAACAAACTTCTGGCTGTCTTTTTGAGTGTGTGAATAAAGGTTGAAATCTCATTGATCAGCGTCTCAACCAAATATTCCCCACATTTCCATGTTAAAATGAGGTGGTGTGCCCAGTGGGTAGGCTCCATAAAGTCCAACCATGGGTAGGCTCCATAAAGTCCAACCATGGGTAGGCTCCATAAAGTCCAACCAGATGAAGCAGTGAGGCAGTAGATGACATGTACACTCTTAGCAAAAAGGGTTCCAAAAGGGTTCTTTGGCTGTCCCCATAGGATAACCATTTTTAGCTCCAGGTAGAAATAACCCTTCTGGGTTCCATGTAGAACCCTATGTAGAAAGGGTTCTAACTGTACCTAAAAAGGGTTCTGCTATGGGGACAGCCAAAAAAAACCTTTAAGGTTCTAGATAGCACCTTTTTTCTAAGAGTGTAGAGGTAGCGTGCCCTCTTATGAAACACAGCGCCTCACCCCCCGGCAATGTTCAAACGACCCTCCATGGACTGGAGCCTCTTCCTCTTTGTTGAGATTTTAATAGGATATGTCTAGCCAACACCTTCATCTCAGGATAATGGATTGCCTTTATGTAATGTTTTACAAAGGGGGACACTTACCAGCTAGCACATTTGGTTCCTTGGGAGATGTGGGAACATATGTTTTTGGTTTCACTTTGGCTGTATGTGAAAATGTTCCTGGGACGTTTGTTTTTAGGTTACAGGGAGGTTCTGAGAACATTTTACTCTCGTTCTTTGAAGGTTTTATTAACGCTCTGAAGTTATTTGGGTAATTTTAAATAACTTCCTTAATACTTTCAATAAGACTGCTATCTTATTTGGGGTTAACTTTTTTAAATAGGACCCTTGGACATTTATTTTCTTAGGCAATAACCATGCAAACACATTTTTTTTTTTTTGTGACTAGTAAGATTCAAACCTATAATCTTCTGTTTTATATCCATGGAATTAGTCCACTGCGCCACCAGGATGTAGCTACTATGCCATGATTTTTTTTACGCATACAAAGCTGTTAATTTCAGTCTATTCAAACAGACCCCATTTCAAAGGAAACAGGCACTCATTAATCTGGTGGCCAGTTAGTGGGTATGGCCAACACACCTGAACACACTTAACAAGATAGAGGAAAGAGTTTTATTGATGCTGAGAACGGGATGTATATGTTTCTAAATAGGAAGTGGCTCCTAATCCATGACCAGATTTTTTATTTCTGAGGCTTCATATCCATTAGTGGGAAATCTTGTGGGAATTTGTGTAATGAGTGCGTGTTGGTGGCAGGGAAGTCAGGCGCAGGAGAATCGAACTTGGTATAAACGGAGTTGTTTAATCAGTGCTTCACAAAACTCCAAAACCAAAATTACAAATAATAAAAATGTGTAATTTTGGGACCAGTCATCATGCCAGAAACCGGATTAGATAAAGCTTGATAAATCAGAGCTAAATACAAACAACCAAAACAGCAATAGCTACTACAATGTCAAAACATTATTTTATCATGAGTTCAGTACCATGTGCTTGATTTTGCAGACCCACGACTAGGGTGTATCGTAATTAGCTAGCTAGCTAACGTTCATATGCTAGCCAGCGTTAGCTACCTAGCTAGCAAGCTCTTGTCTAGTCCAATGGAAACTGATGCATCCCTGGCTAGCTAGATGACCAGTGGTGACAGTGAGGTCCGTGTATGAGATTCAAGGCCCTAATAAGTACCATCGTGCAGAAATAGCAAAGAAAATACAGTTTGATGATCTAGCTATGTTAGCTAGTAAAGTATAATTTAAAGAAGATGCGAACTAGCTTTGCATGCATGGAAGGATCAGTGTTGTCAAAAATGGTAGACCCTCTAGTGTTGTCAACATTTCAACCAGGACGGACTGTCCTATGGGACGCAAAATTGCCGGCACATACACAGATACAGCTCTCATGCAATGCAGTCAGTACACATTAATTCACATAGCCATGAGCGAGCATGTTGTGAAGTTTAAAGTAGCGAGATGTGTCATGTCCATGAGCTAGCTATACATCTTGCTGTCACACAAAAAATGCATTCAACAAAATATCACCCAATACATTGCATATTGGTCCACAATTCCTCTAACATTTGGCTCGTAGTTCTGGCACAGGAACGAAGTGAAGACAGTTTTCAGGGACCTACCAGATCACAAAAACAGTGAGCAGAGAGGGGGAGATAAAAAAATAATGGTTAGGGAGAAATCAACCATAAGACCACTAGGTGTCATCGTATACAGACAGATCAAATTGATTTCAAATCAATCAAATCAAATCAAATGTATTTATATAGCCCTTCGTACATCAGCTGATATCTCAAAGTGCTGTACAGAAACCCAGCCTAAAACCCCAAACAGCAAGCAATGCAGGTGTAGAAGCACAGTACTTGATAGAGTCCACTCGTATGCACTGGTGTAAAATCTCACTATTGCGTAAGATTTGTATATTAACATATGTGAGACATTTTGGAGAACACTTCTTATTTCATATAAAAAAATATATACATATTTTTTGTGGTATCCAATTGGTAGTTAAAGTCTTGTCTCATTGCTGCAACTCCCGTACGGACTCGGGAAAGGTAGAGAGTCATGCATCCTCTGAAACACAACCCAACTGCACTGCATCACTGCATCTCAGCGTCACTACAGACAACCTGGTTTGAATCCAGACTATATCAGAACCGACCGTGATAGGGCGGCGCACAACTGGCCCAGCGTCGCCGGTGTAGGCCGTCATTGTAAATAAGAATTTGTTCTTAATTGGCTTGCCTAGTAAAATAAAAAATGCCCCCTTTTTAAAAATTTAACTAGGCAAGTCAGTTAAGAACAATCTCTTATTTACAATTACAACCTAGGAACTGTGGGTGAACAACAGATTTTTACCATGTCAGCTCAGGGATTTGACCGAGAAACCATTTGGTTACTGGCCCAATGCTTTAACCACCAGTATATTGGAGTAAACACCTTGCAACCATGTCAGCACCACAAGAGTCACTAGAGCACAATGGGACAAGGACATCCCTGCTGGCCAAACCCTCCCCTGACCCAGATGCCCTACCCTATGGGTGTCCTGGTCACAGCCTGCTGTGATAGAGCCTGGACTTGAACCAGGATCTCTAGTGGCAAAGCTAGCACTGCCTTAGACCACTGCACCACTTGGGAGGCCTCAAAAAAGACTTCTGTTAGACACATACATACCACAGGAGGTTGATACCTTAAATGGTATCACATACATCAAACATGTGGTTTCCTTGTGTTTGATGCCATTCCATTCACTCCATTCCAGACAGATATTTAATTTCAGAATTATTTATAATTAAGTTCGGGTCAGGGATAAGGGTTTGTTTAAGGTAAGGGTTAAGGTAAGGTCAGTTTTAGATGTGGTTAGTCGTTTTGCAAGTCAGCAGTGTCCTCTAAAGTGCATGTTGAGTGTTGACACATTCTCAGTAAGGTGTGCTGAGAGACACATTTTATACAAGAGCTTTTCCACACATTCTAATGAAAAATAGCTGTACAGAATTGAACAACTGAAAAAGAAATACGATCCTGAAACAGCAGTTAGGCTTTCAAACTTCACTCTGCACACCTTTGAATTACCGATGTGACTGAGCGCCTTGGGGTTTTGTCAATGTTGTTTCCACTTCATTACCATGAATAGACGTTGAATTGACGTACAGTGCCTTGCGAAAGTATTCGGCCCCCTTGAACTTTGCAACCTTTTGCAACATTTCAGGCTTCAAACATAAAGATATAAAACTGCATTTTTTTGTGAAGAATCAACAACAAGTGGGACACAATCATGAAGTGGAACGACATTTATTGGATATTTCAAACTTTTTTAACAAATCAAAAACTGAAAAATTGGGCGTGCAAAATTATTCAGCCCCTTTACTTTCAGTGCAGCATACTCTCTCCAGAAGTTCAGTGAGGATCTCTGAATGATCCAATGTTGACCTAAATGACTAATGATGATAAATACAATCCACCTGTGTGTAATCAAGTCTCCGTATCAATGCACCTGCACTGTGATAGTCTCAGAGGTCCGTTAAAAGCGCAGAGAGCATCATGAAGAACAAGGAACACACCAGGCAGGTCCGAAATACTGTTGTGAAGAAGTTTAAAGCCGGATTTGGATACAAAAAGATTTCCCAAGCTTTAAACATCCCAAGGAGCACTGTGCAAGCGATAATATTGAAATGGAAGGAGTATCAGACCACTGCAAATCTACCAAGACCTGGCCGTCCCTCTAAACTTTCAGTTCATACAAGGAGAAGACTGATCAGAGATGCAGCCAAGAGGCCCATGATCACTCTGGATGAACTGCAGAGATCTACAGCTGAGGTGGGAGACTCTGTCCATAGGACAACAATCAGTCGTATATTGCACAAATCTGGCCTTTATGGAAGAGTGGCAAGAAGAAAGCCATTTCTTAAAGATATCCATAAAAAGTGTTGTTTAAAGTTTGCCACAAGCCACCTGGGAGACACACCAAACATGTGGAAGAAGGTGCTCTGGTCAGATGAAACCAAAATTGAACTTTTTGGCAACAATGCAAAACGTTATGTTTGGCGTAAAAGCAACACAGCTCATCACCCTGAACACCCTATCCCCACTGTCAAACATGGTGGTGGCAGCATCATGGTTTGGGCTTGCTTTTCTTCAGCAGGGACAGGGAAGATGGTTAAAATTGATGGGAAGATGGATGGAGCCAAATACAGGACCATTCTGGAAGAAAACCTGATGGAGTCTGCAAAAGACCTGAGACTGGGACGGAGATTTGTCTTCCAACAAGACAATGATCCAAAACATAAAGCAAAATCTACAATGGAATGGTTCAAAAATAAACATATCCAGGTGTTAGAATGGCCAAGTCAAAGTCCAGACCTGAATCCAATCGAGAATCTGTGGAAAGAACTGAAAACTGCTGTTCACAAATGCTCTCCATCCAACCTCACTGAGCTCGAGCTATTTTGCAAGGAGGAATGGGAAAAAACTTCAGTCTCTCGATGTGCAAAACTGATAGAGACATACCCCAAGCGACTTACAGCTGTAATCGCAGCAAAAGGTGGCGCTACAAAGTATTAACTTAAGGGGGCTGAATAATTTTGCACGCCCAATGTTTCAGTTTTTGATTTGTTAAAAAAGTTTGAAATATCCAATAAATGTCGTTCCACTTCATGATTGTGTCCCACTTGTTGTTGATTCTTCACAAAAAAATACAGTTTTATATCTTTATGTTTGAAGCCCGAAATGTGGCAAAAGGTCGCAAAGTTCAAGGGGGCCGAATACTTTCACAAGGCACTGTATGTGCTCAGTGGATTATTTGTCCGCTTTGGCCACAGGACAAAAAGCAAGAAAACAATTGATGCTCGAACTAAATTATACCTCAGATGTGCCCTTAAGACACTTCAAAAACCAAAGTATTCCTAAAATATCCAAAGCTGATTCAAGTTATTACACATTGTAAACATTGTACATTCAGCAGACATTGTACATTCAACTCTGAGTCAAATCATTCATTACACACAATTATTGCTAAATTAATAGGCCTGGCCACAGATGTGACTGTATGACAGTTATAGCTTAATAAAATCCTTCCTTCCTGATAGCTTTTCTGTTATAGTATTTTTTATCTGAAAAGTCACGTTCTCTCACTGAGCCTCTATCAGTCTGCCTTTATATAAAGTATACACACCAAGGAAGTCACCTATTCTCCAGAAAGCCCCCGAAAAAAGTCCTGTTGGAACCAGTTCAAAGCACACATGCACATGAACCCCAATGTAAGGAAAGCATTCCAGACATCATGGGTTTGGATGCTCTTGCCGCCGCTGGCAGTCGGCGCTCCTCAACATGAGAGCACATTTTCAGGCTTTGTTAAAAAGGAATAGAAGTCGAAGGTATTCACATGATTAGAAACAGACTGAGTTTGTGTGTGTGTGGGGGGTGGGGTGAGAGAGAGAGAGAGAGAGAGAGAGAGAGAGAGAGAGAGAGAGAGAGTATAAATCTTGGTTGCTTGGCTGGATACTGGCACGGTGTGCCAACTTCCCTCTCTGAGACTGGTGCAGAGTTAGATGACCAGGTGTGTGTGCACGTCTCTGCCCACACGTCGTGTTTCTATGTCCATGTCTTCATACGATCCAGACACATACCAGTCTCAGCACATATTCACATACCCAGACGAACCCCTCTAGACACACTGAGGGGTCTGTCAATGTGTTTCCACTGAAGATGATGAAATGCCAACACCTCTTCCTGGCTATCATGGACAGACTGTGAGCTAACGAAGTGTAAATGTGTGAAGAGGGGAGGAAGATGAGGTGATAAATGACTTTTCCCTCTCATTAAGCCAGTTTAAAGAAGACAGTTTTGTGTTTCCTGGTTACGGTGTCCACTGTCCAATCAGAACCCTACGCATACAGTTCCGTCATCTTTACTCACGGCATGATAGAAAATATACGTGTACATGAACCCACTCCCTGCTCAAACAAGGGCTACAGTCTGTACTGGTCTTGGTTCCTAGGTGGCGCTGCCAAAATATATCCCCTGTTCTGTCCTGCTGTGCCCCTGGAAACCGCTTTTAATGCTGCAACAAAAACTCCTGAAAAACGTATTTTAACCATATGACCGACCATGATTGGTTGTGGTACAGTGATGTAATGTTTATACCTACTTCCCTTTCAAATCTATATCACTGTATATCACAGAGCTTAAAATCCACATTTATTTCAACCACATTTATAGACTCCATTTGATTCAAGGTTAGTGGGTGGGCAGTAAAGCTTTAGAAGATTCTTCACTCATTAAGAGCAGACTCAGAGTACTTAAACAGCATCTCTTAAAGCAACTCATGTTAAGTGCTGCTTACTTGTGCTAATGGTCTCCATTCTCCTTCACTCCCTCCCTCTATCCCTATCTCCTTTTGTCTTTCCTTTCCTCTCTTTCTCTTCCTCAATTTCCCACCCTCTCCCCCTCTCCCTTCTCTAGATGTGGATGAGTGTCAGGCCATCCCTGGGCTGTGTGCAGGAGGTAACTGTATCAACACAGTTGGCTCCTATGAGTGTAAATGTCCCGCGGGCCACCGCCAGAGTGACACCAGCCACAAGTGTGAAGGTGAGTTACACGCAGCTCTCTCACTTAACCCCTGTAGTAATACCATATTATTATACACATTATATAACAAACTGGAATGTATTACTTACACTGAATTCATGTAATGGAACATATTGGCCATCATTTTAGTAGGCTTAGCTAAGTGAACTCAGAGCCTCAGTTAAGAGTTAGAGGAAGGAGTTTGAATTGTGAGCATAGATCCATTGTTTTGCTTTTTGCCGGGGTTTTGTTATGCACTATTATCAGTGTTTTGAATACTTTTGCCAGACAGTCAGTGGCACACACACACACACACACACACACACACACACACACACACACACACACACACACACACACACACACACACACACACACACACACACACACACACACACACACACACACACACACACACACACACACACACACACACACACACACACACACACACACACACACTCCAGTTAGGGGTCACATTGCTATATGTTGATTGGGTGGAATTTAAACAATGCAAAATGAAGACAGACAGGCTGCGGCACTTTGCAAGGTGGGGGCTGTAGGCCTTGGATGGGTTCCTAGTCTTTGGGGAGGTTGGAAAGAGCTCTGGGACTGTTTCAGCCAGAGGTATTTCACCCACTTAACTACACTGTCTGATGTGCTGTCTAGGAATATAGTTGTGTACACTTTGTTTTCCCCTCTACCTGCCAATCACTAGCCTCAGTCCAGTTAGTGGCTCATAGGAACTTGTACTTTAACATCATACTGTACCATACCAAAGTAGTATACTATACCTTAAAACCTCACAACAGTTTAGCTTCAGTCTGGAGATTGCATGCCTAACTCACTGTCCCACGCATACCTCTCATTGACATCAATGTAATGTGTCCCTTATGTTACCCAAAGTCTGAATTACAGTACGCACACACATCTCATGTTAGGATTGAGTCCTTATTAAACCAGCCCAGCAGGAGAGAAGGAGTACATAAACACTGACTCAGCAGGGTTATGGTGTATAAACCATCCCCTTGCTCCTCTCAGGCAGAGAGAGGCATTGTAATAATCACTGACCTTAGGGACTCATTAAGTCTAGGGTTTTGTGATAGCAAATTCATCGGGCACCCCCTCATAATCAGAACACAACTTGAGTGCGATAAAAATAGTCTACTTTGAATTTTTACTATGACGTCTGCAGTGCATGACTGGACGAACCAAGTCTCTGACCCGGGGAAAGAACATTTAAAAGTCCCGCCTCTTGGCATCGGATACATTTTTATGCAGGTTTCAAGCTAATTTCCTAAAGTTCTACACATTTTGGCAGAGAGAAAACGTCTCAGTTTCAAAGCTTAAACTGCAGTGAGTGCATTTATGTACAAAAATAACATTTGGGGAAAATAGTTTTGAGTTGAAAAATATATAATTGTACTGTGGATACCAATATCCCTGTGAGTCTTCCAGGCCCATGTTGCCCAGGGTTAGGAACATAAATTGCATATTAATAATATGACTTTGTATTGTTTTCACAATTGAAACTTATTCAAATTATGGGGCAGCAGGGTAGCCTAGTGGTTAGAGCGTTGGACTAGTAACCGAAAGGTTGCAAGTTCATATCCCTGAGCTGACAAGGTATAAATCTGTCGTTCTGACCCTGAACAGGCAGTTAACCCACTGTTCCTAGGCCGCCATTGAAAATAAGAATTTGTTCTTAACTGACCTGCCTAGTCAAATAAAAATTCAATGGATCCCTTTGCCAAAAGTTGTTTAATCTGTATTCAGTATTCGGAGAGTATTCCTTAACTTTTTCCACATTTTGTTACGTTTCAGCCTTATTCTAAAATTGATTACATATAATGTTTATCTTAGCAATCTACACACAATACCTCATAATGACAAAGCAAAAACTGTTTTTTAGATTTTTTTGCAAATGTATAAAACATAAAAACAGAAATAGCTTATTTACATAAGTATTCAGACCATTTGCTATGCGACTCGAAATTGAGTTCAGGTGCATCCTGTTTCCGTTGATCATCCTTGAGATGTTTCTACAACTTGATTGGAGTCCACCTGTGGTAAATTAAATTGATTGGACATTGATTGGACATGATTTGGAAAGGCACACACCTGTCTATATAAGGTCCAACAGTTGACAGTGCATCTTAGAGCAAAAACCAAGCCATGAGGTCGAAGGAATTGTCTGTAGAGCTCCGAGACAGGATTGTGTCGAGGCACAGACCTAGGGAAGGGTACCAACATTTCTGCAGCATTGAAGGTCCCCAAGAACACATTGGCCTCCATCATTCTTAAATGGAAGATGTTTGGAACCACCAAGACTCTTCCTAGAGCTGGCCACCCGGCCAAACTGATCAATCAGGTTAGAAGGACCTTGGTCAGGGAGGTGACCAAGAACCTGTTGATCACTCTGAGTTTCTCTGTGGGGATGGGAAAACCTTCTAGAAGGACAACCATCTCTGCAGCACTCCACGATTCAGGCCTTTCTGGTAGAGTGGACAGACGGAAGCCACTCCTCAGTAAAAGGCACATTACAGCCCGCTTGGAGTTGCCAAAAGGCACCTAACGACTCTCAGACCATGAGAAACAAGATTCTCTGGTCTGATGAAACCAAGATTGAACTCCATGACCTGAATGCCAGCGCCACGTCTAGAGGAAACCTGGCACCATCCCTACGGTGAAGCATGGTGGTGGCAGCATCATACTGTGGGGATGTTTTTCAGCGGCAGGGACTGGGAGACTAGTTAGGATCGAGGCAAAGATGAATAGAGAAGAGTACAGAGAGATCCTTGATGAAAACCTGCTCCAGAGCACTCAGAGCGTCAGACTGAGGCAAACATTCACCTTCCAACAGGACAACAACCCTAAGCACACAGCCAAGACAACGCAGGAGTGGCTTTGGGACAAGTCTCTGAATGTCCTTGAGTGGCCCAGCCAGAGCCCAGACTTGAACCCGGTCAAACATCTCTGGAGAGATCTGAAAATAGCTGTGCAGCTGCACTCCCCATCCAACCTGATAGAGCTTGAGAGGATCTGCAGAGAAGAATAGGAGAAACTCCCCAAATAAATGTGTGCCAGGCTTGTAGAGTCATACCCAAGAAGTGAGTAAAGGGTCTCAATAAATATATATTTTTAATGAATTAGCAAAAATGTCTAAAAACTTGTTTTGCGTTGTCATTATGGGGTATGGTGTGTGTAGACTGATGAGGGAAAAAAAAGAATTTCATAAATTTTACATTACGGCTGTAACGTAACAAAATGGGAAAAGTCAAGGGGTCTGAATACTTTCCGAAGTAATAATATACTCGTTATATATTCTGGCCACGGACCTCCGCGGACCCCACTTTGAGAACTCTTGCGTTAAGTGATAGGGCAGAGCATGACCAATATTAGGTCGTTTACCCACCTCACTCCTCACCCAGTCAGTTCCAGAAGAGACTGGTGGGAGGAGCTAAAGGAGGACGGGCTCATTGTAATGGCTGGAAGGGAATGAATGGTAGGGTAGCAAACATATCAAAGATATGGCAACCACATGTTTCACTTCGTTATGTTTATTCCATTCTAGGCATGAAAATGTGTCCATCCTTCTATTGCTCATTCCACCAGCTTCTTCTGGTCAGTTCCCAGGGCTCCACTCCCTAATATCATTAACTACCATAGAACCAATGCTAGACCACTGATGATTCCCTATTGGGTGATGGAGAGAAACTCAGGCTCTGCTCAAATACTTTGGAAATTCTTACTTCCCTCTTTCCATCCTTCCTTCCATCCTTCCTTCCTTCCTTCCTTCCTTCCTTCCTTCCTTCCTTCCTTCCTTCCTTCCTTCCTTCCTTCTTTCCTTCCTTCCTTCCTTAAAGAAGGAGAGAGTTGGTCTAAGAGTGATGTTGGTACTTTTATTTTGCTTTTACTTATCCAATCACTTTCCAATCTGTGATTAGTAAAGGAAGGAAGTAAAGGTGCATTTTTTGAACAGGGCCTGGGTGTCCAGTAACAGATGTAGAGAGAGAGATCAGCTGGGGGATATCAGTAGACCCTGAGGGTCAATGTAGGGTTAGAAACAGTCATATACCTGGAGGAAACTCAAAATAAAATAAAATAAAAATGTATTGGTTGCATACTCAGTTTAGCAGATGTTATAGCAGTTGCCGCTAAATGCTTATGATAAGTGAACAAATAATTTACAAAAATATGTTTTTTTAAATATTCACTATGCAGAAATCGCTCCACCATTTCCGGGTTGCTAAAATGAGAATAATTTGCCTAATTTCAGTTTATGTGACAAAACAAGCAAGTATAGTCTACCGAATCATTGTACCATCTAAACCTATTGTATTTTCAAGAGTTTGATGCTGGTGTACAAACCCGAAAGTAAAAGACTAAACTTAAAACGGGAAGCATCGAAATAGCGTACATAGAACATATATACCACTTCTTAGAATTGCTTTCAATGAGAATGACAGATCTATAACTCACAGTCTATGTGAATTTTGTCAAGTCGCCCAAAAAGTTACATATTGCAGCTTTAAAAAACTAAACCAGTTATGTAACCCAAATAGCACTGTAACAGTAATCCAAATGCCATCTAATACGTATATACACCGGATTCATTTACACAAGATATACTAAGAATAATATGGTCAGCAGTAGATATATTACCGTGAGCTATATCAAGAATCTAGTATATACATATGTAACAGTATAGACTTTACGTCCATCCCCTCCCCCCGACCTGGGCGCGAACCAGGGACGCTCTGCACACATCAACAGTCACCCTCGAAGCATCGTTACCCATCGCTCCACAAAAGCCGTAGCCCTTGCAGAGCAAGGGGAACCACTACTTCAAGGTCTCAGAGCAAGTGACGTCACCGATTGAAAAGCCACTAGCACGCACCACCGCTAACTAGCTAGCCATTTCACATCGGCTACACATACATATGCTGTGTGTATAAGCAGTGTAACTAAAATGCTATGTACATTAGCAGAAGTATTAGAGTGAGCTATGTCAAGAATACAGTATTTAAATACACAGTACAAAACCCCATAGCAAAATGGATAGAATTGCAGGAAATTAACTTCCGGACCAGATTCCGGACTATAAATATATACACTACCGTTGAAAGGTTTGGGGTCACTTAGAAATATCCTTGTTTTTGAAAGAAAAGCACATTTTTTGTCCATTTAAAATAACATCAAATGGATCAGAAATACAGTGTAGACATTGTTAATGTTGTAAATGACTATTGTAGCTGGAAACGGCAGATTTTTTATGGAACATCTACATTATCAGCAACCATCACTCCTGTGTTCCAATGCCATGTTGTGTTAGCTAATCCAAGTTTATCATTTCAAAAGGCTAATTGATCATTAGAAAACCCTTTTGCAATTATGTTAGCACAGCTGAAAACTGTTGTTCTGATTAAAGAAACAATAAAACGGGCCTTCTTTAGACTAGTTGAGTATCTGGAGCATCAGCATTTGTGGGTTCGATTACAGGCTCAAAATGGCTGAAACTCGTCAGTCTGTTCTGGTTCTGAGAAATTAAAGTATTCCATGCGAGAAATTGCCAAGAAACTGAAGATCTCATACAACGCTGTGTACTACTCTCTTCACAGAACAGTGCAAACTGGCTCTAACCAGAAAAGAAAGAGGTGTGAGAGGCCCCGGTGTCAAATTAGTTGGTCATGTGATGGCGGCTGTCCTATCACAGTCCCACTGAAATGCTGGATTGCGCTATGGTCTTATGATGACTGGAGGCCTATTGTCTGGACAAGCAGGAGAGGTGACCTATGCCCTGTAGTCTTTGAAGCCTGGTGGAGTGAGAGGCAGCGTATGGGGGTGGAGGTCCTTGAAGGTTAAGTAATTACAGCCCCAAGCCTGAGGCTCCGTACGTGGGCTTTGCTTGGGCCAAGGTGGGGGTTGGATGGTGGATGGGGCAGCTTTTAGGGAACATTGTGTTGAACTTAAGTGGGGCAGTCAGTTTTAGTTTCAAATCATCAAGCATTCCATAGCCCATTAAAGGGTATAGAATACTGAGTTGAACCATCCATAACTGTGAGTGTCCAGATACCTCAAATAGCACAGCTCTGAGATTGAGCGATTCAATCCCCATTTTGTTAGGTTAAGACATCACAGACCACCATCTGTTTTCCAAAGGGAAAATGGGTTTCAAAATGCCTTCCATGTTTATGCACCAACATGGCCTCATGTTCCTGTGGAGCCTTGGAGCTGTTAACATGTCAGGGAGGTATAGTTCTTCTAGGCCAAAACAATCGACCTGATTTCATAGTTGTTGTTGTTTTTTCCTTTCGTTTTTTGCCCCCTCATTTTCCTTCGATAAATACAGACTACTGGCCCAGGACCAGCTGTTAGCGCTAGAACAAAGAAACACTTACAGAGCAGAGATGATCTTAGTGTTATATATAAGGACCTCCCCATAGCGTCGAACACTTATACATGTAGATACACACACATACTGTACAGACATGCACAGTTACACACACACACACACACACACACACAGTTACACACAGTTACACACAGTTACACACACACACACACACACACACACACACACACACACACACACACACACACACACACACACACACACACACACACACACACACAAGGGTTGCAAAGGGTCGGAAACTTTCCTGGAAATTTCCTGGAAATTTTCCATGGGAAGTTAAGCACTGGAATTTGGGGAATTTTGGTTAAATTCATCAAAAAAGTTAGCTTATAACAGTGAACCATTTTTTTTGTGGGATACACATAAGGCCATTCTAAGTATTGTGGCATATTTTGGTTAAACTATCCCAAATTCAATGGAATTGCAACCCTCTGCATGCGCAGTGCACTCTTCCATCACATGTACAGCTGAATCTCAAGATCTTGCACACTAATGAGATGCTATTGAGCCCACACTACTACACTGTCTGAGCCAAGGACTACATGCTTTCTGGTAAGTTTTGATTACAATACTGGGTGGGGTGAATATATCTTATATGAAATACATAATATTTTGTTAACTAGTAAATAGTAGCCTACAGCAAAGTGTGTTTAACTCATTTCTAACTTGTTAACAATTTCTACTAGTTCGTTTTTGCTACCATGTGGGGTTTAGCTTGCAGGCAATGTGTATTGGAAGATATTTCTGAATGTTCTTCGCACAGCATACACCCCTCCAATCAGACATGCTTTATCTACTAATTTGCTGGATGCAGAGTTCAACAGAGTTCAAGTGAAGGTCAAGTAAATGATAGGGAAAGCAGACTGTATTGCAATCATCTCTGATGGGAGGGTCAAATGTTTGTGGGCAAGGAATAATTAACTACATCATCTCCACCCCTCAACCAGTATTCTACAATTACACAGACACAAGGGACAACAGACAAAACCGGTCTCTTCATTGCGGATGAGCTAAAGGCAGTCATCAATGACCTTGGACCACAGAAGATATTTGCACTGGTGACAGACAATGCTGCGAACATGAAGGCTGCTTGGTCTAAAGTCACACCCATTGGCTATGATGCTCACACATTGAATCTGCTCCTCAAGGACACCATGGCACTCAAAACAATGGATACCCTCTACAAAAGAGCCAAGGAAATGGTTAGGTAAGTGAAGGGTCATTAAGTTATAGCAGCAATCTACCTCACCAAGCTAAGTGAGAAGAATATGAGCACCACATTGAAGCTGCCCAGCAACACCCGTTGGGGTGGTGTTGTCATCATGTTTGACAGTCTCCTGGAGTGGAAGGAGTCTCTCCAAGAAATGGCCATATCACAGTCTGCTGATATGTACAGCCCCATCAAGAGGGTCCTCCTGGATGATGTATTGGAACTCCTGAAACCTATAGCAGTAGCCATTGTACGGATTGAGGGAGACAATGTCATCCTGTCTGATGTTCAGACTCTCTTTGCAGATGTAAGAGTAGAAATCAGTACTGCCCTGCCCACTTCACTGTTGCTCCAAGCAGAGGAAACTACAGTTCTGAAATACATCAAAAAGCATGAAGACTTCTGCCTGAAGCCCATACACGCAGCAGCGTACATGTTGGACCCCAAGTATGCTGGCAAGAGCATCCTGTCTGGTGCAGAGATCAACAAGGCCTATGGTGTCATCACTACAACTGGTCCTTGTTTGGGAACACACACACACACACCAAAGCATGCAACAGGCTGACCAGCTTGACAACGAGCCATCCTCAGTTTGGAAAGTGACAGATGAGTCTGATGTTCAAGAGGTGGACATTGAGGAGGTCCAGGGAGAAGACATGGAAGCCTGAGAGGAAGACAACCAAAGCTTTAGTTTCTAGACTATCATTTTACAGATGTATGTTGAAAATGTTTTTGGGAGATGCGATGGATCATTGGGTATCATATACTCTCTTTTGTTGTTCAGTGAAATCATCCCATGTGAAGAGTCAACTCATTTAATTAAAGTTCAATTTGTAACTAAAGCGTTTTTTTGATTGGAAGGATTTATTCATTTGCAATTATGTCTACTTATGATAGGGTAAAATGTGTATTTTTCTGTCTCCATATGATATGGTAAATATATCCAATACAAAGAACATTACATTTAAATGGTAATAATATTAATTTGCATATATTTCCGTTAATTCCCATATATTCCCGTTAATTCCCACAGAAAGTTTCCACCTCTGAATATTCCCCAAAATGTGCAACCCTAACACACACACACGCATACTGTACAGACATACACAGTTACACACACACACACACACACACACACACACACACACACACACACACACACACACACACACACACACACACACACACACACACACACACACACACACACACACACACTTTCTCACACATGCAGGGACCGACACACACACAGCTCTCCATGTCTGAGCTGTGTAAAGTCTGCTCCTATTCAGAGGGAATGCTGACGCCACGTTTATTTTGATACTTTTTTATATATGACTTGAGGATAACCTTTAACCACTGCAGTCAGACAATAGTCAGCAGGGGACCCAGTGGCTCTTAACTTTCCACTGTGTGCATCGTCACACACACACACACACACACACACACACACACACACACACACACACACACACACACACACACACACACACACACACACACACACACAGCCCAAAAGACAGAGTTCCTGCATACCCGCCAACTACTCACACACATTTACGGCATGCCACCACGTGTCTCACACACCACGGTATACACACACGCATGCTGTAATTTGACCAAATAAAGGTAATTATGTATGTGTATAGATAAGTGGTAGCACGTCATAAAAACCCAATGCCGTCTGGAAGCTCATAGCAGTGAGAGGCCTTTTCATGTGTAAGGTAATATACTGTAGTACACCACACAGAGGAGTAGACCCTGCCAAGTCCTGGCTTACTCGCAGACATACACACACACAGGCGTGTGCACACACACATTAACACACACACACTAGCTCTTTAGTGCTGACTCCCAGGTCTAATGTAATCTCTCTGGGGCAGCTGAATTTCTCTCATGGTGTGTGTGGGAAAAACTCACCATTTAAACCTCTTAAAATCTACCACAGGTATGAAGTCCACTGAGGTGTGTTGGACATTGATAAATGTAGACCAGTGTGAAATAAAGTCATTTGGCAGAAAATGAACCTAGACATTTTCCATTTGATCGCCTCCTCCCTTCAGACCTGGACTCAGGTTGTCTTGACTGAGTCTGGCGGTAGGTCCTGCTCTTGTCTGTAGAGTTATTATGAATAGTGATTATTTGAGGCCCTCAAGTGCATTTTGACAGATGAGATATCATCCACTTCTTCAAATATTTTCGATAGATCCAAAGACTTTGAACAGCTGCTATCAAGGAAAAGCAATTGTTCCAAACAATGCCTGTGACAGGGTTTTGATTTACTGTGTGTGATGAAGCTCAGTGGATGCTCTAACTCCAATGATCTAAGTGTTTGTGTGTGTGTTTCAGATATTGACGAGTGCAGCACTATCCCAGGTGTGTGTGATGGAGGTGAATGCACCAACACAGCCGGTAGCTACGTCTGCACCTGTCCCCGTGGTTACATCACAAGCACTGACGGTGCCAGATGTGTAGGTGAGTTACCACTGCCCCCTCCAAACACACCCACCCCCTCTCTCTTTCCCCCTCCTGTTAGCCACTGACTGCTCACATCTGGACTTCTCCCTCCTGTCCTCCTGTGACTAGTGTTCTGATGAGTCAAGAAGTTCTGCAGCAGGTCTTGACTGCTCTTATAACATTTAGCATTAGCACCTCTGACTCACACCCTGAAACACTACCAGGTGTTAATGTAGAGAGCCTGCAATCACCAGCAACTCGTATCAAAATGGCCACCAGAGACCTGGTTCTGTTGCTTTTAAACAGCGTCCGAATGGGAGTCCAATAACTGTCCTTCATTCAAGGCCCCGCTCATAACTGTCCTTCATTCAAGGCCCCACTCATAGCTGTCCTTCATTCAAGGCCCCACTCATAACTGTCCTTCATTCAAGGCCCCACTCATAACTGTCCTTCATTCAAGATCCCACTCATAACTGTCCTTCATTCAAGGCCCCACTCATAACTGTCCTTCATTCAAGGCCCCACTCATAACTGTCCTTCATTCAAGGCCCCGCTCATAACTGTCCTTCATTCAAGGCCCCACTCATAACTGTCCTTCATTCAAGGCCCCACTCATAGCTGTCCTTCATTCAAGGCCCCACTCATAACTGTCCTTCATTCAAGGCCCCACTCATAGCTGTCCTTCATTCAAGGCCCCACTCATAACTGTCCTTCATTCAAGGCCCCACTCATAACTGTCCTTCATTCAAGGCCCCACTCATAACTGTCCTTCATTCAAGATCCCACTCATAACTGTCCTTCATTCAAGGCCCCACTCATAACTGTCCTTCATTCAAGGCCCCACTCATAACTGTCCTTCATTCAAGGCCCCGCTCATAACTGTCCTTCATTCAAGGCCCCACTCATAGCTGTCCTTCATTCAAGGCCCCACTCATAGCTGTCCTTCATTCAAGGCCCCACTCATAACTGTCCTTCATTCAAGGCCCCACTCATAGCTGTCCTTCATTCAAGGCCCCACTCATAACTGTCCTTCATTCAAGGCCCCACTCATAACTGTCCTTCATTCAAGACCCCACTCATAACTGTCCTTCATTCAAGACCCCGCTCATAGCTGTCCTTCATTCAAGGCCCCACTCATAACTGTCCTTCATTCAAGTCCTTCATTCAAGGCCCCACTCATAACTGTCCTTCATTCAAGGCCCCACTCATAACTGTCCTTCATTCAAGGCCCCGCTCATAACTGTCCTTCATTCAAGGCCCCACTCATAGCTGTCCTTCATTCAAGGCCCCACTCATAGCTGTCCTTCATTCAAGGCCCCACTCATAACTGTCCTTCATTCAAGGCCCCACTCATAACTGTCCTTCATTCAAGGCCCCACTCATAACTGTCCTTCATTCAAGGCCCCACTCATAACTGTCCTTCATTCAAGATCCCACTCATAACTGTCCTTCATTCAAGGCCCCACTCATAACTGTCCTTCATTCAAGGCCCCACTCATAACTGTCCTTCATTCAAGGCCCCGCTCATAACTGTCCTTCATTCAAGGCCCCACTCATAGCTGTCCTTCATTCAAGGCCCCACTCATAGCTGTCCTTCATTCAAGGCCCCACTCATAACTGTCCTTCATTCAAGGCCCCACTCATAGCTGTCCTTCATTCAAGGCCCCACTCATAACTGTCCTTCATTCAAGGCCCCACTCATAACTGTCCTTCATTCAAGACCCCACTCATAACTGTCCTTCATTCAAGACCCCGCTCATAGCTGTCCTTCATTCAAGGCCCCACTCATAACTGTCCTTCATTCAAGGCCCCACTCATAACTGTCCTTCATTCAAGGCCCCACTCATAGCTGTCCTTCATTCAAGACCCCACTCATAACTGTCCTTCATTCAAGGCCCCGCTCATAACTGTCCTTCATTCAAGGCCCGCTCATAACTGTCCTTCATTCAAGGCCCCACTCATAACTGTCCTTCATTCAAGGCCCCACTCATAACTGTCCTTCATTCAAGGCCCCACTCATAACTGTCCTTCATTCAAGGCCCCGCTCATAACTGTCCTTCATTCAAGGCCCGCTCATAACTGTCCTTCATTCAAGGCCCCACTCATAACTGTCCTTCATTCAAGGCCCCACTCATAGCTGTCCTTCATTCAAGACCCCGCTCATAACTGTCCTTCATTCAAGGCCCCGCTCATAACTGTCCTTCATTCAAGGCCCCGCTCATAGCTGTCCTTCATTCAAGGCCCCGCTCATAACTGTCCTTCATTCAAGGCCCCACTCATAACTGTCCTTCATTCAAGGCCCCGTTCATAACTGTCCTTCATTCAAGGCCCCGCTCATAACTGTCCTTCATTCAAGGCCCCGCTCATAACTGTCCTTCATTCAAGGCCCCACTCATAACTGTCCTTCATTCAAGGCCCCGCTCATAACTGTCCTTCATTCAAGGCCCCACTCATAACTGTCCTTCATTCAAGGCCCCGCTCATAACTGTCCTTCATTCAAGGCCCCGCTCATAACTGTCCTTCATTCAAGGCCCCACTCATAACTGTCCTTCATTCAAGGCCCCACTCATAACTGTCCTTCATTCAAGACCCCGCTCATAGCTGTCCTTCATTCAAGGCCCCACTCATAACTGTCCTTCATTCAAGGCCCCACTCATAACTGTCCTTCATTCAAGGCCCCGCTCATAACTGTCCTTCATTCAAGACCCCGCTCATAGCTGTCCTTCATTCAAGGCCCCGCTCATAACTGTCCTTCATTCAAGGCCCCGCTCATAACTGTCCTTCATTCAAGGCCCCGCTCATAACTGTCCTTCATTCAAGGCCCCACTCATAGCTGTCCTTCATTCAAGGCCCCACTCATAACTGTCCTTCATTCAAGGCCCCACTCATAGCTGTCCTTCATTCAAGGCCCGCTCATAACTGTCCTTCATTCAAGGCCCCACTCATAGCTGTCCTTCATTCAAGGCCCCGCTCATAACTGTCCTTCATTCAAGGCCCCACTCATAACTGTCCTTCATTCAAGGCCCCGTTCATAACTGTCCTTCATTCAAGGCCCCGCTCATAACTGTCCTTCATTCAAGGCCCCGCTCATAACTGTCCTTCATTCAAGGCCCCGCTCATAACTGTCCTTCATTCAAGGCCCCGCTCATAGCTGTCCTTCATTCAAGGCCCCACTCATAACTGTCCTTCATTCAAGGCCCCACTCATAACTGTCCTTCATTCAAGGCCCCACTCATAACTGTCCTTCATTCAAGGCCCCACTCATAACTGTCCTTCATTCAAGGCCCCGCTCATAACTGTCCTTCATTCAAGGCCCCACTCATAACTGTCCTTCATTCAAGGCCCCGCTCATAACTGTCCTTCATTCAAGGCCCCGCTCATAACTGTCCTTCATTCAAGGCCCCACTCATAACTGTCCTTCATTCAAGGCCCCGCTCATAGCCAAGCAGAACCCCTTGATTACTTTGATTGAAAAGTTGTGCGCCCCAAAGTCTACCAGGCAGTAGAATGCCATATTCAAATTCTCTTCCGGATCAAGGTTTTGTTGGCCCCCCGCTCTCTTTGGCACGCAATCAATTTTTTGATCATCTGTTGAAAATCTCTGCTGTACTTGTTTGTTGTCTTTTCACAAAAAAGGGAAATAGGGTGGAAATGCCAAGGGAACAATGAACAGGGTCAACGTTGATCTGACAAGGAGGCCTCTGTTCTCTTCTGTTCTGCCTGGCCTGGTTGTGTGGCAGATTGTTTAGCGTCAAAGATAGAAGGCATCTGGACTCACTTAGAGGCCTGCAGGAGAATAAAGCTGACACCACCACGACAACAAGCAAGACAAGACAGAAAGAGTGGGAGGAGAGGAGGAAAAAACATCAGAACGATCCCCTTTCTCTGTTGTGGGAAGTGAAGGAGGAGTGGGAAGAGAAGGAGGAGTGGGAAGAGAAGGAGGAGTGGGAAGAGAAGGAGGAGTGGGAAGAGAAGGAGGAGTGGGAAGTGAAGGAGGAGTGGGAAGAGAAGGAGGAGTGGGAAGAGAAGGAGCAGAGGGAAGAGAAGGAGGAGTGAGAAGAGAGGGAGAAGAGGAAAGAGAAGGAGGAGTGGGAAGAGAAGGAGGAGTGGGAAGAGAGTGAAGAGAGGGAGCAGAGGGAAGAGAGGGAGCAGTGGGAAGAGAGGGAGCAGTGGGAAGAGAGGGAGCAGTGGGAAGAGAAGGAGCAGTGGGAAGAGAGGGAGCAGAGGGAAGTGAAGGAGGAGTGGGAAGAGAAGGAGGAGTGGGAAGAGAAGGAGCAGTGGGAAAAGAAGGAGGAGTGGGAAGAGAAGGAGCAGTGGGAAGAGAGGGAGCAGTGGGAAGAGAAGGAGGAGTGGGAAGAGAAGGGGGAGTGGGAAGAGAGGGAGCAGAGGGAAGAGAAGGAGGAGTGGGAAGAGAGGGAGCAGTGGGAAGAGAAGGAGGAGTGGGAAGAGAAGGAGGAGTGGGAAGAGAGGGAGCAGAGGGAAGAGAGGGAGCAGTGGGAAAAGAAGGAGGAGTGGGAAGAGAGGGAGCAGAGGGAAGAGAAGGAGCAGTGGGAAGTGAAGGAGGAGTGGGAAGAGAAGGAGGAGTGGGAAGAGTAGGAGGAGTGGAAAGAGAGGGAGCAGAGGGAAGAGAAGGAGCAGTGGGAAGAGAAGGAGGAGTGGGAAGAGAAGAAGGAGTGGGAAGAGAGGGATTAAAGGGAAGAGAAGGAGGAGTGGGAAGAGAAGGAGGAGTGGGAAGAGAGGGAGCAGATGGAAGAGAGGGAGAAAAGGGAAGAGAGGGAGCAGAGGGAAGAGAGGGAGCAGTGGGAAAAGAAGGAGGAGTGGGAAGAGAGGGAGCAGAGGGAAGTGAAGGAGGAGTGGGAAGAGAGGGAGCAGATGGAAGAGAGGGAAGAGAGGGAGCAAAGGGAAGAGAGGGAACAGAGGGAAGAGAGGGAGCAGTGGGAAAAGAAGGAGGAGTGGGAAGAGAGGGAGCAGTGGGAAGAGAGGGAGCAGAGGGAAGTGAAGGGGGAGTGGGAAGAGAAGGAGGAGTGGGAAGAGAAGGAGGAGTGGGACGAGAGGGAGCAGAGGGTAGAGAGGGAGCAGAGGGAATAGAGGGAGCAGAGGGAAGGGAGGGAGCAGAGGGAAGAGAGGGAGCAGAGGGAAGAGAGGGAGCAGTGGGAAGAGAGGGAGCAGAGGGAAGAGAGGGAGCAGTGGGAAGAGAGGGAGCAGTGGGAAGAGAGGGAGCAGAGGGAAGAGAGGGAGCAGAGGGAAGAGAGGGAGCAGATGGAAGAGAGGGAAGAGAGGGAGCAGAGGGAATAGAGGGAGCAGAGGGAAGGGAGGGAGCAGAGGGAAGAGAGGGAGCAGAGGTAAGAGAGGGAGCAGTGGGAAGAGAGGGAGCAGAGGGAAGAGAGGGAGCAATGGGAAGAGAGGGAGCAGTGGGAAGAGAGGGAGCAGAGGGAAGAGAGGGAGCAGAGGGAAGAGAGGGAGCAGAGGGAAGAGAGGGAGCAGTGGGAAGAGAGGGAGCAGAGGGAAGAGAGGGAGCAGATGGAAGAGAGGGAAGAGAGGGAGCAGAGGGAATAGAGGGAGCAGAGGGAAGGGAGGGAGCAGAGGGAAGAGAGGGAGCAGAGGTAAGAGAGGGAGCAGTGGGAAGAGAGGGAGCAGAGGGAAGAGAGGGAGCAATGGGAAGAGAGGGAGCAGTGGGAAGAGAGGGAGCAGAGGGAAGAGAGGGAGCAGAGGGAAGAGAGGGAGCAGAGGGAAGAGAGGGAGCAGTGGGAAGAGAGGGAGCAGAGGGAAGAGAGGGAGCAGAGGGAAGAGAGGGAAGAGAGGGAGCAAAGGGAAGAGAGGGAGCAGTGGGAAGAGAGGGAGCAGTGGGAAGAGAGGGAGCAGAGGGAAGAGAGGGAGCAGAGGGAAGAGAGCGAGCAGTGGGATCAGAGGGAGCAGTGGGAAGAGAGGGAAGAGAGGGAGCAAGGGGAAGAGAGGGAGCAGTGGGAAGAGAGGGAGCAGTGGGACGAGAGGGAGCAGAGGGAAGAGAGGGAGCAGTGGGAAGAGAGGGAGCAGTGGGAAGAGAGGGAGCAGAGGGAAGAGAGGGAGCAGAGGGAAGAGAGGGAGCAGAGGGAAGAGAGGGAGCAGAGGGAAGAGAGGGAGCAGAGGGAAGAGAGGGAGCAGAGGGAAGAGAGGGAGCAGAGGGAAGAGAGGGAGCAGAGGGAAGAGAGGGAGCAAAGGGAAGAGAGGGAGCAGAGGGAAGAGAGGGAAGAGAGGGAGCAGTGGGAAAAGAAGGAGGAGTGGGAAGAGAGGGAGCAGAGGGAAGTGAAGGAGGAGTGGGAAGAGAAGGAGGAGTGGGAAGAGAGGGAGCAGATGGAAGAGAGGGAAGAGAGGGAGCAAAGGGAAGAGAGGGAGCAGAGGGAAGAGAGGGAGCAGTGGGAAAAGAAGGAGGAGTGGGAAGAGAGGGAGCAGTGGGAAGAGAGGGAGCAGAGGGAAGTGAAGGAGGAGTGGGAAGAGAAGGACGAGTGGGAAGAGAAGTAGGAGTGGGACGAGAGGGAGCAGAGGGTAGAGAGGGAGCAGAGGGAATAGAGGGAGCAGAGGGAAGGGAGGGAGCAGAGGGAAGAGAGGGAGCAGAGGGAAGAGAATGAGGAGTGGGAAGAGAGGGAGCAGAGGGAAGAGAGGGAGCAGAGGGAAGAGAGGGAGCAGTGGGAAGAGAGGGAGCAGTGGGAAGAGAGGGAGCAGAGGGAAGAGAGGGAGCAGAGGGAAGAGAGGGAGCAGTGTGAAGAGAGGGAGCAGTGGGAAGAGAGGAAGCATAGGGAAGAGAGGGAGCAGAGGGAAGAGAGGGAGCAATGGGAAGAGAGGGAGCAGTGGGAAGAGAGGGAGCAGTGGGAAGAGAGGGAGCAGAGGGAAGAGAGGGAAGAGAGGGAGCAAAGGGAAGAGAGGGAGCAGAGGGAAGAGGGGGAGCAGAGGGAAGAGAGGGAGCAGTGGGAAGAGAGGGAGCAGAGGGAAGAGAGGGAGCAGTGGGAAGAGAGGGAGCAGTGGGAAGAGAGGGAGCAGAGGGAAGAGAGGGAATAGAGGGAGCAGAGGGAAGAGAGGGAGCAGTGGGAAGAGAGGGAGCAGTGGGAAGAGAGGGAGCAGAGGGAAGAGAGGGAGCAGATGGAAGAGAGGGAAGAGAGGGAGCAAAGGGAAGAGAGGGAGCAGTGGGAAGAGAGGGAGCAGTGGGAAGAGAGGGAGCAGAGGGAAGGGAGGGAGCAGTGGGAAGAGAGGGAGTAGTGGGAAGAGAGGAAGCAGAGGGAAGAGAGGGAGCAGAGGGAAGAGAGGGAGCAGAGGGAAGAGAGGGAGCAAGGGGAAGAGAGGGAGCAGTGGGAAGAGAGGAAGCAGTGGGACGAGAGGGAGCAGAGGGAAGAGAGGGAGCAGTGGGAAGAGAGGGAGCAGAGGGAAGAGAGGAAGCAGAGGGAAGAGAGGGAGCAGAGGGAAGAGAGGGAGCAGAGGGAAGAGAGGGAGCAGAGGGAAGAGAGGGAAGAGAGGGAGCAAAGGGAAGAGAGGGAGCAGAGGGAAGAGAGGGAGCAGAGGGAAGAGAGGGAGCAGTGGGAAGAGAGGGAGCAGAGGGAAGAGAGGGAGCAGTGGGAAGAGAGGGAGCAGTGGGAAGAGAGGGAGCAGAGGGAAGAGAGGGAAGAGAGGGAAGAGAGAGAGCAGTGGGAAGAGAGGGAGCAGTGGGAAGAGAGGGAGCAGAGGGAAGAGAGGGAGCAGATGGAAGAGAGGGAAGAGAGGGAGCAAAGGGAAGAGAGGGAGCAGTGGGAAGAGATGGAGCAGAGTGAAGAGAGGGAGCAGAGGGAAGGGAGGGAGCAGTGGGAAGAGAGGGAGTAGTGGGAAGAGAGGAAGCAGAGGGAGCAGAGGGAAGAGAGGGAGCAGAGGGAAGAGAGGGAGCAAGGGGAAGAGAGGGAGCAGTGGGAAGAGAGGAAGCAGTGGGACGAGAGGGAGCAGAGGGAAGAGAGGGAGCAGTGGGAAGACAGGGAGCAGAGGGAAGAGAGGAAGCAGAGGGAAGAGAGGGAGCAGAGGGAAGAGAGGGAGCAGTGGGAAGAGAGGGAGCAGAGGGAAGAGAGGGAGCAGTGGGAAGAGAGGGAGCGGAGGGAAGAGAGGGAGCAGAGGGAAGAGAGGGAGCAGTGGGAAGAGAGGGAGCAGATGGAAGAGAGGGAGCAGAGGGAAGAGAGGGAGCAAAGGGAGCAGAGGGAAGAGAGGGAGCAGAGGGAAGAGAGGGAGCAGATGGAAGAGAGGGAGCAGAGGGAATAGAGGGAAGAGAGGGAGCAAAGGGAAGAGAGGGAGCAGAGGGAAGAGAGGGAGCAGAGGGAAGAGAGGGAGCAGAGGGAAGAGAGGGAGCAGTGGGAAGAGAGGGAGCAGAGGGAAGAGAGGGAGCAGTGGGAAGAGAGGGAGCAGTGGGAAGAGAGGGAGCAGAGGGAAGAGAGGGAGCAGAGGGAAGAGAGGGAGCAGTGGGAAGAGAGGGAGCAGAGGGAAGAGAGGGAGCAGATGGAAGAGAGGGAAGAGAGGGAGCAAAGGGAAGAGAGGGAGCAGTGGGAAGAGAGGGAGCAGTGGGAAGAGAGGGAGCAGAGTGAAGAGAGGGAGCAGAGGGAAGAGAGAGAGCAGTGGGAAGAGAGGGAGTAGTGGGAAGAGAGGGAGCAGAGGGAAGAGAGGGAGCAGAGGGAATAGAGGGAGCAGAGGGAATAGAGGGAGCAGAGGGAAGAGAGGGAGCAAGGGGAAGAGAGGGAGCAGTGGGAAGAGAGGGAGCAGTGGGACGAGAGGGAGCAGAGGGAAGAGAGGGAGCAGTGGGAAGAGAGGGAGCAGTGGGAAGAGAGGGAGCAGAGGGAAGAGAGGGAGCAGAGGGAAGAGAGGGAGCAGTGGGAAGAGAGGGAGCAGAGGGAAGAGAGGGAGCAAAGGGAAGAGAGGGAGCAGAGGGAAGAGAGGGAGCAAAGGGAGCAGAGGGGAGAGAGGGAGCAGAGGGAAGAGAGGGAGCAGAGGGAAGAGAGGGAGCAGTGGGAAGAGAGGGAGCAGAGGGAAGAGAGGGAGCAGAGGGAAGAGAGGGAGCAGTAGGAAGAGAGGGAGCAGAGGGAAGAGAGGGAGCAGAGGGAAGAGAGGGAGCAGAGGGAAGAGAGGGAGCAGTGGGAAGAGAGGGAGCAGAGGGAAGAGAGGGAGCAGAGGGAAGAGAGGGAGCAAAGGGAAGAGAGGGAGCAGAGCGAAGAGAGGGAGCAGAGGGAAGAGAGGGAAGTGTAGCCTGATTGGGAAAACGAGCTGCAGGCCGTATGGTATAACATATCTCTCTCTCTCTCTCTCTCTCTCTCTCTCTCTCTCTCTCTCTCTCTCTCTCTCTCTCTCTCTCTCTCTCTCTCTCTCTCTCTCTCTCTCTCTCTCCCCAAGGGGACTGACAATTTCTCTCACACTCCCTCTCCTTCCACCCCCTGCTCTCTGTATTTCTCCCCCTCTCCTCCAGGCCCTTTTTATCTCATCCATCTGTCTAGTGTAATCCGGTGAACTGTCCCCGGGAACAAATAAAAGTGCGCTGTGATATCAGGGCCTGTCTGACACATCCCACCATATGTCCTCAGCTCCAGCCAGACCCATGCTGTGGCTGGCTCCCCTGTTTGCTTCGGGTGTGTTTTTCAAGTGGGAGATAGACTAAAAAACTACCCCCTCCTCCCCCATCCACCATACTTACATGAAGTGAGCGGGGGGCTCCAGGTCCAGGAATGTCAACTCTAGCAGCATAGCGTGGAGAAGCAGACCAGAGGGACATGTTGAGCCCAACACTAATCAGCCCTAATGCCCCGTCCGTCACACTGTGAAAACCCAGTCTGTAAAAGAGAAAGCATGCGTTTGTGTGGATTGCTATCGACTAGCTAGCTACGGGTCTGGTTCCCATTGAAGTTATCATCATCCCCATCACCACTTTCCCTTTCTCCTCTCTCCCCCTCTCTGCTCCCATATTCCCACCCCTCCACACCCATCCTCCCCCAATCATGCCCCCAGCTAGGTTGGTCCTAGGGAGGGAGGCAGGGAGTGATGAGGGAAGCAAGGGGGAAAGTTAGTCTGTAAACCCTAGACACACAGCTTCTCATGTATAATATAATTGGCCAGGATTGCTCCACATGGAACTGGTTAATTCCAGACTGCTGCCTCATTAGCCAAGTTAATCAACTTGTACTTCCCCTTCCCCCTTCACATCTCTTTCCCCCATCTTTCCCCCTCTCTTTCCCTCTTCCCCCTGCCCCTCTGTTTCCCCCTCCCCTTTCTCTCTGTTTCCCCCTCCCCTTTCTCTCTGTTTCCCCCTCCCCTTTCTCTCTGTTTCCCCCTCCCCTTTCCCTCTCTTCCCTCTCACCCCTCCCCCTCTCTTTCCCCTTCCCCCTGCCCCTCTTTTCCCCCTTCCCCCTGCCCCTCTATTCTCCCTGTCCCTCTTTTCCCCCTTCCCCCGCCCCTCTATTATCCCTGCCCCTCTTTTCCCCCTTCCCCTGCCCCTCTATTCCCCCTGCCCCTCTATTACCCCTGCCCCTCTTTTCCCCCTTCCCCCTGCCCCTCTATTCTCCCTGCCCCTCTTTTCCCCCTTCCCCCTGCCCCTCTATTCCCCCTGCCCCTCTATTCCCCCTGCCCCTCTTTTCCCCCTTCCCCCTGCCCCTCTATTCCCCCTGCCCCTCTTTTCCCCCTTCCCCCTGCCCCTCTACCTCTCCCTGCCTCTCTTTTCCCCATCCCCCTGCCCCTCTCTTCCCCCTGCGCCTCTTTCTCCCCTTCCCCCTGCCCCTCTATTCTCCCTGCCCCTCTTTTCCCCCTTCCCCCTGCCCCTCTTTTCCCCCTTTCCCCTGCCCCTCTATTCTCCCTGCCCCTCTTTTCCCCCTGCCCCTCTATTTCCCCCTGCCTCTTTATTCTCCCTGCCCCTCTTTTCCCCCTTCCCCCTGCCCCTCTTCCCCCTGCCCCTCTATTTCCCCCTGCCCCTCTATTCCCCTGCCCCTCTCTTCCCCCTACCCCTCTTTTCCCCCTGCCCCTCTATTTTCCCCTGCCGTCTATTTCCCCCTGCCCCTCTGTTTCCCCTCCCCTTTCTCTCTGTTTCCCCACCCCTTTCCCTCTATTTCCCTCTCCCCCTCCCCCTCTCTTTCCCCTTCCCCTGCCCCTCTTTTCCCCCTTCCCCCTGCGCCTCTATTCCCCCTGCCCCTCTTTTCCCCCTTCCCCCTGCCCCTCTATTCTCCCTGCCCCTCTTTTCCCCCTTCTCCCTGCCCCCTCTATTCCCCCTGCCCCTCTATTCTCCCTGCCCCTCTTTTCCCCCTTCCCCTCTATTCTCCCTGCCCCTCTTTTCCCCTTCCCCCTGCCCCTCTCTTCCCCCTGCCCCTCTATTTCCCCCTGCCCCTCTATTTCCCCTGCCCCTCTCTTCCCCTACCCCTCTTTTCCCCCTGCCCCTCTATTTCCCCCTGCCCCTCTTTTCCCCTGCCCCTCTATTTCCCCCTGCCCCTCTATTTCCCCTGCCCCTCTATTTCCCCCTGCCCCTCTATTTCCCCCTGCCCCTCTATTTCCCCTGCCCCTCTATTTCCCCCTGCCCCTCTATTTCCCCTGCCCCTCTATTTCCCCCTGCCCCTCTATTTCCCCCTGCCCCTCTATTTCCCCCGCCCCTCTATTTCCCCCTGCCCCTCTATTTCCCTCTGCCCCTCTATTTCTCCCTGCCCCTCTATTTCCCCTGCCCCTCTATTTCCCCCTGCCCCTCTATATCCCCTGCCCCTCTATTTCCCCCTGCCCCTCTATTTCCCCTGCCCCTCTATTTCCCCCTGCCCCTCTATTTCCCCCTGCCCCTATATTTCCCCTGCCCCTCTATTTCCCCTGCCCCTCTATTTCCCCCTGCCCCTCTATTTCCCCTGCCCCTCTATTTCCCCCTGCCCCTCTATTTCCCCCTGCCCCTCTATTTCCCCTGCCCCTCTATTTCCCCTGCCCCTCTATTTCCCCCTGCCCCTCTATTTCCCCTGCCCCTCTATTTCCCCCTGCTCCTCTATTTCCCCCTGCCCCTCTATTTCCCCCTGCCCCTCTATTTTCCCCCTATCCCTCTATTTCCCCCTGCCCCTCTATTTCCCCTGCCCCTCTATTTCCCCCTGCCCCTCTATTTCCCCCTGCCCCTCTATTTCCCCCTGTCCCTCTTTTTCCCTTGCCCCTCTATTTCCCCCTGCCCCTCTATTTCCCCCTGCCCCTGCAACCACACCTCCATCCCCACTCCCTATATCATCTGTGTGGTAGGGAGGTGCTTGTCAGGCGTTTTTGTGCTGAAGGCTTCTGAATTTCCTGCCACAACCGTACACTGTGTGCCAGTAGAAACGGTCTGTGACCCACATGAAGTGAAACACTGCAGTATTGTGTTTATACTTGGTCACCAGAGTATTTACAGTATGTTAAAGCATGTGCATTATAACATGGTCTGCATGAAGGTGAAAACATAACAGTAGATTTTCTACATGATCTGAAAGTCAGCCGTGTTACAACACAGGTCATGAGTGACTCACCCTAAAGCATACTGACCTCTCTTCCCATATCTCTTTCTTTCTCTCCCCTTCTCCCTCCATCCTCTCCCCCCTCAGACCAGCGTGTGGGCACGTGTTTCTCGGCGTTGGCGAACGGGCGCTGTGCGGGTGACCTGCAGGGACAGTATACCAAGATGCAGTGCTGCTGTGACACGGGCCGCTGCTGGGCTTCTGGACAGATCCCTGAGATGTGTCCTGTCAGGGGATCCGGTGTGTACACACACACACACACACACACACACACACACACACACACACACACACACACACACACACACACACACAACACACACACACACACACACACACACACACACACACACACACACACACACACACACACACACACACACACACACACACACACACACACACACTTATACTTACCACTACTGACCCACAGTCCTAAGGGAGTCCAAACCCCCTTTTGCATATAAATGGTAAGAGTTATTTTTGACATGTGTTATGAATGAACAGCTTGAACAGCTTGGATTAAACATAAAGAGCCTGCCATTTAACTGACAATGTAAATAATTCACGATCCCACATCCCCTCGCTGTGGGAAAGAGGATGACATCATGACTAAAAACCGAAGGAGAACGATGGAAGAGATCTGGGTGAAGACCATGGCCCTGGCCTCATCCATCTAGCTCACCTACTGCATGTCTATTCCCCTTCGAGAGTGTTTCATACTAATTACTTTCATGCATTTGTGATTGTTTGTATGAATGAGTGCCAAGCTGTACTCACACACACACACACACACACACACACACACACACACACACACACACACACACACACACACACACACACACACACACACAGCCTTCATTCCCACCACTCATTATGGTGGGAGGCCTCCCTTTGGCTATTTCCTCCTCTGGGGTTCACTCAGTGTGTGTGTGTGTGTGTGTTCATACATCCCATCTTTCCAGCCATAATCATGTCCAGGCATTGTTCCAGTGTGTGACTTTATGCAACCACTGACCCATATGTACAGTATACCATCAAAATTTGTCAAACTAACCCAAACCATGACAAAACATGCATGTCATTTTCATTGAAGATAACCAATATGAACCCTTTCTATCCTCTTCCTCATAGATGAGTACAGAAGGCTGTGCATCGAGGGGGTGCCCCATGGAACAGGTAACGGAGGTTTCCCCCACGGAGTCTTCCCCAATGGGGGCGGCTACCCCAACGGCGGTGGCAACGGTCACGGTTACAGCTATGGCTACAAACTCAACCCCAACGGGCCTAACGGAAATGGTCACCATGGCAACGGAGGAGGAGGAATCGGAGGAGGTGGACAGGGAGCAGGAGGCAATGGTTTTGGAGGAAACGGCGGCGGGCGTAATATCGGTGAGTTGTGGTTTTAAGTTTTGTAACAGAGATATTAGAGTGTTTAAAACCTCTTAAACCTCTCAATACCCAAATCTAACTGCCTGTAGCTCAGGACCTGAAGCAAGGGTATGCATATTCTTGATACCATTTGAAAGGAAAGAAGTTTGTGGAAATGTTAAATTAATGTAGGAGAATATAACACATTAGATCTGGTAAAAGATAATACAAAGATAAAAACAACGTTTTTTTGTACCATCATATTTGAAATGCAAGAGAAAGGCCAAAATGTATTATTAAAATTTAGACTTTGGCCACTAGTTGCAGCAGTGTATGTGCAAAGATTTAGACTGATCCAATGAACCATTGTATATCTGTTCAAAATGTGGTATCAAGACTGCCTAAATGTGCCTAATTGGTTTATTCATACATTTTCAAGTTCATAATTGTGCACTCTCCTCAAACAATACCATGGTATTCTTTCACTGTAATAGCTATTGTAATTTGGACAGTGCAGTTAGATTAACAAGAATGTAAGCTTTCTGCCCCTATCAGATATGCTGGGAAATATGTCCTGGGAAATTATTTTGTTTCTTACAACCTCACGCTAATCACATTAGCCTACGTTAGCTCAACCCGCGGGGGGGGACACCGATCCTGTAGAGGTTTTAACAAACTATAGTTTTGGCAAGTCGGTTAGGACATCTATTTTGTGCATTTCACTTATAATTAATTCACTGTATCACAATTCCAGTGAGTCCAATTCCAGAAAATGATATCATGGCTTTAGAAGCTTCTGATAGGCTAATAGACATCATTTGAGTCAATTCGAGGTGTACCTGTGGATGTATTTCAAGGCCTACCTTCAAACTCAGTGCCTCTTTGCTTGACATCATGGGATGGAAAATCAAAAGAAATCAGTCAAGACCTCAGATTTTTTTTTTAGACCTCCACAAGTCTGGTTCATCCTTGGGAGCAATTTCCAAATTCCTGAAGGTACCATGTTCATCTGTACAAACAATAATATGCAAGTATAAACACCATGGGACCATGTAGCCATCATACCACTCAGGAAGGAGACATGTTCTGTCTCCTGGAGATTAACGTACTTTGGTGCGAAAAGTGCAAATCAATCCCACAGCAAAGTACCTTGTGAAGATGCTGGAGGAAACAGGTACAAAAGTATCTATATCCACAGTAAAACGAGTCCTATATCGACATAACCTGAAAGGCCGCTCAGCAAGGAAGAAGCCACTGCTCCAAAACAGCCATTAAAAAGCCAGACTACGTTTTGTAACTGCACATGGGGACAAAGATCGTACTTTTTGGGGAAATGTCCTCTGGTGTGATGAAACAAAAATAGAACTGTTTGACCGTTATGACCATTGTTATGTTTGGAGGAAAAAGGGTGAGGCTTGCAAGCTGAAGAACACCATCCCAACCGTAAAGCACGGGGGGACTGGTGCACTTCACAAAATAGATGGCGCCATGAGGGAGGAAAATTATGTGGATATATTGAAGCAACATCTCAAGACATCAGCTTGGTCGCAAATGGCTCTTCCAAATGGACAATGACACCAAGCATACTTCCAAAGCTGTAGCAAAATGGATTAAGGACAACAAGGTCAAGGTATTGTAGTGGTCATCACAAAGCATTGGGATATACACTACATGACCAAAAGTATGTAGACACCTGCTCTTCGAACATCTCATTCCAAAATCATGGGCATTAATATGGAGTTGGTCCCCCCTTTTGCTGCTATAACAGCCTTCACTTTTCTGGGAAGGCTTTACACTAGATGTTGGAACATTGCTGCTATAACTGCCTCCACTCTTCTGAGAAGGCTTTCCACTAGATGTTGGAGCATTACTGCGGGGAGTTGCTTCCATTCAGCCACAAGAGCATTAGTGAGATCGGCCATTGATGTTGAGCGATTAGGCCTGGCTCGCCCTTGGTGTTCCAATTCATCCAAAAGGTGTTCGATGAGGTTAAGATCAGGGCTCTGAGCAGGCCAGTCAAGTTCTTCCACACTGATCTCGACAAACCATTTATTTATGGGGACCTCACTTTGTGCACAGGGACATTGTCATGCTGAAACAGAAAAGAACCTTCCCCAAACTGTTGCTACGAAGTTGGATGCATGGAATCGTCTATAATGTCATTGTTTGCTGTAGCGTGAAGATTTTCCTTCACTGGAACTAAGGGCCCTAGCCCGAACCATGAAAAACAGCCACAGAACATTATTCCTCCTCCACCAAACTTTACAGTTGGCACTAGGCATTCGGGGAGGTAGCGTTCTCCTGGCATCCGCCAAACCCAGATTTGTCCTTCAGACTGCCCGATGGTGAAGCTTGATTAATCACTCCAGAGAACGTCTTTCCACTGCTCCAGAGTCCAATGGCGGCGAGCTTTACACCACTCCAGCCGACACTTGGCATTGCGCATGGTGATCTTAGGCTTGTGTGCGGCTGCGCGGCCATGGAAAACCATTTCATGGAGCTCCCAACGAACAGTTCTAATGCTGACGTTGCTTCCAGAGGCAGTTTGGAACTCAGTAGTGAGTGTTGCAACCAAGGACAGACTATTTTTTACTCGCTTCAGTCCCGTTCTGTTAGCTTGTGTTGCCTACCACTTTGCGGCCTACCATTCTACTGCCAATGTTTGTATGTGGAGATTGCATGGCTGTGTGCTTGATTTGGCTGAAATAGCCGATTCCACTCATTTGAAGGGGTGTTATGTGTGTGTGAGCAAATTAAGTGTGTGTGTGTGTGTGTGTTTGTGTGTTGAGTGGGAGTGTGTGTGTAGAGTCTTGTGTGTGTGTGTGTGTGTGTGTGTGTGTGTGTGTGTGTGTGTGTGTAGAGTCAGTACAAAAATGAAACTTTCAATGTAGATCGTCCATGTAGCCATTTTGTTAGCTATTTAGCAGTCTTATGGTTTGGGGATAGAAGCTGTTCAGGAGCCTGTTGGTGTCAGACTTGTTGCTCCAGCAACGCTTGCCATGTGGAAGCAGAGAGAATAGTCTATTGCTTTTCATCAACTTTTCTTCACTGTGTTTTAATAAATAATAAACATTGTGTGATAATGTATTGTATTGTAATGTGATTGTGTTGTGTATCCTCAGTCCCTGTGTCAGTCAATGAGACCGTTGACGTTTGTAAACATTTCACCAACCTGTGTTTGAACGGCCGCTGTATCCCCACCCCGACCAGCTACCGCTGTGAATGTAACATGGGCTACAGGCAGGACGTACGCGGGGAGTGTATTGGTAAGCCCACTGCAGTCATTACAGTTAGGAAAATGATATACACTACTGCCACCTTCTGACCACACAGACCTTCTCTGGTAGATGTAAAACTCAAGGTAGCCTTACACAATAGCATTCATTCTTTAACCTTTTTTTAACACGTTTGGGAGTGTTCAGATTTGTAATTGGAGCATCCTGTGTTGCACTGATAAATGTATTGCCTCCTCTCCTCCCTCCTTCAGATGTGGATGAGTGCGTCAGCAACCCTTGTGTCAACGGAGACTGTGTCAACACACCTGGATCGTACCACTGCAAGTGTCACGAAGGCTACCAGGGCACCCCCACCAAACAGGCCTGCATTGGTATGTTCCAATCACTCACCGGAACAACTACAGAACATGATCATTTTGTATTTAATGGACAGACTGGGTACCTTAGCCCACTGACTGACTCTGCTTGTAACAACACCACAATGTGTCCAGAACAGAAACAGACTGGTACCTAACCTGGCTAACAGTCAAACCAAGCCTCAACTCCCCTCTCCCTCCCCAGATATTGACGAGTGCATCGTGAACGGAGTGATGTGTCGTAACGGACGTTGTGTCAACACTGCCGGAAGCTTCCAGTGCATTTGCAACGCTGGCTTTGAGCTCACTCCTGATGGGAAGAACTGCATAGGTGAGCTACACACATACCTTACTCTCTAACAGCATGGACTACACCTAGAGGCCTGTTACATGGTAATTACATACTGTATGTCACTAGGTTATTTGCTCATTTGTTTGTGACAGAAAGCCTACGCGGCAGAAAGCCTACGTGGCAGAAAGCCTACGTGGCAGAAAGCCTACGTGGCAGAAAGCCTACGTGGCAGAAAGCCTACATGGCAGAAAGCCTACGTGGCAGAAAGCCTATGTGACAGAAAGCCTACGTGGCAGAAAGCCTACGTGACAGAAAGCCTACGTGGCAGAAAGCCTACGTGGCAGAAAGCCTAATTCACCTCCATTTCTTCAACCAGATCATGATGAGTGTGCCACCACCAACATGTGTCTCAATGGGATGTGTATCAACGAGGACGGTAGCTTCAAGTGTATCTGCAAACCTGGCTTCGCCCTGGCACCTAACGGACGTTACTGCACAGGTACGTCATCTGATATCATTTCTGGACGTGGATCCTCTCTAAAGGTTTCTTTGTATGGAAATTTGATTGATTCCATGACTGTATTGCAGCCATGTGGGACAAGTACCATCATCATATCTCTCCCCTTCTCACCTCCCTCAGACATTGATGAATGCCAGACACCAGGCATCTGTATGAACGGGCGCTGTATCAACTCTGAGGGCTCTTTCCGCTGTGAGTGCCCACCGGGCCTGGCCATCGACGTGGACGGGAGAGTGTGTGTGGACACACACATGCGCACCACCTGCTACGGTGCCATCAAGATGGGCACGTGCTCGCGTCCCTTCCCTGGCGCCGTCACTAAGTCTGAGTGCTGCTGTGCCAGTCCTGAACACGGCTTCGGAGAGCCCTGCCAACCCTGCCCTGCCCGCAATTCAGGTGACCGACTAACCCTAACCACACCAGCAAACATCATTGGTTTACATGTGCTGTCATTCACATCCTGTTAGACTGGAATCCAAGCGTATATGCTCTGTTTCAGTATTGTTTCACAATATGGTTCATATCAGTTCAGATTCCAGACTAAGATCCTGTAGAACTCTTCCAAATACTGCAGAAGTGATTGTTATAATTATAATGTCAATTGTGATTTTTAGTTATTAGCAGGTGACTTACAGGGTTTTGTCTTGGCTTTCAGCTGAGTTCCAGGCCGTGTGCAGCAGTGGGATTGGCATCACCGCTGACGGCAGAGGTGAGTCATGTGACTGGTGCTGTTTAATGTTAGGTCTCTGTGGTTTGGAGCCTGCCCTACAATCACTGCTAGTTATTCTGGCATTTAACAGGCCTCCCCTCAAACATTCCAATGCATCCCTCAGAAAGGTGTGAATTTCAGTCCGAATTTCAAATCAAAGAGAGAAAAAAGGAAAAGTGAAGAAAGGGAATCTGGACGTTGGCGAAAGCTTAAAGCTACGGCTGTGGTTTGTGGTGGGTGTCTCCTCAGACATCAACGAGTGTGCCTTGGACCCTGACATCTGTCAGAACGGCATGTGTGAGAACCTGAGAGGGAGCTACCGTTGCATCTGTAACATCGGCTACGAGTCCGACTCCAGCGGCAAGAACTGCGTGGGTGAGTCCAGGCTTCCTGTATTCAATGTCTGGTGGAAAAAGCAGCAACCCAAATAAAAGTTTATCAGACCTTAAAAGTGGCCAAGTCAAACTGAGTCACATATTTTTCACAACATCTGCTGTATGTTCGTGGCCTTGACTTGGACGTATGAACAAAGTTAGTTTTTCAGCGTGAACCATCTTCTAAATGTCAAACACGGGGGTAGATTGTTTTGGTTGGTTTGTGTTACATGTGATAAGTCAACCCTGTTGTCCTCTTATCCTCAACCTACCAGACATCAATGAGTGCCTAGTGAACCGTCTGCTGTGTGACAACGGCCTGTGTAGAAACACCCCCGGCAGCTACACCTGCTCCTGTCCCAAAGGCTTCGTCTTCAAACCTGACTCTGAGACCTGCGAAGGTGAACACTTATTACACACACCAATGGAGAAGACACACACACACCTCACATTTCTAATGCCTCAATATCAGCATACTAATGCGCAACCACAGTTGAACATGCTAGGAGTATCAGAAGTGTGTTGGTATTCCCCTTTCGCTGACTAAACGTTGTCAGATCTGCTAGATGTACATACACCTACAACTGTTTAACACATGAGAGATTGGAGTTAAATACAACATCAGATGTATGAACACGTTGGCTTATATCCTCTGTCCTGGTTGAAGTAAACACATGTCTGATCACAGGAGGTTGGTGGCACCTTAATTGGGGAGAAAAGGCTTGTGGTAATGACTGGAGCGGAATAGGGGAATGGTATCAAATACATAAAACACTTGGTTTCCAGGTGTTTGATGCCATTCCATTTGCTCCGTTCCGGATGTTATTATGATCCGTCCTCCCCTCAGCAGCCTCCACTGGTCTATATGACCCATTTAACTGGCTATTCAATGCCTTACCTAACCCTGCTCTGATCCATGTGTTTCAGATATCAACGAGTGTGAGTCCAGCCCGTGTGTCAACGGAGTCTGCCGCAACATCGCCGGGTCCTTCAACTGCGAGTGTTCCCACGGCAGCAAGCTGGACTCCACCAACACCATCTGCGTGGGTAAGAGAACGAGGCATCTATCACAACTGCCCGACTCAATCTGACACAAATGAAAAACAACAGATTCCTGAGACAAACTTCTGTCGGAGAATCAACATCAAGCAGACAGAGTGAAAAGTGGGATATGAGACAAGGTTTCTAGCTTAGTAGGCCTTCTAGAAGGTGTATTCTAATCTAAATAAACAAGTCAATGTCCGCTTTGGACATCTACAGATGGTAATCTGGGATGAATCATTAGAATAAACACCAACATGAGCCTGTCTTGTCAGTCTTTTTTTTTTTTTTTTGCAATTTAAAGTTTTATTAAGTTTTCTTGTTTTTCAATCAACCAACAAAACACATTCCACATTAACAGATGTGACAGGCTTCAAAAAAATAAAAAGTCAAAAAATAATAATACATTTGAAAAAATAAAAATACAATTAAAATGATACATACATACATACATACATACATACATACATACATACATACATACATACATACATACATACATACATACATACATACATACATACATACATACATACATACATACATACATACATACAATTCAATTCAATTCAAGGGCTTTATTGGCATGGGAAACATGTGTTAACATTGCCAAAGCAAGTGAGGTAGACAACATACAAAGTGAATATATAAAGTGAAAAACAACAAAAATGAACAGTAAACATTACACATACAGAAGTTTCAAAACAGTAAAGACATTACAAATGTACATATATACATACACACACACATACGCACATACATACACACACACACACATACTCAAAAACTAAATTAAAATAAAAACACAAAAAACACACACAAAAAAACATATAACACTTGCAGCAGCACTATCAAGGTTCTTATCAGCTATTTCAAGCATTCGCTGAGACGACGGGCCAATAATTTGTTTTTAGGTTTTACAATACCTTACACAACATGCGCATTTCCCTAGTCACCCCGTTCACTCTGACAAGTTTGAAATATAGTTGAATAGTGGAGACCAGAGTCTATCAAACTTGGGCTGTCTCTTGTGGAGGTCATAAGTGAGCTTTTCAAGAGGAAGAAAGTCAACAATCTGGTCAATCCACATTTTAAATGTAGGGGGTGTATTAGAGGCCCACAATAGAAGAATACATTTCTTAGCAAAGTATGTAATAGTCATAAGCAAATTTTCTCTGTCAGGATCAAGAACAAAGTCCTGCTGGGCATTAAGAAGATATATACATGGGGTCATATCAAACTGTACCTCTAGTATTTTCTGTGCAGCAGTATGTACAGATTGCCAGAATCTGGCAATCTCCCTACAGCTCCAAAATACATGCATATAGGTTCCACATTCAGAGGTACATCTTTTACAGTTAGGAGACATATCTGTTTTTATTCTATGGAGTCTCAAATGAGTATAATAAAATTTGTACAAAAATTTGTAATTAGATTCTTTCATTTTTACACTGGTGGAGGAGCAGTATACCCTGTCGCAAACCTCCGCCCATAACTCATCACTGATAGTCAGACCAAGGTCCTTTTCCCAGATTATTTTCAAAGGAGTAAAGGAGGAGCTTCCTTTCTCAGAAAGGAGTCTATAGATGTAAGATATTTTGCCTTTAATGGATTGTGCTGTGACAAGAAGGGTTTCAACTTCATTCAACTGAGTTCTAAACCTCCTCTTGGAGGTAAATGAGGAAATTACATGTCTGATTTGAAGATATTTTAAAAAATGGGATCTTGGCACATCGAATTCACTGCAGAGCTCTTGAAAGGATTTTAGTGTAGTGGTTTTCTGATGAAATAGGTCTGAAAAGGTCCTGATTCCTAGAGTATGCCAAAAATTAAAGTTGGCATCCCTCAGGGCTTTTGGCAAGTCTGGGTTGCCTACTATAGGCGAGTGAGAACATATTTGGGAGGAAATGCCCAGGTATTTCTTACAGTCCCTCCACGCAAGTAGGGTGCTGTAAATCGCAAAGGTTTTGGCTATGTTGCCCACTTCACTAAAGTTATTAATGAATATAATTGAGCTTAAGGGCAATGAACCACAGGATTGGGCTTCTATCTGAATCCACATTGACTCTTGTCTGTTTGTGATCCATGTTAGCATGTTGCGGATTTGGGCAGACCAGTAGTACAATTGAAGGGAGGGAAGGGCAAGACCACCTTTAGATTCAGGTTTTGATAAAGTTGAAAACTTGATCCTAGGTTTTTTATTGCCCCATATAAATTTGGTGATGCTTTGGTTAGTTGTTTTGAAGAAGGAAACTGGGAGATAGCATGGGAGCATCTGAAATAAGTAGTTCAGTCTAGGGAGGACGTTCATACGGATTACATGAATTCTTCCTACTAAGCTAATTGGGAGAGAGATCCAGGTTTGGAGATCGTTCTTGATTCAATCCAGGAGTGGAAGATAATTTTCCTTAAAAAGGCTATTCAGATCTGGTGTTATGAAGATCCCGAGGTATTGAAACCCCTGTGTTTTCCATTGGAAAGGACAAAGTGTCTTCATAGAGCTGGTGAGTGTAATATTGAGAGGGTAGACAGTGGATTTGTTAAAATTGATCTTATAACCTGAAAACTTGCCATATTGAGCAATTGTGTCTAAAATGAGAGGGATGGATTTCTCAGGGTTGGATATGTAGAGCAAGACATCATCCGCGTAAAGCGAAATCTTGTGCTGCAGGCCGCCTGCAGAAACACCCATAATACTTGGATGGCTCCTTATCAGCTCTGCCAGAGGCTCCGCCCCCAACAAGTAGAGCAGCGGGGACAGCGAGCACCCTTGTCTTGTGCCCCGTTCCAGAGGGAATCTGTCAGAGTTCAGTCCATTAGTAGTCACCATGGCATTTGGATGAGAGTATAGTGATTTGATCCATTTAATAAAATTTGGGCCCATATTGAACTTTTCTAAGACTGAAAACAGAAAGCTCCACTCCATCCTGTCAAACGCCTTCTCAGCATCCAGTGAAGCCAGCAGGACAGGGGTCTTTTGTGCGTTTGATCAATAATATCAAAAAGACGCCGAATGTTATCAGAAGAGTATCTGTCTCTAATAAATCCAGTTTGGTCCGCTTTTATTATTTTGGGAAGAAGAGTGTTTAGTCTTTTGGCGAGCAATTTGGTAATTATTTTATAGTCGAAATCCAACAAGCTTATGGGCCGGAAGGACGAGCAGGATAGGGGGTCCTTGTCCTTTTTTAGCAACACTGTAATGCGAGCTGTGTGCATTGAGTCTGGGAGAACTCCGTTTTTGCAAAAATCCTCCAGCATTGGCATGAAGCTAGGGCAGAGCTGGGGCCAAAAAGCTTTGTAGAACTCTCTGGGGAATCCATCTGGGCCTGGGGACTTATTAGGTGGCATGGAGGTAATTGCCTCCAGGATCTCCTCAGGAGTGAAGGGGGAGTTGAGATCTTCTTGGTCGGTCTCTGATAGTTTAGGTAGCGAGATTCCCTCTAGGAAAGAGTGGAGTTCTGCCTCTGTGTGTTTTCTCTCATAGGTATATAGTTTGCAGTAAAAATCATGAAAAGTTAGATTGATCTTTTTTGGGTCATATGTGACCTCGTCCTCTGCTGTTCGGATAGCCATGATTGTACGCTCTGACTGCTCCTTTTTTAATTGGTAAGCAAGCAATCTACTGGGCCTATTGCTATACTCATGGTATTTCTGTTTAGTAAAGAAAACTATTTTTTTATCTCCCGAGTGTAGTCCAAATTCAGTTTGGCTTTGGCTGCTTTAAGATGACTCCAGGAGGTGCTGTCTAGGGATTGTTTATGTATTTTTCACAGCATTCCAGCTCCCTTCTCAAGATCTAGCCTGTGTGCTTCCATTGCTTTTTTCTTAGAGGAAGCATATGCAATTAGATGACCTCTTAGTGTGGCTTTAGCAGCGTCCCACATTGTGGCCGGAGAAACAGGAGAATCTTTATTGTCTTGTGTGTAGTTGTCTATCCATGTAGTTACCAATGTATGGAACTCGTCATTTGATAGCATGGAGGTGTTGAATTTCCAGCTCTTTGACCTCGGGATGTTTTTGCAGAGGTCAAAGCGGAGGTGGACAAAGGCGTGATCTGAAAGTGCTATGGGTCCGATTGTACAAGTGGCTGAATTTATGAAACTCTTTGGGATAAAAATGTAATCTATACGGGAGTAGGTGTTATGGACATTAGAGTAGTATGTATAGTCCATAGATGAGCTATTATTCTCTCTCCAGATATCTATCAGTCCCATCTCTTTAGTAAGAGAGTTCAACATCTTTGCAGATCTAGGATTTGTGGTGGGGACTTGAGATGATTTGTCTAGGGTTGGGTTAAGGGTACAATTAAAATCTCCGGCCACCACGCCAAAGGAGACACAATGCTCATTGAACAGGGTTATAATTTTTGACATGAAGGCAGGAGTATCTGTGTTAGGGGCGTATATGTTTAATATAGTAATTGGTTGACCATATAGTGACCCAGTTATCAAAATAAATCTCCCCTCCGGATCAGATATGTTTTTGTCTATTATGAATGGAACATTTTTATGGATAAGTATGGCTGTGCCTCTACTGTTTGATTTGAAAGATGAGAAATACACCTGTCCCACCCAAGCTCTGCGGAGTTTGGCATGTTCAGCATCACAGAGGTGTGTCTCTTGTAATAGCGCAATGTCTGCTTTTTCCTTTTTTAGAGCACATAGTATCTTTTTCCGTTTTATTGCATGACCTAGACCATGGCAGTTCCATGTCAATAGATTTAAGGTGTTAGTCATCGTCATCAAACAGTAATCAAACTTTAGTGCAAGTCATCGCTGGGTAAAAGTGGATAGTAATTACAGCTGCGTTCACATAAAAGGAAAATAAATGGTGTACATAAAATAATAATCTCTGAACACCCCAGCCGAGTTCCCAAACAACTCGACACATCCCGTTGGATCTATTACCCCCCGCTCAGTCTCAATTCTGTGTTCCGAATAAAACAAAAACCGGGAACAGTTAGCAACGCACAACGTCTCCCTCTCCCCACCAAAGAAATGCCTCATCCTCTCCACCCCGCATTGAGTAAATAACACAGTTGCCCTCGTCCAGACCTCAGTAAAAGAGGGGAGAAAAATAAAATCAATAGCCCAGCCTACATATACCTCCCCCAAGGGACATAGGGAACCCCAGGTAATAATAGCCACAACAAAAAAACTGGGAAATAAAAGTAGGCTGAAACATTAGTAGGCCTATGTTAGGCTATACAGCCCATCCCTCTCAGTTAAAGGAAAATAAATATAAATTGGACGACTATAATGACATTTAGGGGGTGGGTCTCTGGATATCGGCTATATGTCGTCTTACCTCCTTTAGTAATGGCATTAATCACATTTAGTCATTGGTCTGTTTCTCATTGGCCAGGATTGTCTTTCAAAAACGTTTTGCCTCTTCGGGAGTTTTGAAGTGTCGCAAGGCTCCTTGGTGAAGAATCCTGAGCTCGTTTGGGTATTTGAATCCCCTGAAGATGCCTCGGTCAAATGGAGTATTTCTTTGCTTCGTCAAATTCTCTGCGCTTTCGGCATATTCCAGCTGACAGGTCCTGGTGTAAAGCGAGTTTGGCGTTTCCCACTGTGATGGTGTTGTTTTTCGCCGCCTGTAGGACTCGTTCCTTGTCGGTGAATCTCAGGAAACGTATGGTGATTGGGCGCGGTGGTTGTCTGACTGCTGGTGGGGGCCTCAGTGCTCTGTGAGCTCTCTCGAGTTCTATGGGCCTGTCGGTGGGCAGGTGGAGCCACTCGGGAAGTTTGTCTTGCAGGTAGCGGATCAGTGGCATGTTTCCCTTTTCTTTTTCGCCCAGATTGAATAGAACACAATTATTCCTTCGCCCCTTGTTTTCCAGGTCCTCTGTTTTCTCTTCCAGATGCTCAATTTTCTTTTTAGCATATGCTATTGTTTCCATGGCATCTGTCAATAAGTTTTCCATGGATAGGATTCGCCCCTCTGCCTCGTCCAGGCGCCCCGCGTTTATGGTTCTTGTTGTTGATGTCAGGCAATGCGTTTTCCAGGATTGTCACCTTGCCCCCTATCGCACTGAGCTGAGAGTTAATGGCATCTAATTTGGTGTTTAGTTCTGTACGTTGGGATCTCAACTCAGAAAGGATGTCTTCGACAGAGTGCGAGGTTGGCATTCGTTGTGCCTCGTGGGGGAGCGGGTTCTCTTGCTCCTGGCTAATGGCGCTAGTTTCTTCTGAAGCTAGCTTCTTCTTGGAGGCTTTTTCCGTCGCTAATACTCGAGTCCGGGTAAAAATGTCACCTGCAGTGTCGCCTTTTGTAGCCGCCCTGACTTTTTCTTACTAAAGCTAAATGAGTGTGAACTTGGAGTGGAGGTAAGATTAGGAATTGGAAACTACTTGTGCGGAGCTCTTAGTTCATGCGGCCATCTCGTTCAAGGGTCACGTGATCCCCCTGTCTTGTCAGTCTAATAGATTCCTGTACTTTAGAATATAGCTCTGTTCTCTGTTCAAAGCAGAGTCATATACACTTCCGTTCAAAAGTTTGGGGTCACTTAGAAATGTCCTTTTTTTGAAAGAAAAGATCAACGTCAAATCTCAACCCTCAAAAGCTCAGTCTCAACGTCAACAGTGAAGAGGCGACTCCGGGATGCTGGCCTTCTAGGCAGAGCTACTTCTCCTCTTTCTTTTCTGGTTAGAGCCAGTTTGCGCTGTTCTGTGAAGGGAGTAGTACACAGCGCTGTAAGAGATCTTCAGTTTCTTGGCAATTTCTCGCATGGAATAGCTTTCATTTCTCAGAACAAGAATAGACTGACAAGTTTCAGAAGAAAGTTCTTTGTTTCTGGCCATTTTGAGCCTGTTATCGAACCCACAAATGCTGATGCTCCAGATACTCAACTAGTCTAAAAAAGGCCTGTTTTCAGCCGTGCTAACATAATTGAGGAAGGGTTTTCTAATGATCAATTAGCCTTTAAAATTATAAACTTGGATTAGCTAACACAACGTGCCATTGGAACACAGGAGTGATGGTTGCTGATAATGGGCCTCTGTAATGCCTATGTAGATATTCCATTCCAAATCAGCTGTTTCCAGCTACAATAGTAATTTACAACATTAACAATGTCTACACTGTATTTCTGATAAATTTGATGTCATTTTAATGGACAAAAATTGTGCTTTTCTTTCAAAAACAAGGACTTTTCTACGTGACCCCAAACTTTTGAACGGTAGTGTAATTAGTTCAAAGGCATGGCTCAGCGGCGAGAATGTAAATTGTGGTCTAGTTTTTGGGTGGGCCCACGGTCTCGGGAGAACAAATTCACATTCCATTTGTTCTGACTGTGCTCTCAGTCCATTAGGACTGCCATAGCAAATTATTAAAGTATATGATGCATTTGTCTCAGTTTGGGCTGAGGTAAGATGGCAGCTGTTGAAAGGGAAACCTGTAGTTAGTTACTTACAACAGATGGTGCTGTTGTGCTTGGAATGATTGGAGTACTGTATACCCACGATGGGCCTTTTCCGCAGGGTTCTCTTGAAGGCCTTCACTTGCTCACATTCTCTCTCTTTCTTCCCTCTCTCCCTCTCTCCCTCCTCTCTCTCTCTTTCTTCCCTCTCTCTCTCCCTCCTCTCTCTCTCTCTCTCTCTCTCTCTCTCTCTCTCTCTCTCTCTCTTACCTACACCTCTCTCTCTCTTTCTTCCCTCTCTCCCTCTCTCTCTCTCTCTTCCCTACACCTCTCTCTCTCGATCTCTCTTCCCTACCCCTCTCTCTCTCTCGCTCTCTCTCTCTTCCCTACCCCTCTCTCTCTCTATCTTCCCTACCCCTCTCCCTCTTCTCTCTCCCCCTCCTCTTCCTTCTACAGACAGCATGAAGGGAACGTGCTGGCTGAACATCCAAGATGGCCGCTGTGAGGTCAACATCAACGGTGCCACGCTCAAGTCCGAGTGCTGCTCTACACTGGGAGCTGCCTGGGGCAGTCCCTGTGAACGCTGCGAGATCGGTCAGTACAAACATACCTAATAAAGTAATGAAGTGTGAGGTGTGTACTGTAACTGCTGTCTCTCTCCACAGACACTGCCTGCTCTAGAGGGTTCGCTCGTATGAAAGGAGTCAACTGTGAAGGTAAGACACTAATCGACTCCCACACACACACACACACACACACACACACACACACACACACACACACACACACACACACACACACACACACACACACACACACACACACACACACACACACACACAGTCAACTGTGAAGGTAGCAGACCCTCTGCTTCCCTCCCTGTGGTATTCCATTCACCCTCCCTTCCACAGAAGATGATGAGCCAAAGAGCACAGTGTGTCTTGTAATATTGTCCCTATTTCCTCCCTGCAGACATCAATGAGTGTGAGGTGTTCCCGGGGGTGTGTACCAACGGGCGCTGTGTCAACACCCAGGGCTCCTTCCGCTGTGAGTGTGGCGAGGGGCTCACTCTGGACGGGAGTGGACGCACATGCGTGGGTAAGACACCAGTGTTACTAACATCAACTCTGGCAGACACCATGCATTTTTATAATAACAGAAATCATGGCTATTATGTAACTTTGCTGTTGACTTCATACATATACTATATTTAAGCGATAAGGCATGAGGCGGTGCGGTGTATATGGCCAATATACCACGGCTAAGGGCTGTTCTTATGCATAACGCAACATGGAGGGCCTGGATACAGTCCTTAGCCGTGGTATATTGGTCATATACCACAAACCCCTGACGTGCCTTATTGCTATTATAAACTGGTTACCAACATAATTAGAGCAGTAAAAATTAATATTTTGTCATACCCATACGGTCTGATATACCACGGCAGTCAGCCAAATCAGCATTCAGTGCTCAAACCACCCAGGTTATAATACACTATAAAATATGAATGATAACCTACATGGGAGAAAAGACATCATACAAATTTGGTGAAAACAAACATTAGCATTGTTAGGATATTGAGGCATTAGCCGTAAAGTTCTGCATGTCTGACTGTTGTCTGTCCATCCGTCTGTCCCTCAGACGTGCGCAGTGAGCAGTGCTACATGAAGTGGCACGAGGATGAGTGTGGCGAGCCGCTGCCCGGTCGCTACCGCGTGGACATGTGCTGCTGCTCCGTGGGCGCGGCCTGGGGCATTGACTGTGAGGAGTGTCCCAAGGCGGGAACCCCGGAGTACAAGGCCATCTGCCCCAGAGGACCAGGCTTTGCCAACCGAGGAGACATCCTGACTGGCAGACCCTTCTACAAAGGTAGGCACTAACACTCATTATCTAGTCTTGGTAACACTTCATTTGCGTTGTGATAATGTAGCATTCACAACATATTCATGAAGCCTTCATGAGTATCACATAAAGAGTCATAATCTTCTGAACACCAGTAGGTATGTTTCTTACGCTAACAGCTTCCGAGTAAAGTCCTACTGATACACTGATGAGCTACACACAAAACAAGTACACCATTATGGCCTCACCTCACGCCAGCAGTTGCAAACCAACCACAGCATCTAATCTCGTTAACCACTAGGCATTTTTTTTAGATGGTGTTGATAAAACAGAACGTACTGGATTCCATGTTGAATCCCAGCGCTAAGCGTTGATGTTTGTCTGTTGTGTTGTCCCTCCATAGATGTAAATGAGTGTAAGAAAACAGAACGTACTGGATTCCATGTTGAATCCCAGCGCTAAGCGTTGATGTTTGTCTGTTGTGTTGTCCCTTCATAGATGTAAATGAGTGTAAGGTGTTCACCGGCCTGTGCTCCCACGGAACCTGTCGCAACACCATCGGCAGCTTCAAGTGTCGCTGCAGCAGTGGCTTCGCCCTCAACATGGAGGAGAGGAACTGCACAGGTATGGAGAGAAGGGGAGAGAAAGAGAGAGAGAGAGTGATAAGGGGGAGAGAGAGATAATTGTTTATTCCATAAAAAAGCATTTTAAAATCTGTATGATTAAAGCAGAAATCTATATATTTAGTAAGTATCCTTGAATATGAATTATAGTTGAAGTCAGAAGTTTATTTCAAGGCCTACCTTCAAACTCAGTGCCTCTTTGCTTGACATCATGGGAAAATCAAAAGAAATCAGCCAAGACCTCATAAAAAAATGTGTAGACCTCCACAAGTCTGGTTCATCCTTGGGAGCAATTTCCAAATGCCTGAAGGTACCACGTTCATCTATACAAACAATAGCACGCAAGTATAAACACCATGGGACCACGCAGCTGTCATACCGCTCAGGAAGGAGACACGTTCTGTCTTCTAGAGATGAACGTACTTTGGTGAAAAGTGCAAATCAATCCCAGAACAACAGCAAAGGACCTTGTGAAGATGCTGGAGGAGGAAACCGGTACAAAATAATCTACTGTATATCCACAGTAAAACGAGTCCTATATCAACATAACCTGAAAGGCCGCTCAGCAAGGAAGAAGCCACTGCTCCAAAACCACCATTAAAAAAACAGTTTGCAACTGCACATGGAGAAATATCCTCTGGTTTGATGAAACAAAAATAGAACTGTTTGGCCATAATGACCATCGTTATGTTTGGAGGAAAAAGGGTGAGGCTTGCAAGCCGAAGAACACCATCCAAACCGTGAAGCACGGGGGTGGCTGCAGCATGTTGTGGGGGTGCTTTGCTGCAGGAGGGACTGGTGCACTTCACAAAATAGATGGCATCATGAGGGTGGAAAATTATGTGGATATATTGAAGCAATATCTAAAGACATCAGTCAGGAAGTTAAAGCTTGGTCGCAAATGGGTCTTCCAAATGGACAATGACCCCAAGCAGACTTCCAAATTTGTAGCAAAATGACTTAAGGACAACAAAGTCAAGGTGTTGGAGTGGCCATCACAAAGCCCTGACCTCAATCCTATAGAAAATTTGTGGGCAGAACTGAAAAGCGTGTGCGAGCAAGGAGGCCTACAAACCTGACTCAGTTACACCAGCTCTGTCAGGAGGAATGGGCCAAAATTCACCCAACTTATTGTGGGAAGCTTGTGGCTGACTACCCGAAACGTTTGACCCAAGTAAAACTATTTAAAGGCAACTAATTGAGTGTATGTAAACTTCTGACCCACTGGGAATGAAATGAAAGATGAAAGAAATAAAAGCTGAAATAAATAATTATCTCTACTATTATTCTGACATTTCACATTCTTAAAATAAAGTGGTGATCCTAACTGACCTAAGACAGGGAATTTTTACTAGGATTAAATGTCAGAAATGGTGACAAACTGAGTTTGAATATATTTGGCTAAGGCGTATGTAAACTTCCGACTTCAACTCTGTGTAGTATTTGAGAATGTTTTAGGGGCAAAAAAATATATATATATGTATATAAATGAAACACTCCTGCTAGGCACAGACATCAATTCAATGTCTATTCCATTGAAATGATGTGGAAACAACATTGTTTCAACCAGTGTGTGCCCAGTGGGCTGTTTGTTGGCACAGACTCATTTTCGCATGAGATCAGTAAAGTAATGATGAATATTATGTTATATTATTATGCTGAATATTATATTATAATGCTGAATATTATATTTCTGTAATGTGCATTCTTCCCTCTGTCTCTCCTCTCTCTGTCTCTCCTCTCTCTCCTCTCTCCTCTGTTTCTCCTCCCTGCTCTGTCTCTCCTCTCTCCTCTGTCTCTCCACCCTCTGTCTCTCCTCTCTCTCCTCTCCTCTGTCTCTCCTCCCTGCACTGTCTCTCCTCTCTCCTCTGTCTCTCCTCTCTCTGTCTCTCCACCCTCTGTCTCTCCTCTCTCTCCTCTCTCCTCTGTCTCTCCTCCCTGCACTGTCTCTCCTCTCTCCTCTGTCTCTCCTCCCTCTGTCTCTCCACCCTCTGTCTCTCCACCCTCTGTCTCTCCTCTCTCTCTCCTCTCCTCTGTCTCTCCTCCCTGCTCTGTTTCTCCTCTCTCCTCTGTCTCTCCTCCCTCCGTCTCTCCTCTCTCTGTCTCTCCTCTCTCTGTCTCTCCTCTCTCTGTCTCTCCTCTCTCTGTCTCTCCTCTCTCTCTGTCTCTCCTCTCTCTCTGTCTCTCCTCTCTCTGTCTCTCCTCTCTCTCCTCTCTCCTCTGTTTCTCCTCCCTGCTCTGTCTCTCCTCTCTCCTCTGTCTCTCCACCCTCTGTCTCTCCTCTCTCTCCTCTCCTCTGTCTCTCCTCCCTGCACTGTCTCTCCTCTCTCCTCTGTCTTTCCTCTCTCTGTCTCTCCACCCTCTGTCTCTCCTCTCTCTCCTCTATCCTCTGTCTCTCCTCCCTGCACTGTCTCTCCTCCCTGCACTGTCTCTCCTCTCTCCTCTGTCTCTCCTCCCTCTGTCTCTCCTCTCTCTCTTCTCTCCTCTGTCTCTCCTCCCTGCTCTGTTTCTCCTCTCTCCTCTGTTTCCTCCCTCTGTCTCTCTCTCTCTGTCTCTCCTCTCTCTGTCTCTCCTCTCTCTGTCTCTCCTCTCTGTCTCTCCTCTCTCTCTCCCTCCTCTGTCTCTCCTCCCTCCTCTGTCTCTCCTCCCTCCTCTGTCTCTCCTCCTCCTCTGTCTCTCCTCTGTCTCTCCTCTCTCCTCTGTCTCTCCTCTCTCTCCTCTCTCCTCTGTCTCTCCTCCCTGCTCTGTTTCTCCTCTCTCCTCTGTCTCTCCTCCCTCTGTCTCTCCTCCCTCTGTCTCTCCTCTCTCTGTCTCTCCTCTCTCTCTGTCTCTCCTCTCTCTCCTCCCTCCTCTGTCTCTCCTCCCTCCTCTGTCTCTCCTCCCTCCTCTGTCTCTCCTCTGTCTCTCCTCCCTCCTCTGTCTCTCCTCTGTCTCTCCTCCCTCCTCTGTCTTTCTTATCTCCTCTGTCTCTACTCCCTCCTCTGTCTCTCCTCTGTCTCTCCACTGTCTCTCCTCTGTCTCTCCACTGTCTCTCCTCTGTCTCTCCTCTCTCTGTCTCTCCTCTCTCTCCTATCTACTCTGTCTCTCCTCTCTCTCCTCTGTCTCTCCTCTGTCTCTCCTCTGTCTCTCCTCTGCCTCTCCTCTGTCTCTCCTCCCTCCTCTGTCTCTCCTCTGTCTCTCCTCTGTCTCTCCTCCCTCCTCTGTCTCTCCTCTGTCTCTCCTCTGTCTCTCCTCTGTCTCTCCTCTGTCTCTCCTCTGCCTCTCCTCTGTCTCTCCTCTGCCTCTCCTCTGTCTCTCCTCCCTCCTCTGTCTCTCCTCTGTCTCTCCTCCCTCCTCTGTCTTTCTTATCTCCTCTGTCTCTACTCCTTCCTCTGTCTCTCCTCTGTCTCTCCACTGTCTCTCCTCTGTCTCTCCTCTCTCTCCTCTGTCTCTCCTCTCTCTCCTCTCTACTCTGTCTCTCCTTCCTCTGTCTCTCCTCTCTCTCCTATCTCCTCTGTCTCTCCTCTGTCTCTCCTCTGTCTCTCCTCTGTCTCTCCTCCCTGCACTGTCTCTCCTCCCTGCACTGTCTCTCCTCTCTCCTCTGTCTCTCCTCCCTCTGTCTCTCCTCTCTCTCTTCTCTCCTCTGTCTCTCCTCCCTGCTCTGTTTCTCCTCTCTCCTCTGTCTCTCCTCCCTCTGTCTCTCCTCTCTCTGTCTCTCCTCTCTCTGTCTCTCCTCTCTCTGTCTCTCCTCTCTCTCTGTCTCTCCTCTCTCTCCTCCCTCCTCTGTCTCTCCTCCCTCCTCTGTCTCTCCTCCCTCCTCTGTCTCTCCTCCCTCCTCTGTCTCTCCTCTGTCTCTCCTCTCTCCTCTGTCTCTCCTCTCTCTCCTCTCTCCTCTGTCTCTCCTCCCTGCTCTGTTTCTCCTCTCTCCTCTGTCTCTCCTCCCTCTGTCTCTCCTCCCTCTGTCTCTCCTCTCTCTGTCTCTCCTCTCTCTCTGTCTCTCCTCTCTCTCCTCCCTCCTCTGTCTCTCCTCCCTCCTCTGTCTCTCCTCCCTCCTCTGTCTCTCCTCTGCCTCTCCTCTGTCTCTCCTCCCTCCTCTGTCTCTCCTCTGTCTCTCCTCCCTCCTCTGTCTTTCTTATCTCCTCTGTCTCTCCTCTGTCTCTCCACTGTCTCTCCTCTGTCTCTCCACTGTCTCTCCTCTGTCTCTCCTCTCTCTGTCTCTCCTCTCTCTCCTATCTACTCTGTCTCTCCTCTCTCTCCTCTCTCCTCTGTCTCTCCTCTGTCTCTCCTCTGTCTCTCCTCTGTCTCTCCTCTGCCTCTCCTCTGTCTCTCCTCCCTCCTCTGTCTCTCCTCTGTCTCTCCTCTGTCTCTCCTCCCTCCTCTGTCTCTCCTCTGTCTCTCCTCTGTCTCTCCTCTGTCTCTCCTCTGTCTCTCCTCTGTCTCTCCTCTGTCTCTCCTCCCTCCTCTGTCTCTCCTCTGTCTCTCCTCTGTCTCTCCTCCCTCCTCTGTCTTTCTTATCTCCTCTGTCTCTACTCCTTCCTCTGTCTCTCCTCTGTCTCTCCACTGTCTCTCCTCTGTCTCTCCTCTCTCTCCTCTGTCTCTCCTCTCTCTCCTCTCTACTCTGTCTCTCCTTCCTCTGTCTCTCCTCTCTCTCCTATCTCCTCTGTCTCTCCTCTGTCTCTCCTCTGTCTCTCCTCTGTCTCTCCTCTGTCTCTCCTCTGTCTCTCCTCCCTCCTCTGTCTCTCCTCTCTCTCCTCCCTCCTCTGTCTCTCCTCTCTGTCTCCTCCCTCCTCTGTCTCTCCTCTCTCCCTCCTCTGTCTCTCCTCTGTCTCTCCTCCCTCCTCTGTCTCTCCTCTCTCTCTCCTCCCTCCTCTGTCTCTCCTCTGTCTCCTGTCTCTCCTCTCTCTCCTCCCTCCTCTGTCTCTCCTCCCTCCTCTGTCTCTCCTCTGTCTCCCTTCCCTCCTCTATCTCTCCTCCCTCCTCTGTCTCTCCTCCCTCCTCTGTCTCTCCTCCCTCCTCTGTCTCCCCTCCCTCCTCTGTCTCTCCTCTCTCTCTACTCCCTCCTCTGTCTCTTCTTCCTCCTCTGTCTCTCCTCTGTCTCTCCTCCCTCCTCTCTCTCTCTTCTCTCTCTCCTCCCTCCTCTGTCTCTCCTCTGTCTCCTGTCTCTCCTCTGTCTCTCCTTCCTCCTCTGTCTCTCCTCCCTATGTCCCTCCTCTGTCTCTCCTCCCTCCTCTGTCTCTCCCCCTCCTCTCTCTCCTCTCTCTCTCCTCGCTCCTCTGTCTCCCCTCCCTCCTCTGTCTCTCCTGTCTCTCCCCCTCCTCTGTCTCTCCTCTCTCTCTCCTCCCTCCTCTGTCTCTCCTCTGTCTCCTGTCTCTCCTCTGTCTCTCCTTCCTCTTCTGTCTCTCCTCCCTCTGTCCCTCCTCTGTCTCTCCTCCCTCCTCTGTCTCTCCCCCTCCTCTCTCTCTCCTCGCTCCTCTGTCTCCCCTCCCTCCTCTGTCTCTCCCCCTCCTCTCCCCCTCCTCTCCCCCTCCTCTGTCTCTCCTCTGTCTCTCCTCTGTCTCTCCTCTGTCTCCTCTCCATCATCTGTCTCCCCTCCCTCCTCTGTCTCTCCTCTGTCTCTCCTCTATCTCCCCTCCATCCTGTGTCTCTACTCCCTCCTCTGTCTCTCCTCTGTCTCCCCTCCCTCCTCTGTCTCCCCTCCCTCCTCTGTCTCTCCTCCCTATGTCTCTCCTCTCTCTGTCTCTCCTCTCTCTGTCTCTCCTCTCTCTCTGTCTCTCCTCTCTCTCCTCCCTCCTCTGTCTCTCCTCCCTCCTCTGTCTCTCCTCTGTCTCTCCTCTCTCCTCTGTCTCTCCTCTCTCTCCTCTCTCCTCTGTCTCTCCTCCCTGCTCTGTTTCTCCTCTCTCCTCTGTCTCTCCTCCCTCTGTCTCTCCTCCCTCTGTCTCTCCTCTCTCTCTCTCTCCTCTCTCTCTGTCTCTCCTCTCTCTCCTCCCTCCTCTGTCTCTCCTCCCTCCTCTGTCTCTCCTCTGTCTCTCCTCCCTCCTCTGTCTCTCCTCTGTCTCTCCTCCCTCCTCTGTCTTTCTTATCTCCTCTGTCTCTACTCCCTCCTCTGTCTCTCCTCTGTCTCTCCACTGTCTCTCCTCTGTCTCTCCACTGTCTCTCCTCTGTCTCTCCACTGTCTCTCCTCTGTCTCTCCTCTCTCTGTCTCTCCTCTCTCTCCGATCTACTCTGTCTCTCCTCCCTCCTCTGTCTCTCCTCTGTCTCTCCTCTGTCTCTCCTCTGTCTCTCCTCTGCCTCTCCTCTGTCTCTCCTCTGCCTCTCCTCTGTCTCTCCTCCCTCCTCTGTCTCTCCTCTGTCTCTCCTCCCTCCTCTGTCTTTCTTATCTCCTCTGTCTCTACTCCCTCCTCTGTCTCTCCTCTGTCTCTCCACTGTCTCTCCTCTGTCTCTCCTCTCTCTCCTCTGTCTCTCCTCTCTCTCCTCTCTACTCTGTCTCTCCTTTCTCTGTCTCTCCTCTCTCTCCTATCTCCTCTGTCTCTCCTCTGTCTCTCCTCTGTCTCTCCTCTGTCTCTCCTCTGTCTCTCCTCTGCCTCTCCTCTGTCTCTCCTCCCTCCTCTGTCTCTCCTCTGTCTCTCCTCCCTCCTCTCTCTCTTCCTCACTCATCTGTCTCTCCTCCCTCCTCTGTCTCTCCCCCTCCTCTCTGTCTCCCCTCCCTCCTCCCTCCTCTGTCTCTCCTCTGTCTCTCCTCCCTCCTCTGTCTCTCCTCTGTCTCTCCTCCCTCCTCTGTCTCTCCTCTCTCTCCTCCCTCCTCTGTCTCTCCTCTCTGTCTCCTCCCTCCTGTCTCTCCTCTCTCCCTCCTCTGTCTCTCCTCTGTCTCTCCTCCCTCCTTTGTCTCTCCTCTGTCTCTCCTCTGTCTCCTGTCTCTCCTCTCTCTCCTCCCTCCTCTGTCTCTCCTCCCTCCTCTGTCTCTCCTCTGTCTCCCTTCCCTCCTCTATCTCTCCTCCCTCCTCTGTCTCTCCTCCCTCCTCTGTCTCTCCTCCCTCCTCTGTCTCCCCTCCCTCCTCTGTCTCTCCTCTCTCTCTCTTCTCTCCTCTGTCTCTTCTTCCTCCTCTGTCTCTCCTCTGTCTCTCCACCCTCCTCTGTCTCTCTTCTCTCTCTCCTCCCTCCTCTGTCTCTCCTCTGTCTCCTGTCTCTCCTCTGTCTCTCCTTCCTCCTCTGTCTCTCCTCCCTCTGTCCCTCCTCTGTCTCTCCTCCCTCCTCTGTCTCTCCCCCTCCTCTCTCTCCTCTCTCTCTCCTCGCTCCTCTGTCTCCCCTCCCTCCTCTGTCTCTCCTGTCTCTCCCCCTCCTCTGTCTCTCCTCTCTCTCTCCTCCCTCCTCCTTCTCTCCTCTGTCTCCTGTCTCTCCTTCCTCCTCTGTCTCTCCTCCCTCTGTCCCTCCTCTGTCTCTCCTCCCACCTCTGTCTCTCCCCCTCCTCTCTCTCTCCTCGCTCCTCTGTCTCCCCTCCCTCCTCTGTCTCTCCCCCTCCTCTCCCCCTCCTCTGTCTCTCCTCTGTCTCTCCTCTGTCTCCCCTCCATCCTCTGTCTCCCCTCCCTCCTCTGTCTCTCCTCTATCTCCCCTCCATCATCTATCTCCTCTCCATCGTCTGTCTCCCCTCCCTCCTCTGTCTCTCCTCTGTCTCTCCTCTATCTCCCCTCCATCCTGTGTCTCTACTCCCTCCTCTGTCTCTCCTCTGTCTCCCCTCCCTCCTCTGTCTCTCCTCTGTCTCTCCTCTGTCTCCCCTCCCTCCTCTGTCTCTCCTCTATCTCCCCTCCATCCTCTGTCTCTACTCCCTCCTCTGTCTCTGTGTCTCAGATATTGATGAATGTCATATCTCTCCGGACCTGTGTGGCCACGGCACCTGCGTGAACACCCCTGGCAGCTTTGAGTGTGAATGCTTCGAGGGCTATGAAAGTGGCTTCATGATGATGAAGAACTGCATGGGTGAGTCACGCCCAGACACACACTGCTCTCTAGCTGACTGGAGAGTGGGAGAACTTCCTCAGAGATCATCTGTGCAAGTCATTTTTGACAGCTGACCTCATTGCACTGTCCCTCTATCGTCCTCCCTCTCTTCCTCCCCCTCTCCCCTTCAGATTTTGATGAGTGTGAGCGGAACCCTCTGCTGTGTAGAGGAGGCACCTGTCTGAACACAGAGGGGAGTTATGAGTGTGAATGTCCCCCCGGACACCAGCTTAGTCCCGATGGTTCCTCCTGCGAAGGTAGGCCATATATCCATCCACAGTGGACACTATACATTACACACACACACACACACAAACACACACACACAAACACCTAGAATATGAGACACTATACACTACAGTTTCCTTATATTTTTTTTTACATCATCCCAAAGTCATCTGGAATGCATTTTTAAGTTAACCAGACATTAACCCCCTTTTTAAACATTTTTTGAATTTATTTTACTGTTATTTGACCAGGTAAGTTGACTGAGAACATGTTCTCATTTACAGCAACAACCTGGGGAATAGTTACAGAGGAGAGGGATGAATGAGACAATTGTAAACTGGGGATGATTAGGTGACCATGATGGTATGAGGGATAGCTTGGGAATATAGCCAGGACACCGGGGTTAACACCCTACTCCGTTAAAGTAATCTCAAGATATTCTACTACTTTCTATGTTGTCTACTATGGAAGATAGTTATTTTGATTTAAGCTGACTGTCATGTCCTCTTTGTGTGTTTCCAGATGTGAACGAGTGCCAGCTGAGTGACAACCTGTGTAAGAACGGCCACTGTGTCAACATGGTGGGGAACTACCAGTGCTCCTGTGACACTGGTTACCAGGTTACACCAGACAGACAGGGCTGTGTGGGTGAGTGACCACTGACTGAGACATGTCATCATTTGTCTTTGGGGGAGGGGGTGCCATACTTCAGTGTACGGAAATACCTGACATAAGTACGTTTACAAAAATGATCATTAACAGAATTTGAGTTTTGTTTGTGTGTGTGTGTGTCTATACTTACCTGTAACCCATCTGATTGCAGATATTGATGAGTGTACCATTATGAACGGAGGCTGTGACACACACTGTACCAACTCAGAGGGCAGCTACGAGTGCAGCTGTAGTGAGGGATACGCTCTCATGCCTGACCTCAGGACCTGCGCTGGTAAGTATGTCACTGGGATACACACACATACACACACACACACACACACACACACTCATGGAAAAGTAATGTTAACACTCACTCTGTCACACCCGTGTAGATATAGATGAGTGTGAGGACAGCCCTGATATCTGTGATGGAGGCCAGTGCACCAACGTGCCTGGAGAGTACCGCTGTCTCTGCTACGACGGATTCATGGCCTCCATGGACATGAGGACCTGCATCGGTGACTATTCTCTTTCCACTGCTCTCTTTGTCTCTCTCGCTCTCCCCACCTCTCTCTCTCGCTGTATCTGTCTCTCTCGCTCTCCCCACCTCTCTCTCTCTCTCTCACTGTATCTGTCTCTCTCTCTCTCCCCACCTCTCTCGCTGTATCTCTCTCTCTTTTCTCTCTCGCTCTCCCCACCTCTCTCTCTCGCTGTATCTGTCTCTCTCGCTCTCCCCACCTCTCTCTCTCTCTCGCTGTATCTGTCTCTCTCTCTCTCCCCACCTCTCTCACTGTATCTCTCTCTCTTTTCTCTCTCGCTCTCCCCACCTCTCTCTCTCGCTGTATCTGTCTCTCTCGCTCTCCCCACCTCTCTCTCTCTCTCTCGCTGTATCTGTCTCTCTCTCTCTCCCCACCTCTCTCGCTGTATCTCTCTCTCTGTCTCTCTCTCTCGCTGTATCTCTCTCTTTTTCTCTCTCGCTCTCCCCACCTCTCTCTCTCGCTGTATCTCTTTTTCTCTCTCTCTCTCTCCCCACTTCTCTTGCTGTATCTCTCTCTCTGTCTCTCTCTCTCGCTGTATCTCTGTCTCGCTCACTCTCCCCACCTCTCTCTCTCTCTCGTTGTATCCCTCTCTCTCTCTCTCCCCACCTCTCTCTCTCTCTCTCTCTCGTTGTATCCCTCTCTCTCTCTCTCCCCACCTCTCTCTCTCTCGCTGTAACGCTCTCTGACTCTCTCTCTCTCTCTCTCGCTGTATCTCTCTCCCGCTGTATCGCTCTCTGTCTCTCTCTCTCTCTCGCTATATCTCTCTCCCCACCTCTCTCTCTCTCGCTGTATCGCTCTCTGTCTCTCTCTCTCTCCCCACCCCTCTCTCTCTCCCCACCCCTCTCTCTCGCTCGCTGTATCTCTCTCTGTCGCTCTCCCCACCTCTCTCTCTCTCGCTGTATCGCTCTCTGTCTCTCTCCCCACCTCTCTCTCTCGCTGTATCGCTCTCTGTCTCTCTCTCTCTCCCCACCCCTCTCTCTCTCCCCACCCCTCTCTCTCTCGCTGTATCGCTCTCTGTCGCTCTCCCCACCTCTCTCTCTCTCTCTCTCTCTCGCTGTATCGCTCTCTGTCTCTCTCTCTCTCGCTGTATGAGAGAGACAGACTGTCTCTCTCTCTCTCCCACCTCTCTCTCTCGCTGTATCGCTCTCTGTCTCTCTCTCTCTCGCTGTATGAGAGAGACAGACTGTCTCTCTCTCTCTCCCACCTCTCTCTCTCTCTCGCTGTATCTCTCTCTGTCGCTCTCCCCACCTCTCTCTCTCTCTCTCTCTCGCTGTATCGCTCTCTGTCGCTCTCCCCACCTCTCTCTCTCTCTCTCTCGCTGTATCTCTCTCTGTCGCTCTCCCCACCTCTCTCTCTCTCTCTCTCGCTGTATCGCTCTCTGTCTCTCTCTCTCTCGCTGTATGAGAAAGACAAACTGTCTCTCTCTCTCTCCCACCTCTCTCTCTCTCTCGCTGTATGAGAGAGACAGACTGTCTCTCTCTCTCTCCCACCTCTCTCTCTCGCTGTATCGCTCTCTGTCTCTCTCTCTCTCCCACCTCTCTCTCTCTCGCTGTATCGCTCTCTGTCTCTCTCTCTCTCCCCACCCCTCTCTCTCTCTCGCTGTATCTCTCTCTGTCGCTCTCCCCACCTCTCTCTCTCTCTCTCTCTCGCTGTATCGCTCTCTGTCTCTCTCTCTCTCTCTCGCTGTATGAGAAAGACAGACTGTCTCTCTCTCTCTCCCACCTCTCTCTCTCGCTGTATCGCTCTCTGTCTCTCTCTCTCTCCCACCTCTCTCTCTCTCTCGCTGTATCTCTCTCTGTCGCTCTCCCCACCTCTCTCTCTCTCTCTCTCTCTCTCTCTCTCGCTGTATCGCTCTCTGTCTCTCTCTCTCTCTCGCTGTATGAGAAAGACAGACTGTCTCTCTCTCTCTCCCCACCTCTCTCTCTCTCGCTGTATGAGAAAGACAGACTGTCTCTCTCTCTCTCTCCCACCTCTCTCTCTTGCTGTATCGCTCTCTGTCTCTCTCTCTCTCTCCCACCTCTCTCTCTCGCTGTATCGCTCTCTCTGTCTCTCTCCCCACCTCTCTCTCTGTCTCTCTCCCCACCTCTCTCTGTCTCTCTCCCCACCTCTCTCTCTCTCTCTGTTTCTCTCTCTTTTCCTATCTCTCTCTCTCCTTGTTTCTCTCTCTGTCTCGCTCTCTCTCTTTTTGACCCTGTTAGACATACTCCTCTGTCCCCTCTCCAAGACCAGTTAGCTCATGTTCCTGTGTGTGTGTCCAGATGTGAATGAGTGTGAGCTGAACCCTAACATCTGTCTGCATGGGGACTGTGAGAACACCAAGGGATCATTCATCTGCCACTGCCAGCTGGGGTACTTTGTTAAGAAGGGCTCCACCGGCTGCACAGGTACAGTACACGCACATGCACACAGACACAGACACATGCACACAGACACAGACACATGCACACAGACACAGACACATGCACACAGACACATGCACACAGACACATGCACACAGACACATGCACACAGACACATGCACACAGACACAGACACACAGACACATGCACACAGACACACACGCACATGCACACAGACACACACGCACATGCAAACAGACACACACGCACACACACATGCACACAGACACACACACACATACACACATGCACATGCACACAGACACACACGTACACACACATGCACACAGACACACACACACATGCACACAGACACACTCAGCACCATGGGCTACACACACATACTGGTAGTTACAGCAAGGATATTACTGTAAAACACGATCTCAGTTATGACGCTGTCATAAAGCTTTGGTCATGTTTAACTTCCGAGTACAGACGATAATGTATGAACCAGAGCACAGACGATAATGTATGAACCAGAGCACAGACGATAATGTATGAACCAGAGCACAGACGATAATGTATGAACCAGAGCACAGACGATAATGTATGAACCAGAGCACAGACGATAATGTATGAACCAGAGTAGAGACTATAATGTATGAACCAGAGTACAGACGATAATGTATGAACCAGAGCACAGACGATAATGTATGAACCAGAGTACAGACGATAATGTATGATCCAGAGTACATACGATAATGTATGAACCAGAGCACAGACGATAATGTATGAACCAGAGCACAGACGATAATGTATGAACCAGAGCACAGACGATAATGTATGAACCAGAGTAGAGACTATAATGTATGAACCAGAGTACAGACGATAATGTATGAACCAGAGCACAGACGATAATGTATGAACCAGAGTACAGACGATAATGTATGAACCAGAGTACAGACGATAATGTATGAACCAGAGCACAGACGATAATGTATGAACCAGAGCACAGACGATAATGTATGAACCAGAGCACAGACGATCATGTACGAACCAGAGCACAGACGATAATGTATGAACCAGAGTACAGACGATAATGTATGAACCAGAGCACAGACGATAATGTATGAACCAGAGCACAGACGATAATGTATGAACCAGAGTACAGACTATAAGGTACACAGACTATAAGGTATAAACCAGAGTACAGACTATAAGGTACACAGACTATAAGGTATAAACCAGAGTACAGACTATAAGGTATGAACCAGAGTACAGACTATAATGTATGAACCAGAGTACAGACTATAAGGTACACAGACTATACGGTATAAACCAGAGTACAGACTATAAGGTACACAGACTATAAGGTATAAACCAGAGTACAGACTATAAGGTACACAGACTATAAGGTATAAACCAGAGTACAGACTATAAGGTACACAGGCTATAAGGTATAAACCAGAGTACAGACTATAATGTATAAACCAGAGTACAGACTATAATGTATGAACCAGAGTACAGACTATAATGTATGAACCAGAGTACAGACTATAATGTATGAACCAGAGTACAGACTATAATGTATGAACCAGAGTACAGACTATAATGTATGAACCAGAGTACAGACTAATGTATGAACCAGAGTAGAGACTATAATGTATGAACCAGAGTACAGACTATAATGTATAAACCAGAATACAGACTCTAATGTATGAACCAGAGTACAGACGATAATGTATGAACCAGAGTACAGACTATAATGTATGAACCAGAGTACAGACTATAATGTATGAACCAGAGTACAGACTATAATGTATAAACCAGAATACAGACTCTAATGTATGAACCAGAGTACAGACTATAATGTATAAACCAGAGTACAGACTATAATGTATAAACCAGAATACAGACTCTAATGTATGAACCAGAGTACAGACTATAATGTATAAACCAGAACACAGACTCTAATGTATGAACCAGAGTACAGACTATAATGTATGAACCAGAGTACAGACTATAATGTATAAACCAGAACACAGACTCTAATGTATAAACCAGAATACAGACTCTAATGTATGAACCAGAGTACAGACTATAAGGTACACAGACTATAAGGTACACAGACTATAAGGTATAAACCAGAGTACAGACTATAATGTATGAACCAGATTACAGACTATAATGTATAAACCAGATTACAGACTATAAAGTACAAATCAGAATACAGACTATAAGGTACAAATCAGATTACAGACTATAAGGTACAAATCAGATTACAGACTATAAGGTATAAACCAGATTACAGACTATAAGGTACAAATCAGATTACAGACTATAAGGTATAAACCAGATTACAGACTATATATAAGGTATAAACCAGATTACAGACTATAAGGTACACAGACTATAAGGTATAAACCAGAGTACAGACTATAAGGTACACAGACTATAAGGTATAAACCAGAGTACAGACTATAAGGTATGAACCAGAGTACAGACTATAAGGTACACAGACTATACGGTATAAACCAGAGTACAGACTATAAGGTACACAGACTATAAGGTATAAACCAGAGTACAGACTATAATGTATAAACCAGAATACAGACTATAATGTATGAACCAGAGTACAGACGATAATGTATGAACCAGAGTACAGACTCTAATGTATGAACCAGAGTACAGACGATAATGTATGAACCAGAGTACAGACTATAAGGTATGAACCAGAGTACAGACTATAAGGTACACAGACTATAAGGTATAAACCAGAGTACAGACTATAAGGTACACAGACTATAAGGTATAAACCAGAGTACAGACTATAAAGTACACAGACTATAAGGTATAAACCAGAGTACAGACTCTAATGTATGAACCAGAGTACAGACTATAATGTATGAACCAGAATACAGACTCTAATGTATGAACCAGAGTACAGACTATAATGTATAAACCAGAATACAGACTCTAATGTATGAACCAGAGTACAGACTGTAAGGTACACAGACTATTACATTTACATTACATTTAAGTCATTTAGCAGACGCTCTTATCCAGAGCGACTTACAAATTGGTGCATACACCTTATGACATCCAGTGGAACAGCCACTTGCATCTAAATCTTTTTAGGGGGTGAGAAGGATTACTTACCCTTACTTACCCTATCCTACTATATATCCAACTATAAGGTATAAACCAGATTACAGACTATAAGGTACAAATCAGATTACAGACTATAAGGTACAAATCAGATTACAGACTATAAAGTACAAATCAGATTACAGACTATAAGGTACAAATCAGATTACAGACTATAAGGTATAAACCAGATTACAGACTATAAGGTATAAACCAGATTACAGACTATAAGGTACACAGACTATAAGGTATAAACCAGAGTACAGACTATAAGGTATGAACCAGAGTACAGACTATAAGGTACACAGACTATACGGTATAAACCAGAGTACAGACTATAAGGTACACAGACTATAATGTATGAACCAGAGTACAGACTATAATGTATGAACCAGAGTACAGACTCTAATGTATGAACCAGAGTACAGACTCTAATGTATAAACCAGAATACAGACTATAATGTATGAACCAGAGTACAGACTCTAATGTATGAACCAGAGTACAGACTCTAATGTATAAACCAGAATACAGACTATAATGTATGAACCAGAGTACAGACTCTAATGTATGAACCAGAGTACAGACTCTAATGTATGAACCAGAGTACAGACTCTAATGTATAAACCAGAGTAGAGACTATAATGTATGAACCAGAGTACAGACTATAATGTATAAACCAGAATACAGACTCTAATGTATGAACCAGAGTACAGACTCTAATGTATAAACCAGAATACAGACTATAATGTATGAACCAGAGTACAGACTCTAATGTATAAACCAGAATACAGACTATAATGTATGAACCAGAGTACAGACTCTAATGTATAAACCAGAGTACAGACTATAATGTATGAACCAGAGTACAGACTCTAATGTATAAACCAGAATACAGACTATAATGTATGAACCAGAGTACAGACTCTAATGTATGAACCAGAGTACAGACTATAATGTATGAACCAGAGTACAGACTCTAATGTATAAACCAGAATACAGACTATAAGGTACACAGACTATAAGGTATAAACCAGAGTACAGACTCTAATGTATGAACCAGAGTACAGACTATAATGTATAAACCAGAATACAGACTCTAATGTATGAACCAGAGTACAGACTATAAGGTACACAGACTATAAGGTACACAGACTATAAGGTATAAACCAGAATACAGACTCTAATGTATGAACCAGAGTACAGACTCTAATGTATAAACCAGAATACAGACTATAATGTATGAACCAGAGTACAGACTCTAATGTATGAACCAGAGTACAGACTCTAATGTATAAACCAGAATACAGACTATAATGTATAAACCAGAATACAGACTCTAATGTATGAACCAGAGTACAGACTCTAATGTATAAACCAGAATACAGACTCTAATGTATGAACCAGAGTACAGACTCTAATGTATGAACCAGAGTACAGACTCTAATGTATGAACCAGAGTACAGACTCTAATGTATAAACCAGAGTAGAGACTATAATGTATGAACCAGAGTACAGACTATAATGTATAAACCAGAATACAGACTCTAATGTATGAACCAGAGTACAGACTCTAATGTATAAACCAGAATACAGACTATAATGTATGAACCAGAGTACAGACTCTAATGTATAAACCAGAATACAGACTATAATGTATGAACCAGAGTACAGACTCTAATGTATGAACCAGAGTACAGACTATAATGTATGAACCAGAGTACAGACTCTAATGTATAAACCAGAATACAGACTATAAGGTACACAGACTATAAGGTATAAACCAGAGTACAGACTCTAATGTATGAACCAGAGTACAGACTATAATGTATAAACCAGAATACAGACTCTAATGTATGAACCAGAGTACAGACTATAAGGTACACAGACTATAAGGTACACAGACTATAAGGTATAAACCAGAGTACAGACTATAATGTATGAACCAGATTACAGACTATAATGTATAAACCAGATTACAGACTATAAGGTACAAATCAGATTACAGACTATAAGGTACAAATCAGATTACAGACTATAAGGTATAAACCAGATTACAGACTATAAGGTACAAATCAGATTACAGACTATAAGGTATAAACCAGATTACAGACTATAAGGTATAAACCAGATTACAGACTATAAAGTACAAATCAGATTACAGACTATAAGGTATAAACCGGATTACAGACTATAAGGTACAAATCAGATTACAGACTATAAGGTATAAACCAGATTACAGACTATAAGGTACAAATCAGATTACAGACTATAAGGTATAAACCAGGGTACAGACTGTAAGGTATAAACCAGGGTACAGACACATAGTACACACTATAAGGTATAAACCAGGGTACAGACTGTAAGGTATAAACCAGGGTACAGACTGTAAGGTATAAACCAGGGTACAGACTATAAGGTATAAACCAGAGTACAGACTGTAAGGTATAAACTAGGGTACAGACACAGAGTACACACTATAAGGTATAAACCAGGGTACAGACTGTAAGGTATAAACCAGGGTACAGACTATAAGGTTTAAACCAGAGTACAGACTGTAAGGTATAAACCAGGGTACAGACACAGAGTACACACTATAAGGTATAAACCAGGGTACAGACTGTAAGGTACAGACACAGAGTACACACTATAAGGTATAAACCAGGGTACAGACTGTAAGGTATAAACCAGGGTACAGACTATAAGGTATAAACCAGGGTACAGACTGTAAGGTATAAACCAGGGTACAGACTGTAAGGTATAAACCAGGGTACAGACACAGAGTACACACTATAAGATATAAACCAGGGTACAGACTGTAAGGTATAAACCAGGGCACAGACTGTAAGGTATAAACCAGAGTACAGACTGTAAGGTATAAACCAGGGTACAGACACAGAGTACACACTATAAGGTATAAACCAGGGTACAGACTGTAAGGTATAAACCAGGGTACAGACTGTAAGGTATAAACCAGGGTACAGACTGTAAGGTATAAACCAGGGTACAGACTGTAAGGTATAAACCAGGGTACAGACTGTAAGGTATAAACCAGGGTACAGACTGTAAGGTATAAACCAGGGTACAGGCACAAGGAGAGAGGAACTAACATTTTATGTATTTTCCTCTCTTGATCTCTTTCTTATTTCTTCCAGATATTGATGAGTGTGAGATTGGGGCTCACAACTGTGACATGCATGCTGCCTGTCTCAACGTTCCCGGGAGCTTCAAGTGTCGTTGTCGTGATGGCTGGGTGGGAGACGGCATCAAGTGTGTAGGTGAGTACACTATAGTGCTGGGAAAAAAACAGATTCCTCTGTTCAGCCCTCTACGTCCAGGAGATGTGACCACTAGGCGGCAGGTAGTGTTGAGCCAGTAACTGAAAGGTTGCTAGTCCCAGAGCCGACGAGGTGAAAAATATGCCCATGTGCCCTTGAGGAAGACACTTAACCCTAATTTCTCCAGGGTCTCCATTGATAATGACTGACCCTGACGATGACCCCTCTTGTTTGACCCTTCTCTCTCCCCATAGACGTTGATGAGTGTTCCACTGAGGAGCACAACTGCAATCTCAATGCAGATTGTGTCAACACCCCTGGCTCCTACCGCTGTGCCTGCAAGGAGGGCTTCAACGGGGACGGCTTCTCCTGTTCTGATATGGATGAGTGTGCTGACAACGTGAACCTGTGTGAGAATGGCCAGTGTCTGAACGCTCCGGGGGGCTACCGCTGTGAATGTGAGATGGGCTTCACCCCCACCGAGGACAGCAAGGCCTGCCAGGGTCAGAATGACACACTCTTCTTTTTCACCCTGTGATTCATTTTATCACCGTAGATCCTGACTGATCCTCTCTGTGTTTTCCATCGGTAGATATTGACGAATGTAACTTCCAGAACATCTGTGTGTTTGGAACGTGTCAGAATCTACCGGGGATGTTCCGGTGTGTGTGTGACGACGGGTACGAGCTGGACCGCAGCGGAGGAAACTGCACTGGTGAGCAACACACACCCTCTACCACACACTGACAACTCTGCCACAGCATCACTCTGTACCAACCCAATCTGGCATCCCACATATTTCTCCATCAATTTGGACTTTCTATTCCCTCACTGTACCTCCTCAATCGCAGGAATGCAGCCGCAGCATGTCTGTGAGATTAACAGGGGTCTTTCTGCTTTCTCAAGTCCGTTCACAGTCTGAGAGCATAGCTTTCATCAAGTGTATGTGTTGTGTAAAAGTGTTTGTGTGTGACTATGTGTGTTATTTAGTGTTGGTCATAAAGTGTGTGTTTCTGGCTCTGTGCGTGTGTGTTACAGACATTAACGAGTGTGCGGACCCTGTGAACTGCATCAATGGCTTGTGTGTGAACACACCCGGAAGCTACCTGTGTAACTGCCCTCCGGACTTCGAGCTCAACCCTACTGGAGTGGGCTGTGTGGGTAAGTACTGGACAACTGGAATCAGAGCAATGCTAATGTCTCGTAGCCATGGAGATGAAGACACCTCAGCCAATGAATGATTGGCAGAAGGTGTTGATGGGTGTAAGTGTAACAATAGATTCTTTCCCTCCTCTCAGACACACGAGTGGGCAACTGTTTCCTGGATACGTTGGCTCGCGGCGACGGGGGCATCTCCTGCAGCGCTGAGATCGGCGTGGGCGTCACTCGCGCCTCCTGCTGCTGCTCCCTGGGGGGAGCCTGGGGAAACCCCTGTGAACTCTGCCCCCCAATCAACTCCAGTACGTACAATACAGCTTGGTCGAACCAAAACATGAAAGACATTTTCTTTTTGAAAAATACGGGGGGGAAACGATCTGAGCTAATCGTGCCCAATTCCACTTGTGTTTTTGAGGGTATGTTGTGCTAGTTTGATGTTTCGTGGTATTTTTTTGTCTATAGCCGAGTACAAGACACTGTGTCCTGGAGGAGAGGGCTTCAGACCCAACCCCATCACTGTCATCCTGGAAGGTAACACATCCTCTCTGTTCTATTCTTCTACTCGTCCTGATCTTATTATTCCTCTGTTTGTATTGGAGTATGTCCCAACAAACTAAACCAGACTCTCTCTCTGCCCCACAAGACATTGATGAGTGTCAGGAGCTGCCAGGCCTGTGCCAGGGTGGTAACTGTGTCAACACCTTCGGCAGCTTCCAGTGCGAGTGCCCTGCAGGCTACTACCTCAACGAGGAGACACGCATCTGCGAGGGTAAGAGGACAAAGGTCGCAGAGGGGTCAGATGTCAATACGGTCTGTAAGAGGGGTAGCTGTAATGTCTGTACTGTCTAAGTTGGGTACTTATTCAGTACTGTACAGTTAGAGGGGTATTATGTTAGTACTGTGGGTAACCGTCTATATTGTCTGTTTGTGTGTGTCTAGATATTGATGAGTGCACAGCCCACATTGGAATCTGTGGCCCTGGTACCTGCTACAACACCTTGGGGAACTATACCTGCGTGTGTCCTCCTGAGTACATGCAGGTCAACGGAGGAAACAACTGCATGGGTGAGTCAGACCACACTCGGTGGTACATATACAGTACTGTATATATGTGAATAAACAGTTTACTAATGCTTTATAAACCATAATGGATTCTTGAGTTGTGTATTTATGGTGAGTCATTCTCAACCCTCTCTCTGGTGACATCACAGATATGAGGAAGAGCGTGTGTTACCGTAACTTTAACGACACGTGTGAGAACGAGCTGTCGTTCAACATGACCAAGAAGATGTGCTGCTGTGCCTACAACGTTGGCAAGGCCTGGAACAAGCCCTGTGAAGCCTGCCCTACCCCTGCCACCTGTGAGTTGGAACATAAGACACACAGACATATTATCTCCAACACTTTCAATACAGCCCCTTAATATGTTCTTAATAAGTTCTTAATAAGTTCTTAATAAGTTCTTAATATGGTCTTAATATGTTCTTAAGATGGTCTTAATATGTTCTTAATATGGTCTTAATATGTTCTTAATAAGTTCTTAATATGTTCTTAATATGGTCTTAATATGTTCTTAATAAGTTCTTAATATGGTCTTAATATGTTCTTAATAAGTTCTTAATAAGTTCTTAATAAGTTCTTAATATGTTCTTAATATGGTCTTAATATGGTCTTAATATGGTCTTAATATGTTCTTAATATGGTCTTAATATGGTCTTAATATCTTCTTAATGTGGTCTTAATATGGTCTTAATATGGTCTTAATATGTTCTTAATATGGTCTTAATATGGTCTTAATATGTTCTTAATATGGTCTTAATATGGTCTTAATATGTTGTTAATATGTTCTTAATATGGTCTTAATATGTTCTTAATATGGTCTTAATATGTTCTTAATTGTAACGGCGTTGGTCTGTTGAAGGAGAGTCGGACCAAAATGCAGCGTGGTGGTTACTCATGTTCTTTAATGAAGAAAAGCGATACATGAAATAACTATTAAATATACAAAACAACAAACGGAACGAGAACCTATCTGGTGAACACTACACAGAGACAGGAACAATCACCCACGAAATACACAGTGAAACCCCGGCTACCTAAATATGGTTCCCAATCAGAGACAACGAGAATCACCTGACTCTGATTGAGAACCGCCTCAGGCAGCCAAAACTATGCTACACCCCTACTCAGCCGCAATCCCAATGCCTACAAAACCCCAATACGAAACACAACAAAATAAACCCATGTCACACCCTGGCCTGACCAAATATATAACGAAAACACAAAATACTATGACCACGGCGTGACATTAATATGTTCTTAAAATGTTCTTAATATGGTCTTAATATTTTCTTAATATGGTCTTATTATGTTCTTAATATGGTCTTAATATGTTCTTAATATGTTCTTAATATGGTCTTAATATGGTCTTAATATGTTCTTAATATGGTCTTAATATGTTCTTAATATGTTCTTAATATGGTCTTAATATGGTCTTAATATGGTCTTAATATGTTCTTAATATGGTCTTAATATGTTCTTAATATGGTCTTAATATGGTCTTAATATGTTCTTAATATGGTCTTAATATGTTCTTAATATGGTCTTAATATGGTCTTAATATGGTCTTAATATGGTCTTAATATGGTCTTAATATGGTCTTAATATGGTCTTAATATGTTCTTGGTGCATAAGTTCACTCAGTTGTTTTGTCCTCTCTCCCACAGCGGAGTACCAGTTACTGTGTGGGAACCAGGCTCCTGGGTTCATCATAGATATCCACACAGGCAAGCCCATCGGTAAGGTCATTAGGTCAAAGGTCAAATAGGTCATAATGGCATACTGCTCGCTCAACACATAAACTGATCAATATTGTCATCATTATTGTAATTTAATCGTACCACTATGTCTGTGTCTATTGTAAATCGTGCTTTTGAAGACTTAATCGAGTAGAAGGAGATTTGTGAGTGAAAGAGTAGCTAACATAGCATGATGTTTCTGTATTGTTCTGCAGATATTGATGAGTGTCGAGAGATCCCGGGGATATGTGCCAACGGAGTGTGTATCAACCAGATAGGAAGCTTCCGCTGTGAATGTCCCATGGGTTTCAGCTACAACAATATACTGCTCATCTGTGAAGGTAAGGCTCAGACACACACGCAACTACACACACACACACATACTCACACTCAGTCTATACATAATCTCTGACACACAAAATTCAAACCAGCAACCTTGTCACTTTTCTGTTTGGTCCTCCTCAGCTTCTGAATGACTTCATACTGGGCTTTTACAAGACAGTTATGACCACTGTGACTGACGGTTGCCTGCTCTTGTTTTTCTTCCCTCCAGATATTGACGAGTGTAACAGTGGAGACAACCTGTGCCAACGCAACGCCAACTGTATCAACATCCCAGGGAGCTACCGCTGCGAGTGCTCGCCAGGCTTCAAGCTGTCCCCCAGCGGGGCCTGCGTGGGTGAGTCCAGACTCTGTGCCTAGGGGCAGCAGGGATTTACCATCTCAGAACAATAGGGGGTTGGAGGGATTATGCTAACATTCTGTCAAAAAGAGAATGTTAAAATGAAAAAGTTAAATCAATATTTTAGTAAGTGCCTACTAGCACTTCCTATTCACAGCCCCTGTCAGCCCTTATATGTTGAAAATGGAAGATTTTGTCATCAATAAGCACCTTATTTGGAACGCAGTGGATGTACAGTAACATGCTATATATGATGTCAGAGCTCAGTGGCTATACAGTAACATGCTATGTATGATGTCAGAGCTCAGTGGCTGTACAGTAACATGCTATACATGATGTCACTGCTCAGTGTCTGTACAGTAACATGCTATACATGATGTCAGAGCTCAGTGGCTGTACAGTAACATGCTATACATGATGTCACTGCTCAGTGTCTGTACAGTAACATGCTATACATGATGTCAGAGCTCAGTGGCTATACAGTAACATGCTATACATGATGTCAGAGCTCAGTGGCTATACAGTAACATGCTATACATGATGTCACTGCTCAGTGTCTGTACAGTAACATGCTATACATGATGTCAGAGCTCAGTGGCTGTACAGTAACATGCTATACATGATGTCAGAGCTCAGTGGCTATACAGTAACATGCTATACATGATGTCAGAGCTCAGTGGCTATACAGTAACATGCTATACATGATGTCAGAGCTCAGTGGCTATACAGTAACATGCTATACATGATGTCAGAGCTCAGTGGCTGTACAGTAACATGCTATACATGATGTCAGAGCTGAGTGGCTGTACAGTAACATGCTATACATGATGTCAGAGCTCAGTGGCTGTACAGTAACATGCTATATATGATGTCAGAGCTCAGTGGCTGTACAGTAACATGCTATACATGATGTCAGAGCTCATTGGCTGTACAGTAACATGCTATATATGATGTCAGAGCTGAGTGGCTGTACAGTAACATGCTATACATGATGTCAGAGCTGAGTGGCTGTACAGTAACATGCTATACATGATGTCAGAGCTGAGTGGCTGTACAGTAACATGCTATACATGATGTCAGAGCTCAGTGGCTATACAGTAACATGCTATACATGATGTCAGAGCTCAGTGGCTATACAGTAACATGCTATACATGATGTCAGAGCTGAGTGGCTGTACAGTAACATGCTATACATGATGTCAGAGCTGAGTGGCTGTACAGTAACATGCTATACATGATGTCAGAGCTGAGTGGCTGTACAGTAACATGCTATATATGATGTCAGAGCTCAGTGGCTGTACAGTAACATGCTATATATGATGTCAGAGCTGAGTGGCTGTACAGTAACATGCTATACATGATGTCAGAGCTCAGTGGCTGTACAGTAACATGCTATACATGATGTCAGAGCTCAGTGGCTGTACAGTAACATGCTATATATGATGTCAGAGCTCAGTGGCTATACAGTAACATGCTATATATGATGTCAGAGCTGAGTGGCTGTACAGTAACATGCTATACATGATGTCAGAGCTCATTGGCTGTACAGTAACATGCTATATATGATGTCAGAGCTGAGTGGCTGTACAGTAACATGCTATACATGATGTCAGAGCTGAGTGGCTGTACAGTAACATGCTATACATGATGTCAGAGCTGAGTGGCTGTACAGTAACATGCTATACATGATGTCAGAGCTCAGTGGCTATACAGTAACATGCTATACATGATGTCAGAGCTCAGTGGCTATACAGTAACATGCTATACATGATGTCAGAGCTCAGTGGCTATACAGTAACATGCTATGTATGATGTCAGAGCTCAGTGGCTGTACAGTAACATGCTATACATGATGTCACTGCTCAGTGTCTGTACAGTAACATGCTATACATGATGTCAGAGCTCAGTGGCTGTACAGTAACATGCTATACATGATGTCAGAGCTCAGTGGCTATACAGTAACATGCTATACACGATGTCAGAGCTCAGTGGCTATACAGTAACATGCTATACATGATGTCAGAGCTGAGTGGCTGTACAGTAACATGCTATACATGATGTCAGAGCTGAGTGGCTGTACAGTAACATGCTATACATGATGTCAGAGCTGAGTGGCTGTACAGTAACATGCTATATATGATGTCAGAGCTCAGTGGCTGTACAGTAACATGCTATATATGATGTCAGAGCTGAGTGGCTGTACAGTAACATGCTATACATGATGTCAGAGCTCAGTGGCTGTACAGTAACATGCTATACATGATGTCAGAGCTCAGTGGCTGTACAGTAACATGCTATATATGATGTCAGAGCTCAGTGGCTATACAGTAACATGCTATATATGATGTCAGAGCTGAGTGGCTGTACAGTAACATGCTATACATGATGTCAGAGCTCATTGGCTGTACAGTAACATGCTATATATGATGTCAGAGCTGAGTGGCTGTACAGTAACATGCTATACATGATGTCAGAGCTGAGTGGCTGTACAGTAACATGCTATACATGATGTCAGAGCTCATTGGCTGTACAGTAACATGCTATATATGATGTCAGAGCTGAGTGGCTGTACAGTAACATGCTATACATGATGTCAGAGCTGAGTGGCTGTACAGTAACATGCTATACATGATGTCAGAGCTGAGTGGCTGTACAGTAACATGCTATACATGATGTCAGAGCTCAGTGGCTATACAGTAACATGCTATACATGATGTCAGAGCTCAGTGGCTATACAGTAACATGCTATACATGATGTCAGAGCTGAGTGGCTGTACAGTAACATGCTATACATGATGTCAGAGCTGAGTGGCTGTACAGTAACATGCTATACATGATGTCAGAGCTCAGTGGCTGTACAGTAACATGCTATATATGATGTCAGAGCTCAGTGGCTATACAGTAACATGCTATATATGATGTCAGAGCTGAGTGGCTGTACAGTAACATGCTATACATGATGTCAGAGCTCAGTGGCTGTACAGTAACATGCTATACATGATGTCAGAGCTCAGTGGCTATACAGTAACATGCTATACATGATGTCAGAGCTGAGTGGCTGTACAGTAACATGCTATACATGATGTCAGAGCTCAGTGGCTATACAGTAACATGCTATACATGATGTCAGAGCTGAGTGGCTGTACAGTAACATGCTATACATGATGTCAGAGCTCAGTGGCTATACAGTAACATGCTATACATGATGTCAGAGCTGAGTGGCTGTACAGTAACATGCTATACATGATGTCAGAGCTCAGTGGCTGTACAGTAACATGCTATATATGATGTCAGAGCTCAGTGGCTGTACAGTAACATGCTATACATGATGTCAGAGCTGAGTGGCTGTACAGTAACATGCTATACATGATGTCAGAGCTCAGTGGCTGTACAGTAACATGCTATATATGATGTCAGAGCTCAGTGGCTGTACAGTAACATGCTATACATGATGTCAGAGCTGAGTGGCTGTACAGTAACATGCTATACATGATGTCAGAGCTCAGTGGCTGTACAGTAACATGCTATACATGACATCAGAGCTCAGTGGCTATACAGTAACATGCTATACATGATGTCAGAGCTGAGTGGCTGTACAGTAACACGCTATACATGATGTCAGACCTCAGATTCTCCGCTTCACAACACTGTATGGGTTTTGACTGACAGCTGTTATAAACTTGAGCACCTGACGTGACAAGAAGATGCCCCATCCTTCCTGCTAATTGGGCTACTTTTGCCCATTTGTTACTGTCTGAGTGAGGGAAATGCTGTAAATGGAGAGGAGTCGATGTGATCTGAAAGATGAGATGTTGGGTATTATATTAAATACCACTTTGATGTCATACAAGTAAACCACACACCCGTGAGTCCAAATGTGCACTTCACATTTCCATATTTTAAAATTCATGTCATTTACAGTATCAATGTTTATGATGTCTATGTTTGATCCACAGTTACAGGGAGGACATGAGTTATACCCTGGGTTGTCCTGAACATAATGAGCCTTTGTCTGTCATATTGTGACCAAAATTAGCCACGGAACATACACTTGAATGCAGTCATGACTGCGTTCTATGCATTCCAAAATTACAATCTGTTTGTCTGAAGTGCTTTTTGAAAGCCTAACACTAATATCGTATTTTATCATTTAGCTGGCCATGTTTTCAATAGAAGACGCTTTCAAATGATGCCCACCTGACCCAGATTGGGATTTAAAATGGACCGTTTTTGGATTGTGTGAACAACAACAGTAATTGTGTGATGGTGGGGATTCAGGGCTGTGTTCCAAACAAAAAACTACAAGTGTGCTTGCTTCAGTTCCTCAACGGCAAAGCTAGGAGAGATCAAAAAAAGCACCTTATAGTTGAAGGCTCTTTCCTTGAGTAGTAAGAGTGGAGACACCAGATTTAAGGGGGGGATTTTAACAGGTTGACCGTAACAGGGTTGAGGATTCTTTGATCTAAATCAGCCATAAATCCCCTTGTGACAGGAGGAATAGTGGAAGCTTGTTGTGTGCAACAGGGAGTGGCAACAGGGAGTGGCAACAGGGAGTGGCAATAGGGAGTGGCGACAGGGAGTGGCAACAGGGAGTGGCAACAGGGAGTGGCAATAGGGAGTGGCAACAGGGAGTGGCAACAGGGAGTGGCAATAGGGAGTGGCAATAGGGAGTGGCAACAGGGAGTGGCAATAGGGAGTGGCAACAGGGAGTGGCAACAGGGAGTGGCAATAGGGAGTGGCAATAGGGAGTGGCAACAGGGAGTGGCAACAGGGAGTGGCAACAGGGAGTGGCAATAGGGAGTGGCAACAGGGAGTGGCAACAGGGAGTGGCAATAGGGAGTGGCAATAGGGAGTGGCAATAGGGAGTGGCAACAGGGAGTGGCAATAGGGAGTGGCAATAGGGAGTGGCAACAGGGAGTGGCAACAGGGAGTGGCAATAGGGAGTGGCAATAGGGAGTGGCAATAGGGAGTGGCAACAGGGAGTGGCAATAGGGAGTGGCAACAGGGAGTGGCAACAGGGAGTGGCAATAGGGAGTGGCAATAGGGAGTGGCAACAGGGAGTGGCAACAGGGAGTGGCAATAGGGAGTGGCAATAGGGAGTGGCAACAGGGAGTGGCAATAGGGAGTGGCGACAGGGAGTGGCAACAGGGAGTGGCAATAGGGAGTGGCAATAGGGAGTGGCAACAGGGAGTGGCAATAGGGAGTGGCAATAGGGAGTGGCAACAGGGAGTGGCAACAGGGAGTGGCAATAGGGAGTGGCAATAGGGAGTGGCAACAGGGAGTGGCAACAGGGAGTGGCAATAGGGAGTGGCAATAGGGAGTGGCAACAGGGAGTGGCAATAGGGAGTGGCAACAGGGAGTGGCAACAGGGAGTGGCAATAGGGAGTGGCAATAGGGAGTGGCAACAGGGAGTGGCAATAGGGAGTGGCAATAGGGAGTGGCAACAGGGAGTGGCAACAGGGAGTGGCAATAGGGAGTGGCAATAGGGAGTGGCAACAGGGAGTGGCAATAGGGAGTGGCAACAGGGAGTGGCAATAGGGAGTGGCAACAGGGAGTGGCAACAGGGAGTGGCAACAGGGAGTGGCAATAGGGAGTGGCAATAGGGAGTGGCAATAGGGAGTGGCAACAGGGAGTGGCAATAGGGAGTGGCAATAGGGAGTGGCAATAGGGAGTGGCAACAGGGAGTGGCAATAGGGAGTGGCAATAGGGAGTGGCAACAGGGAGTGGCAATAGGGAGTGGCAATAGGGAGTGGCAACAGGGAGTGGCAATAGGGAGTGGCAACAGGGAGTGGCAACAGGGAGTGGCAATAGGGAGTGGCAATAGGGAGTGGCAATAGGGAGTGGCAACAGGGAGTGGCAACAGGGAGTGGCAATAGGGAGTGGCAATAGGGAGTGGCAATAGGGAGTGGCAATAGGGAGTGGCAACAGGGAGTGGCAATAGGGAGTGGCAATAGGGAGTGGCAATAGGGAGTGGCAACAGGGAGTGGCAACAGGGAGTGGCAATAGGGAGTGGCAATAGGGAGTGGCAACAGGGAGTGGCAATAGGGAGTGGCAATAGGGAGTGGCAATAGGGAGTGGCAACAGGGAGTGGCAATAGGGAGTGGCAATAGGGAGTGGCAACAGGGAGTGGCAATAGGGAGTGGCAACAGGGAGTGGCAATAGGGAGTGGCAACAGGGAGTGGCAACAGGGAGTGGCAATTGAATGTTTATTGTTAAAACATTTCTATATATAATAATATATATATATATTTCTGTCTATCGATGGGTAACAGGGTTGACATGTTTTGCTCGACCCACTCAGTTTTCCACCACAAAACACCAGAAAATGAGCAAAAAGAATACACTATACTTTTACTATTAGTGGCTGCATTTTCAGCTGGCGTGAAACCAGCACAATTGTCAAACGCACACTAGTTTGTGATTTCGACCTGTTTAAGATGACACTTTTCTGTATTTGAATCCTAGCGCTAGGATTGGAAATGTACCTGTCTTATATGATCTGGCTTGCGCTAGGTGTGAGAGGGGTGGCAAAACGTGCCAAAGTGCCAATTTCAGGCAGCGCTGTTGGGTTATTTAAGACCAACCAAAAGCTGGTCTTAGTGGTAACCTGGTTGATTATGGCATGGATTTTGACAGAGGAAGCACAGCCTATCCAGCCGTGACGCACAGTGCCCATACGCTCATGGAACAAGAGAGATGTTGTTTCTGTGCCCGTAAACCTTGTATTAAGAAACATAAAAAACTATTGTTTTTTTTCCATTTCATTTGATCACAAACCAAGCAGAGCCTCCCCTCCTGTCGCATTTGCCAAGTAGTCAACACTCTCATAAAGAGCTTGGCTCGTGAGACCGTTTTGAAACAAAATCTTAATCACCAAAGATCAAGTTTGGAAGCATCCCTTTTAATAAACTGTATCAATCCACAATGGACTAGGAAGTGCCCCCATGCACCGAATTGGAGTTGATGACAACGCAAAGACCGTCGATAACTTACAGAACTTGAGACCACGGCATGCAGTATTAACCCATGGAACGCGTTGATTGGCCAGTGAGTGGCCAAGCCCTTGTCACGCCTATCATTTATTTATTCATAAAAACCCAGCCCTTTCGCATCACCGACAGCTGTTGCGCTCATAATTCCTGCAATGAAAATAGCTCAAATGTTTCTGCCACACCCCCGGACCTGTAGCCCTTCGTCAGCGCTTAGATTGACCATTGGGTTAGGTTTGTCAATAGAATAGAACCTTAAATGTCCAATGTTTCTTTTGATAAACCATAAAATAATCGTTTCACCATATTAAAATGAGAGTTCACGTAACAGGGTTGACCTTAAAATGAGGGACAGACGTACATTTATCACTAATCATATGAAATAAATAATTATCTTCAGAAATGACTTTGTCAAAGCAACAAAACAACTAGGGATTTACAAAGATGGTGAAAACATGGAGAAATGTTGAGGTTAAAGTGGATTCAAATCTTCCTAGAAGTCAATGCTGCATTTTGGCACTTTAGCAAACCGGATGTATTGAATTCTCCATGTGGTCTATATTAAAGGAGCTTCAATATAACAGGCTTTTAAAATTCAATATTGGTGCACAATTTCTACTTAAAATATCAAAGGGAATGACCCATGTATTTCTCAGAGTCAGTTAGTTAATGCTGGAGCTGCCTTCTTGGCCTGGTCTCCCTTGGAAAACCGATTATTGATCTCCATGGAATTTCCTAGTTAGATCATTCATTACAAATGAACAAAAAAGTGTGTATGATATATGAATCAATGAATCTTCTCTCCCTAATGTGTGTAGACCGTAACGAGTGCCAGGAGATCCCTAACGTGTGTAGCCACGGAGAGTGTATCGACACCCAGGGCAGCTACCGCTGTCTCTGCCACAACGGCTTCAAGGCCACCGCCGACCAGACCATGTGCATGGGTAAGTAAAGAGTCCCAGTAAACTCAATAGACTTACAATAGCAGACACAGTAGATCCTCTATAGTTTGGTTTCAATGAACTCGTCTCAGTCTCACCTGGTCTCGCTCCGTTTCAGATATCGATGAGTGTGACAGACAGCCGTGTGGGAACGGAACCTGTAAGAACACAGTGGGCTCCTACAACTGTCTCTGCTTCTCTGGCTTCGAGCTCACGCACAACAATGACTGCATGGGTACGTACTCCATCACATCCCAGCGCACATCTTAGAAAATAATTATCATGTGTGAAGCATATTTTGAATGATAAGATGAAAACAAACTATCTCGATCCACTTTCCAGACATTGATGAGTGCAGTGCGTTGGTGGGTCAGGTGTGTAGGAATGGCCAGTGTATCAATGGCCTGGGCTCCTTCCAGTGTCTCTGTCAGGAAGGCTACGAACTCACCCTAGATGGAAAGAACTGTGTTGGTAAGTCAAGTCAACTTCCAGGCAGACCAGGAACAAATACATATTCTATGTCAAATCATTTCAAATACTTGACCCACACTTGATTTAGTACAATGGACCCAAGGGAATAGTCCAAAAAGTGCAAATTCCAAGCAGAATCAAGTATTTGTTTTAATGTATGTCTGATCCGGCGTTGGTGTGTGTGAGATGAAGGGTATTTATATTGAGGAGTCTACCACTGTCGTTTGTCAGATATCAATGAATGTGTGAGTCTTCCTGGGACCTGCTCTCCTGGAATCTGTCAGAACCTGGATGGATCCTTCCGCTGTATCTGCCCAGCTGGATACGAGGTCCAGAACGATCAGTGTATAGGTAGGAGTCTCCTTCACACACACACACACACACACACTGGACCACCACAAGGAACATGACTCCATGACATCTGTACATACTGATCCCACCTGCTCACACAGCTAGAGCCATAATATGCTCACAACTACACATCAGGGTGTCAATGACCATCCATCTGGCCCAACACACACACACACACCGTATGTGTAACGGCCGTATAGCCTTGTGCACTGTTGGGGTGACACGTTTATACACACACATATACCCATACACCATCTGGCTTTGGAGTTTAAAACTCATCCCCTCTCCCTCCTGTCATCCCTCTCTCCTCCCAGATATCAACGAGTGTGAGGTGGAGCCCAATATCTGCCAGTTTGGCACGTGCACCAACACCCCAGGAAGCTTCCAGTGTATCTGCCAGAATGGCTTCGTTCTGTCTGACAATGGACGTCGCTGCTTTGGTGAGGGAGAGAACCCTCCAAGTAGTCACTAAATGGCCATGTTAGAGAGTACAATTGTGGAAATATAGTCTCAGATTTGTTAGTCGCAGCACTTCTGTTCTTTCTAGTGTGGCCAAAAAGTAATAATCTTTTTTATACTGTCTCAGCCTCACTGGTGGTAGTCAATTGTCTACTCTCCTCCTGACTTGGTTGTTTGCAACCCTTACAGATACTAGAGAGAGCTTCTGCTTCACCCGCTTTGAGTCTGGCAAGTGTTCTGTACCTAAAGCCTTCAACACCACCAAGGCCAAGTGCTGCTGCAGCAAGATGCCAGGCGAGGGCTGGGGAGACCCCTGCGAGCTGTGCCCACGCGAGAGCGAGGGTGAGTCACACACACGACACATTCCACACACACACAGTACTTTTCCAGTCAATGTAGTGATAAAAATGCATTCTTCAACTCAAGCCAGTCGATATGAGCTAAACCAAAATGATCCTGTCTTGTTATCAGTCCGTAGATCTAACCTCTGACCTCTGTCTCCTTGTGTCTCCAGCAGCCTTTGACAGCCTGTGTCCCTACGGCCATGGAGCCTTGCCCGGACGAGGGGACGCCCGTGAGGGTGAGTGACAGACTGGGCCACTCCCAGACATACTCACCCCTCAACTGCATCAGCTCTTTGATGACCCCATGCCAAAACTCTCTGGTCAATAAACTGTCCTTGTCTGTCTTTCTGTAGATATGAATGAGTGTCTGGACAACCCAGGCGTCTGTCAGAACGGTGTCTGTATCAACACGGATGGATCGTTCCGCTGCGAGTGTCCCTTCGGGTACAACCTGGACTACACTGGGATCAACTGTGTTGGTGAGCTGACCCCTATTGGGGGGATGAAGATTTTTTAAATCTTTATTTTAGCAGGGGGTCCTATTGAGACCAATGTCTATTTTACACGGGAGTCTTGCATTTACACAATTTACAAATACAACATAATACAACTATACAAAATGACAAAATACACTTCAGAGAAACAATCACATTCCTCAACAAAGAGGTCCCCAATCAACAATGTCAACTGCCCGAGAGGCACCGGTACATCTAGTTGTAGGGAACTCTGTAGATTGATCCATACATGGAATGCAAAGAAACTAAAAGCTGATTTACCTAACAAAGAGGTCTCCAGAGTTAGCCATCCCTGAGACCGGGTATGGTAACATGTACGTCTAAAGTTTAGCAATGATGTTAGCAAAGGTACTGCAGAGAGCCTTATACATAAAAAGAGATCAATGAATCAACCTACGTGACTTCACTGATGGCCAGCCTACTTTCTGATACAGAATGCAGTGATGTGTGCTGAACCTGTCGCCTGTAATAAACTGTAGTGCACTGTGATAAACTGTAGTGCACTGTGATAAACTGTAGTGCACTGTGATAAACTGTAGTGCACTGTGATAAACTGTAGTGCACTGTGATAAACTGTAGTGCACTGTGATAAACTGTAGTGCATTGTGATAAACTGTAATGTACTGTGATAAACTGTAGTGCACTGTGATAAACTGTAGTGCACTGTGATAAACTGTAGTGCACTGTGATAAACTGTAGTGCACTGTGATAAACTGTAGTGCACTGTGATAAACTGTAGTGCACTGTGATAAACTGTAGTGCACTGTGATAAACTGTAGTGCACTGTGATAAACTGTAGTGCACTGTGATAAACTGTAGTGCACTGTGATAAACTGTAGTGCACTGTGATAAACTGTAGTGCACTGTGATAAACTGTAGTGCACTGTGATAAACTGTAGTGCACTGTGATAAACTGTAGTGCACTGTGATAAACTGTAGTGCACTGTGATAAACTGTAGTGCACTGTGATAAACTGTAGTGCACTGTGATAAACTGTAATGTACTGTGATAAACTGTAGTGCACTGTGATAAACTGTAGTGCACTGTGATAAACTGTAGTGCACTGTGATAAACTGTAGTGCACTGTGATAAACTGTAGTGCACTGTGATAAACTGTAGTGCACTGTGATAAACTGTAGTACACTGTGATAAAGTGTAGTGCACTGTAATAAACTGTAGTACACTGTGATAAACTGTAGTGCACTGTGATAAACTGTAGTGCACTGTGATAAACTGTAGTGCACTGTGATAAACTGTAGTGCACTGTGATAAACTGTAGTGCACTGTGATAAACTGTAGTGTACTGTGATAAACTGTAGTGCACTGTGATAAACTGTAGTGCACTGTGATAAACTGTAGTGCACTGTGATAAACTGTAGTGCACTGTAATAAACTGTAGTGCACTGTGATAAACTGTAGTGCACTGTGATAAACTGTAGTACACTGTGATAAAGTGTAGTGCACTGTAATAAACTGTAGTACACTGTGATAAACTGTAGTGCACTGTGATAAACTGTAGTGCACTGTGATAAACTGTAGTGCACTGTGATAAACTGTAGTGCACTGTGATAAACTGTAGTGCACTGTGATAAACTGTAGTGCACTGTGATAAACTGTAGTGCACTGTGATAAACTGTAGTGCACTGTGATAAACTGTAGTGCACTGTGATAAACTGAATCTAAAGGCTTTAATGTAGTGGCAGCTGAGTTCATATAGATGATGTCACCATAGTCTAGAACTGGGAAGATCGGTCAACAGAATGATTTGCTTTCTGCTATTTAACGAGAGGCATGACCTATTTCTATACAAGAAGTCCATTTTTATTCTCAACTTATTAACTAACTCATCAATATCTTTTTAAAAGACAGCTTTTCGTCTCTCCAGATGACCAGATATTAATAAGCAGGGACATAATTAATGTGGGCACCATCCAAAGTACATGTCGAAATCATCAGATAAATGTTTGTGTTCTGGAAAATAACATACACATCTGCATTCAGCACCAATTTCAGTTCAACAAAGATTTTCTGTAAAGAAATGAATGCAGACTGTAGCTCAGAAAGAGCCTGGTTAACCGTGGGGGTGTCCACTTACACAACAGTCATCAGCATACAAGTGCAGGTTACCATTTTTTACAGATAAACCAATGATGATGATGATTACATACATACTACCTGAGGCCAAATGAATTAACATTACTGTTCCTCTTCCTCCCCTCCTCCCTCTCCCACCCCAGACACTGATGAGTGCTCTATAGGAAACCCCTGTGGTAACGGGACCTGTACTAACGTGTTGGGAGGCTTCGAGTGCTCCTGTCATGAAGGCTTCGAACCCGGACCTATGATGACCTGTGAAGGTAAAAGAGGGGGACAATGCAAGTAGTCTAGGTAGCCATTTGATTAGATGTTCAGGAGTCTTATGGCTTGGAGGTAGAGATTGTTTAGAAGCCTCTTGGACCCAGACTTGGTGCTCCGGTCCGCTTGCCGTGTGGTAGCAGAGAGAACAGTCTATGACTAGGGTGCCTGGAGTCTTTGACAAGAGACTCCAGATTCTACAATTTGTCTTGTATGATAGAATGCTCATGTACTCATCTCTCTCTCTCTCTCTCTCTCTCTCTCTCTCTGTCTCTCTCTCTGTCTCTCTCTCTGTCTCTCTCTCTCTCTCTCTCTCTCTCTCTCTCTGTCTCTCTCTCTCTCTCTGTCTCTCTCTTTCTGTCTCTGTCTCTCTCTCTCTCTGTCTCTCTCTCTGTCTCTCTCTCTCTGTCTCTCTCTCTCTGTCTCTCTCTCTCTCTGTCTCTGTCTCTGTCTCTCTCTCTGTCTCTCTCTCTCTCTGTCTCTCTCTCTCTCTCTGTCTCTCTCTCTCTGTCTCTCTCTCTCTCTGTCTCTCTCTCTCTGTCTGTCTCTCTCTCTCTCTGTCTCTCTCTCTATCTGTCTCTCTCTCTCTCTGTCTCTCTCTGTCTCTCTCTCTCTCTGTCTCTCTCTCTCTCTGTCTCTCTCTCTGTCTCTGTCTCTCTCTGTCTCTGTCTCTCTCTCTGTCTCTCTCTCTCTGTCTCTCTCTCTGTCTCTCTCTCTGTCTCTGTCTCTCTCTGTCTCTGTCTCTCTCTCTGTCTGTCTCTCTCTGTCTCTCTCTCCCTCTCTCTCTCTCTCTCTCCAGATATCAACGAGTGTTCTCTGAACCCCCTGCTGTGTGCCTTCCGCTGTGTCAATACTTTTGGTTCGTACGAGTGCATGTGTCCCTCGGGCTACGTGCTGCGAGATGACCACCGCATGTGCAGAGGTGAGGGAACACGCCATAACCTACCTCCACACAGGAGTCTCTCTCTCTCTCTCTCTCTCTCTGTCTCTCTCTCTCCTCTCTTTCTCTCTCTCTGTCTCTCTCTCTTCTCTTTCTCTCTCTCTCTGTCTTAGTGCTTTTGGTTCAATTATTCCAAAAGTTATCATGGTTTTTGGTTTCGCTAATATTTTTTACCATTAAATGCACTGTGCATTATGTGTGTTGAATGCTCTAACAACACAGAATACAACCAAAAGTCTCATAATGGTAGTGATGCCCATTTCTGCCTATTAACCATCATTTATTCACATTATTTTTCTTTAATAACATATTTCAGTTGCTGTGTATATTACATGTCTTTTATTTGATGAATTTATTATTTAATTTCTGCAATAAACTATGTAGAATATTGGCCTCCCTACTACATCGCACAGTTTGGGCTTAATCTGATTTATCTCTAGAGAAACAGAACAAAATGGAATTCAAATAATTGAACCGAGGTAGTTCAATTAGTTGTTTAAAAAAAGAAAGATCTAATTGCTCAGCACTACTTTCTCTACAGGAGCTTTTTCTCTCAATCTCTCTCTGTCTCTCTCCCTCTACAGGAGCCTTATCTCTTTCTGTCTCACCTCTCTCCTTCCATCTCTCCCTCTACAGGAGCCTTATCTCTTTCTGTCTCACCTCTCTCCTTCCATCTCTCCCTCTACAGGAGCCTTATCTCTTTCTGTCTCACCTCTCTACTTCCATCTATCCCTCTACAGGAGCCTTATCTCTTTCTGTCTCACCTCTCTACTTCCATCTCTCCCTCTACAGGAGCCTTATCTCTTTCTGTCTCACCTCTCTACTTCCATCTCTCCCTCTACAGGAGCCTTATCTCTTTCTGTCTCACCTCTCTACTTCCATCTCTCCCTCTACAGGAGCCTTATCTCTTTCTGTCTCACCTCTCTCGTTCCATCTCTCCCTCTACAGGAGCCTTATCTCTTTCTGTGTCACCTCTCTCGTTCCATCTCTCCCTCTACAGGAGCCTTATCTGTTTCTGTCTCACCTCTCTACTTCCATCTATCCCTCTACAGGAGCCTTATCTCTTTCTGTCTCACCTCTCTCCTTCCATCTCTCCCTCTACAGGAGCCTTATCTCTTTCTGTCTCACCTCTCTCCTTCCATCTCTCCCTCTACAGGAGCCTTATCTCTTTCTGTCTCACCTCTCTACTTCCATCTCTCCCTCTACAGGAGCCTTATCTCTTTCTGTCTCACCTCTCTCCTTCCATCTCTCCCTCTACAGGAGCCTTATCTCTTTCTGTCTCACCTCTCTCGTTCCATCTCTCCCTCTACAGGAGCCTTATCTCTTTCTGTCTCACCTCTCTACTTCCATCTCTCCCTCTACAGGAGCCTTATCTCTTTCTGTCTCACCTCTCTACTTCCATCTCTCCCTCTACAGGAGCCTTATCTCTTTCTGTCTCACCTCTCTCGTTCCATCTCTCCCTCTACAGGAGCCTTATCTCTTTCTGTCTCACCTCTCTACTTCCATCTCTCCCTCTACAGGAGCCTTATCTCTTTCTGTCTCACCTCTCTACTTCCATCTCTCCCTCTACAGGAGCCTTATCTCTTTCTGTCTCACCTCTCTCCTTCCATCTCTCCCTCTACAGGAGCCTTATCTCTTTCTGTCTCACCTCTCTCCTTCCATCTCTCCCTCTACAGGAGCCTTATCTCTTTCTGTCTCACCTCTCTACTTCCATCTCTCCCTCTACAGGAGCCTTATCTCTTTCTGTCTCACCTCTCTCCTTCCATCTCTCCCTCTACAGGAGCCTTATCTCTTTCTATCCCACCTCTCTCCTTCCATCTCTCCCTCTACAGGAGCCTTATCTCTTTCTGTCTCACCTCTCTACTTCCATCTCTCCCTCTACAGGAGCCTTATCTCTTTCTGTCTCACCTCTCTACTTCCATCTCTCCCTCTACAGGAGCCTTATCTCTTTCTATCCCACCTCTCTACTTCCATCTCTCCCTCTACAGGAGCCTTATCTCTTTCTATCCCACCTCTCTACTTCCATCTATCCCTCTACAGGAGCCTTATCTCTTTCTGTCTCACCTCTCTCCCTCTACAGGAGCCTTATCTCTTTCTGTCTCACCTCTCTACTTCCATCTCTCCCTCTACAGGAGCCTTATCTCTTTCTGTCTCACCTCTCTACTT